>NW_020954559.1:33629067-33652691 GCF_900497805.2 Vombatus ursinus
TTCTTCTTCTTCTTCTTCTTCTTCTTCTTCTTCTTCTTCTTCTTCTTCTTCTCCTACTTTGTAAAGTTTAAATTGTTACATTTTGTTTTATATCACCTAGATTTTCCCTAATATCCCTCCTTGTCCCTTTACAAAGACCTATCCTTTATATTAAAGGATTTTTTTTAAAGCAAAGAAAAAAAAAGAAAAAAATCAACAGAATTTCCTATTTCCTTTTAATATTTCTTGTGACCTAGTGTAGCACTTGGGCTATGACCATCTTTTAACCCTCACTGTTGCTCTATGGAGGCCCAACTCCTTTCTCAATAATACATTTCCTAGTTGATATCCCTTTTGAAAAGATAAATAGTTCGGGGCAGTAGTGCAGTAAAGAGAGCTCCAGTCTTGGAGTCAGGAGGACCTGAGTTCAAATTTGGCCTTAGACACATGACACTTACTAGCTGTGTGACCCTGGGTAAGTCACTTAACCCCAATGGCCTAACAAAAAAAAAGCAAAAGAAAAGAGAAATAACTCAAAAGGCACCATCCTGAACCCTCTTATCTTTTCCCTCTATACTATTTCACTTGATTATTTTCATCAGGACCCATGGATTCAATTATCATCTCTTTGCAGATGACTCTCAGATCTACTTGTCCATCCTTAACCTCTCTCCTGTAATCCAGTTACACATCTCCATCTGCCTATTAGACACATCAAACTATCCCATGGACATTTTGAAATATATCAACATATTCAAAACTCAACTCATAATCTTTCCCCATAAAACTTTCCTCTCTTTTTAATTTCCCTATTACTTTCAGGAGCACCACTATCCTCCTAGCCATCTAGGCTCATAAACTATTCCATATCCCATGCCATCCTGTCTCCTCCAACAGATTACTCTCTCTGTCATCCCCTCTCTCACTTATCTTCATTTTCTCCTCATCTTCTGGTTCTTTCTCTAGTACCTGCAAACATATCCATGTCTCCCACATCAAAAAAAAAAAATCTACAATCCAGCGACTCCAGTATCCTTGCTATTTTTCACACACCACACTTCATCTCCCTGGATGTCCCACATAACTATAATTTCTTCCCTTCTCATCTTTATTTCCTAGGTTTCCTTCTTCAGCTACCTTGACTTCTTTCAACTCTCACCTAAAATCATACTTTCTGCACAAAACATTTCTCAGTCCCCCTTAATCTTAATCCCTTCCATCTGAGACTTCTCCTAATATATCCAGAATATGACTTGTTTGTACATAGTTGTTTGCATGTTGTCTCTCTCATTAGATTCTGAGTTTCTTGAGAGTAGGAACTATTTTTTTTAACCTTTCTTTGTATCTACAGTGCTTATCACAGTACCTGGCACATAGTAGGTGCTTAATAAGTGTTAACTGAGTAACATAGCACTCCAAGCCCTGCCAGATACTAATCTATTTATAGAGTTGTAGATTTAGACCTAGAAGGGGCCTTAGCAACCATTTATTCCAACCCCCTTCTATGACAGATGAGGAAACAGAGGCTCAGAAAAATTAAATAACTTATCCAACTCATCTAGTAAGTATTAGAAGTGAAATCTGAATCCAAGTCTTCCTGACTGAAAATCCAGTACTTTATCCACTTTAACACACTATTTCTGTAGTAATTTTCTAGATCTTAAAAAAAAAATGAATAAGGCTGAAACCAAATACCTGATCAGAGAAATTATTTGTATAACCAAAGAGGTTTCTGGATAAACAGGACCCTATCACAGAATAGTTAAATGCTTAAAGAAAGCAGCAGACTGTAAGGGAATGAATATTTCAGCTTCTCTTTTCCAAAGTGATCTTTAGTCTCGGTCTTGAGCAGCAAATGTCCTAACTTGCAGATTAATGAAGATAGTATAACATATAACATCCTCTTGCCTCCAGGTAGAATATTTTATTCATATAAAAGAGAGCTGTGTGAGCTTTGATTTATTTGAACTTTCATTAATAGACAAAATTCAATCATAAGGTTTTCATTTCTTCCCCTCCAGGCTTCCTTAGATTCATACCCCCATCAAAAAAAATGATGTGGTTTCTTCACAGAAAAACATTTGGACACCTAAAAAACAAAAATAATAGAAATGTGGCCAGATAAATGAATTTGGATCATGAAGCATATCCCAACCTTGTGCTCCCAGAGGAAGCTTCATAAATTTCTGGTAGGGATTTTACCTCAGATGTGACCACCCAATCAGAATGATTTCCAGATTCAAGACAGAAATAAATGTCCTCTACAGAGTAAACAGGTATAACACTAGACCTTTACACCAATGATCAAAATCTCCTTCAAAAAGTAATATTTCAATTCCATTTAGGTTTTACACACTCATGGATGTTTCAATGTGGTTTTTGTGAAACAAAGTTTGTAATTTTTGGCTATGCTCAACATTGTATAAAGTCTTTTTGGTTAACCCCAAATCATTAAGGGGCACTGGCTGGCCCAGAATAGAAATTCTATTGTATATTTATCATCATCATCATCATTAAATATTTATTAAATGTCCACTTTGCTCAGGACCATGTAGTAGCTACTGGCACAGTTAAAGGGAAGACACAACTATGGTATTTAACCTCAAAAGCTTCTACTGTTAAGGAAGAGACAACACATTGTTATTGTTATTGTTAGTATTATTATTAACATTCACAGTAAACACAAACCTCCAGGAAAGAACATAGTAGTGGCCGCAAGGCCTTTCCTGAATACAGGCTCTAAAGTCTGTGGCTAAATAATTTAATCTTCCATAATGTTCAATTCTATTCAAATTAACTCAATAATTCAACAGGCATTTATTAAATATCTACTATGTGCAAAACCCTGAAAATAAAATACAATAATAACCGACATTTATACTAAAATGAATCTTCGATCTCTTCAACTTAGATCTTATCTTCACGCATCACAATCCATCCATGCTGGTCTATACTGTGTATCTTATGTCCATGTCATCCCACATGGTTCATCATAGAGGATCGCCCAGTGTACAGAGAGTGGAGGGAGGGATACTTGTTTTTTTTGTAATATTTCAACAGTGGAGCGCACAGTTCATTTGCCAGCCAATCCTCACTCTTGGTGCATAACCAGCCCATCTTCTTTTTCAATTATACATTGCTTTAATGACATCTTTTACTTCAGTTTTCCTTGGTAGTTCGATATTGGTTATGTATTTCAGCCTGTTCCCACTCGTCATACGCCACTCCATTGCCGTCTGAGTAATACTTAATTTTAGTTCTTCAGGACTTGCAATGTAATATTTTATGACTTCTAGCTAAATAATAGTCCTGGTAGAATATAGTTATTAAACCATGGGCCTTTGTTTCAATAAAAAAGTTTAGGGTGATTAAAGGAGCTTTTGATATCCATGTCATTTTTTTTTTCCTGTTTAATTCTGGGCCCAACTCATTGTCCATTTGTACTGTCTGTACAAGAACAGAGACTTTGTTCAAAGAGCTACAATCACAGTTTTAATCAGGAAGGGAACTTGCAGCCTGCCTCTTTTTAATACCTAAAATGTCTAGAGTGTCTAAGGAGAGTCATAGGCATGTAATGATTTAAAGAAGCCTTTGAGCAACAAAGATCAATGGACAGTACACACGAGAGCACTCTTAATTCTAAGGGTGTCCGTGACACAAGAGTTATATGTATTACATTTGTGCTAATCAGCACCAAACCTTAACTCACTACTATTTTTTTATCAGAATATTGTAGCCCTTTCTGCCACTTTCAAAAGGTGAACAGATAATGATTGTGTACCTTCTACATACAACTCTTCAATGGATCTTTTTTGCCTCCAAGACAAAATACAAAGTAAGTATTGAAGTCCCTACATAATCTGGTTCCCAAATATAGTTCCAGTATATTTTAAAATTGTTCCAATTCAGGCATTTTTCTGTTCCAGTTTTACCTTCAACCAAGTAATTGGTAAAAATGTTTAACAGGACCAAGCCAAAGAATGATTCCTAAGGCAGTAGACTGAAGAACTACTTCTAATTCGACATCACCCTTGTTTTAGTAAAATCAGAAATTAGACTATTTCACATTCCTGGGAACTAACTGGATCTTCGATTTTAAAGAAATGATATGTCAATGCCCTGCTTCGATGGATTATTACTTTTATAGAGAGTATAGAAAAAATAAAACTTCAACCAAGTAGAAACCTAAATAATTGGAATTTTCTCTCCGTACCACAAGTCTAAGAGAAAAGGCACAATGACAAGGAATTAAAAGCTCACATTGGGAACTTAATAAAATCATGGAAGCATAGGATCATGGACTTAGAATGAGAAGGGATCTTGGAAGTCATATAGTCAAACCCACTCTTTTACAGATGAGGAAACTGAGGTCCAGAAGTGTTAAGCAAATTGCCCATGGTCACATACATAATAAGTAGTAGAGGCAATATTCAAATCCAGGTTCTCTGTCTCCTCTTTCAACCATACCCCATAACCTCCAAATAAAAACAAATACTCCACAAACCTAAGCTAAGGAATGTCCTGAGGTCAATGCATATTCAGCTCAGTCTCCTGTGTTTTCTATGTCTGTAGCCACAATTCTGTACAATGATAACTATTCTCCAGATTCATCTATGTAATATTAAATTATCTTTAGTGTACCCTACTTACCAAGGCAAGAAATTTAAGAAATTTATTTTAGAAGCTTAAAAAAAAGTCACACATATTGGAACAAAAGGGCTTTTCTAGTAGTGACTAGCTATAAAATTGAATTAATCAGAACACAAACCTCCACACCCATTCCCTGAACATTCTGATGAATTGAAGTTTTACTATAAATGCTGGGGCTAGAACATTAGGTTTGCAAGCAGATGACCTGTGTTTGCATTCTGGCTTCACTAGCCCATAATAATGCAACTATGGAAGAGTTAATAACCTCTTAGTATCAGTTTCTTCCTCAGGAAATGGGGATAATCTTCTATACTAACTATCTCACAGGGAAATTGTAAGGAATGCGGTTTCTAAGCTATATAGTACCACAGACAGTCAACTATCAGTAAATACTCCCAAAGTATTGAAACAAAGCAGAGCTTAATGGATAGAGTTCTGGCCCTTGTGACATTTATAAAGGTTCAAGAGACATAATTTCTGGATAATGTAATAATTTTATTAATAATGTCAGCATTTTAATACAAGGACTGTCATTTGGCCATCTCTCTCAATACCATCATGGTAGCAGGCTCAGGTTTATATGTCCTTTTGTAAGAAGAGTGTTCAAAAGGACTGTAATCACTCTGATTGGTTAACAATGAGAGAATGAATATTACAATGAGGGCTGAGAGAGATATCATGTCACCCTTGGACAGAGAAACCACGTCTATACCCAGACCACCCCAGCCTTAGGCAAAAGGGTCTGTTTCCACCCAAGCTTGATTGAATGGAATTCACTTTAGACTGGAGATTCCTTGTAAGGTTAGGTGGGTGGGGTCATAAGGGAGAAGGTTAGCTCAACCTTCAAAGACCGAGGTCATGGAATGGGGATAGAAAAGGGGGGAACTCTGAATCTCCCCAAATCATTAGTTACTAATAATCATTTCTCTCATTCTGAAGCCAGGAAGATCCATATTAAATTCACACTTTCTGATGCATAGTGGCTGGTAACTCTGGGAAATTCACTTATTTTTCAATGCTCTAGGCAGTTAGGAATATAAGCTGCAGAGAAGGTGCCAAAGGTGTCAACTTGCATTGCTAGAGGGAATTTCTTCACTGGGGACTTCCCAATGAAATCACAGGTCAAGCCCCTATCATTTCATAATCCATATATTTAATGACAGACTTGGCAAATGTAAATGTCTCAGTCCTTGAAAATTATAAACATGATGCCTTAGGGCTTTTGAAATGAAATTGTATTTTGCTTAACCAAAGGGAGGATTTTTTTAAATTAAAAGCGAGAAGTTTATTATTATAATTATTTGTAATTTTATAATGCCAAGACAGAAACTATCAATTTTTTTTCAAAAATTTTGAAATTTAATTTACTTTGGGGTTACTAAAAAAAAAAAAACTAAGATAAAATAATTCCTTTAGAGATGAAAGACAAATGGAAAAGGCACTTGATTTTGGAGCCAGAGGACATTTGTCAAATCCAATCCAATGCTTACCACCTACATGACCTTGGACAAGTCACATAACATCTTTGTGCCTCATTTCCCTCATATTTAAAATGAAGGAGATTGGTCTAGATGATTCCTAAGGATTTTTCCAGTTCTAAATCTATGATCCATGTTCTTATGTCATTTCAACCTCGCTACTAAACAGTAAGATACTTAAGAGTAAGGATTGTGTTATTTTTTATCTTTATATTTCCATAACTTTGTACATGTTAATTGAGTTTAATATTCATGGCACTTGAAAATTTTCAAAATATTTTATTATTTTATCCTCTCCACAAGCCTGAGAAGTAGTCAGAAAAATACAAATTTCTTCCAATTTTTAGATTTGGAATCTGAGGCTCAAAGACTCTGTGATTTGTCCATGGTCACATAGTTAAGTCTCATTGTGGTACAATAGAGAGACCATCAGATTTTGAAATAGAGGAACTAAGTGTACATCCCAATTCTGTCATTTTTATAACCTGTATGATCTTGGGCCGGTCGCTCAACTTTTTAGCCCTCAGTTTCCTCATCTATAAAATGAGGACTTTTTGACTAAGATTACCTATAATGCCCCTTCTAGTTCTAAATCTATGATTTCTCATCTAGATGTTCAGATATAAGACTATCTATGTCATCTATCTATATATCATCCATCTAGTTATGTATATATCAACACATATACATGTGTACTTATATGTGTGTATATCTACATATGTATATAACATGTTTGCACATATTCCTTGAATATCTATATCAATTTGTCATCTATTTATCTATATACTATCCATCTATTTATGACTTTATCAATAATATACATATCTATACATGTATGCATACACACATGTACACACTGCATTGTGTATGTCTGCGTGTATGCCTCAAAATATATACATACAAATATCCATTTTATATCTATCTATCTATTTTACATTTCTTTCATCCAAGACCTAGATTCAATGCTGCTACCTCCTCTCTGAAAATTTTTCTGATCCATTCATCAAGACATGGTATAGTGGTAAGAGCAATGTGCTTAAAGTCAGCCCTTGGTTTATGTCGTAGTTTAAGCAGTGAATAATTCTGAGTCCAAGGATGCATCACTTTATGCTTTGGTCTTAGTTTTTTCACCTGTGAAATGGCAATAAAAACATTTGCAATACCTACATCACAGGGCTGTTCTGAGGAAAATACTATAAGAAAATGCCAGTAGTTATTAGAACCAGTAGCTCTCAGACCTCTCTCTGCTATCAGATATGTAATTAATCTTTTTCATTATAGTTACTTGTGTGTTTTTGAGTCAATGTACCTCAGTAGTTAGACCTTGAGTCAGGAAGACCTGGCTTCAGTACTTCTTCAGACACTTACAAGCTGTGTGACTCTGAGCAAGTCATTTAAACTCATTATGCCTCAATTTCTCCATCTGTAAAAACAGGGAGTTGAACACAGTGGTCTCTAAGGTACCTCCTAGCTCTGAATTTATGATCCTATGATAAGTCAATGTCTTACTAAATTGTAAGCTATCTGAGGGCAAGGATTATGTTGTTTTTCATCTTTATACCCCCAGCACTTTGCATATTGGGGCAATTGGGTGGCTCAGTGGATAGAGTGCTGGGCCTAGAGTTAGGAAGACCTGAGTTCAAATGCAGCCTCAGATACTTACCAGCTGTGTGACCCTGGGAAAATCACTTAGCACTATTTGTCTCAGCTTCCTTCTAACATGAGCTGGAGAAAGAAATGGGAAACCACTCTAACATGGTTGCCAAAAAAAACCTGAAGTGGGGTCACAAAGAGTAGGACGTGACTAAAACAACTGAACAACCACACTTTGCTTGTAGTAACTATCTAATATTTGTTGAGTTCAACTTGTATTTGAAACATTTTAACCTTTTCAAAGCACTTTATTATTTAATCATTGATATACCCCTGAGAAGGCAGAAAAATACTAATCACTACTACTTTGCAGACTGGAAACCAGAGACCCTAAGAATTTGTACTTAGTTCAAGGCCATATAGTTAAGTAAGGCCATCTCCAGGTCTAGAATTCAGGTTCTCTGATTCCTCCTCCAGTGTTCCTTCCACAAACCCACCCTGGTTTTCACTCCATGAAATTCATAATGCATACTCATCTTGCCTTGATTACCTATATTGTTAGTCTTTACTCACTTGCAAGGGAAAAGAGAAGGTTTAATTCTCCTGGGGATAGGAAAGACAAGATTATATTTTACTTTTTTTTTTTTTTTTTTGCAAGGCAGTTGGGGTTAAGTGACTTGCCCAGGATCACACAGCTAATGTCAAGTGTCTGAGGCTGGATTTGAACTCAGGTCCTCCTGACTCCAGGACCAGTGCTCTACCCACTGCAATATCTAGCTGCCCTAATTATATTTTACTTGCCCTGTTAAATGGAATAACACACACAAACATAGCTCCTTTCATCCTTTCAGAGTTGCTGTAGGGAGGTGACTACTGATTGAATCAAAGGTGAATAATTAATTCACTGCAGCCATTCTTTCCCTTGCCCCCAACAAATTCCAAATACATACTATTGTAGATTTTCCATGTGAGACTACATATACTTTCTTATGGCCCAGTCACTAAAGTTGCTTTATCTCAATTTAGTGAATAGCTTGAAGAAATGATTTCCCTTCATACGTTCTGCCTCAGAGTGGGCCATTTAATCATTTACATAGTACAATTACAAAATTTCAGAAACCTGTACCAATATAGACAAGTCGTCTTTTGCAACAAGCAATTATCAGACCTTAGTTTGAAGACTTAAATCAGCATTTATGAAGTGCCTACTATATGACAGACACCACACTAGCTTTGGAGATAAAAACAAATATAAGAATGAAACAATTCTTTCATCTAAAGGGCTTACATTCTTTTAGGCAGATAGAACTCACACAGGTTGTAATGGCCAGAGCTACAGAGCTTTGTAAAGATAAAAGGCTTTTGAGTGAAGTCAAAGGGACAGTAAATTGTCCCATCCTTTCTCTGAGCAATGGGAGTAGTGATTTGATTATTGTTCCCTGAGCAAGAGGTGAAACTTGAGGATGGTGGTGGATGGAGAGGACACTGTCCATAAACAGTGATGGAAATTAAATGACAAGGTGCTTGCTGTGATAACCTTGTAGATGGCTGAATGGGATAAAGAATGGACAGTGATGGAGCCCTCACTATCTTCTAAGCCTGTTTATTGAATTTTTGGATAGTTCTAACTGTTAGAAGGTAAGTTCCCCAAAGGTAGGGAAGAATTTTCTTTCTTTATATTCCTAGTACTCAGAAGAGTGCTTTGAATATAGTAGGTTCATAATAAATGCTTGTTGAACTGAATTAAAATGGCTTTTCCTTACATCAAACCCTAACATAGCTTTCTACAACTTTTGCTCTTTGCTCTTTGTTCTGCCCTTTAAAACTGTGCAGAGCAGAAATAATCTCAGGTCCATAGAACACTTCAAATAGAGGTAGCTATAGTGTCTTCACTCTAAATCATCTTTTCTCCATGCTAAACATTCCCAGTTTAATATTGTCTCCAGGCCCTTCACAATTCTGGTTGCCCTCCTCTGGACGTTCTCCAGTTTGTCATGTTCTTTCAACCCACCAGAAAAAAAAAATCAAATATTGTCTAAGGAGTTCATTTATACACATTCTTTTATTTTCTCAGGGGGAAAGGGGGAGAAGATTTAAATTTTGGTCCTTGACCCATTAAGAACTTAATACATTGGACTGTGGGTTTGATTTTTCAGAATCTACACGAAGAAACAGGTTCATAGGTTTAAAGCTGGAAAAGATCTGAAAGATTATCTAATCCAACCTCCTTACTTTACAATGAAGAAACTGATGCCCAAAGAGGAAAAGTGACTCATCTAAACTCACACAGATATTGGAGTGTCAGAGACAGGATGGAGTTCACCCAGTCTCTGACCCTCAAGCCAGCTTGCTTTCCACCACACCAAGATGTGAACTCTTACCTCAGGCAACCACAGTATTGGTTTTCCAAGCAGCAGATGAAAGGAGAGAGGCTTTATCCCCCCACAAATTCTAAAGGTAGCCAAGGTGGCCAGCAATGAACAACAGAGAAGGGACAAGAAAGAGAAAGCAAAGGAAGCCTCTCTCCCTCTCACAAATGTTACTTTGAGGCCCTTCTCAAACAATTGCCTTCTAGTCACTCAAAATTCCTCAGTGGTTTCATAAAATGGAGGGTGCATTGCAAATTAAAAACAACAGCCTGACAGTCAAAGGTGATGTTTTCAAACACAGAAAGAGTAATGCCACTGTGTGGAGACAAAAGGTCTTTTGAGTACCTCGGAGGCAGTTCACATACAAAAGCACCTCTATGTCTTTAAAGAGGAACACCTAGAGTTTCCCAAGGTTTCCCAACCAGAATACTGCCAGTAGTGATGTGGTTTGGAAATTAACCTTTACTTTCTCTTCCCAGTGCTGTTTTACATATTAATTAAAGTGTTTTCCTCAGATCAGGAATGCCTGGAGGGGAACTTGGTTCTACAAAAGCACCATTTCCCCATGGCTTCTCATTACTCCTACAGTTGTTGTGCAAAGTTCAACAGCTAAACTTTTCCAAAGCTTTCCTGACCCACTCTCTTGCCTTAACTAACATCAATTTATACGACACATGTTACAATGCATACTATAGAATGTTCCCTTTAAAAAAAAGTCAAATTAATAGCTTTCTCCCCCTCCCAAAGAAAGCTTGTGTAATTCATTAGGGGGCCTTAGCTCATATTAAACATACTCCAATTAAGGATGCTGGCCAAGTATCCTCCTTCTAATGTAGTTACCTCATTCACAAAAGCATTTTGTCAGAAATATCAAGAAAATATATGAACAATAAGGACACAAAATATTCATTGCAAATAACCTATGTTTTGAAACTAATTTGTTTTACTTTATTTATCTAGAGAGCCAGATTCTTGGAATTGACAAATCTCGATGACCTTAGAGGTTATTTATTCCACCTTCCCACCCAGGGCAGGAATCCCTTAGACAGCATCCCTGACAGATGATGACCTAGTCTCTGCTTGGATATCAACAAATATTATTTTGTGGAGCAAACTTGTATTTTGTGGTCCATGTGAGAATCCTAAGTTCCTAGGTTTAAAGATAGGAGGGGCCTTGGAGTTCTTCTGGTCCACTCCATTCATTTGAGATAGTTTGAACTGGAGGAGTTAAGTGACTTGTCCAACTCTACACAGGTAGCATTAGCAAAGGAAAGATTTGACCCATATCCTCTGAGAACAACTGATCCAGCAATGTTTCCATAGTACCACAATGCCTTCCTAAATGCTTTTAGATAACAAGTTTTAATTTTAAGAGAGGTAAAGTTGTGGCAGCATAATGCATTGAAGAGAGTACTGGAATTGATTGAAGAAGGCCTGGTTTTAAATCATAACCACTACAAGTAACTGTATAACTTCAGGCGGAGAACTCCATCTCTCTGGACCTCAGTTAACATCTTAAAAACAAAAACACTGGATTTAGGTCCAATCAGCTCTTTCAAGTCTAAATACCACTAAATGAAGTGGCAGTATTTAAATTTGGAGAATTAAATTCTTAGTGGTCTTACAAGAACTTTAGTTTTGAGAATCTATGTCTGCTTCAGTTGTGTGAGTCTGCAAATGTATTGTGAAAACCCTTAAGAGATGAATGATGTCTATGTCTTAAGAGATATTAATAACTGTTTCCCCAGAAATATGTTAAATTAGATACATATGTGGAATGTAACTATGCCTAAAGACAATAAAGATTAGACATGGTTTCCTTAGAAATAAGGCAAGTTAATCCTATGCAGTCATGTCCTTTTTACTCTCTTTTGTACTGAGTGGAAAGGGTTTTATGAGTATGTTTCCTCTGGTACTAAGGACTCAGGTCCTAAACACAAATTTTAATGACATCAGGTAATCAATGACATACAAGGTAACTTTATAAACTAACAAAGGAAATATGTTGACTGTTACATATAAATCACCAGTATAAAATAATCCAACTGGTGTCATTTAAAATGGAAATAAACCCACTGTGTGATATTTGAAGATTCAGTTATCCCCTTTTTCATCTATCCAAACAGAGGATTGATTTCTAAGGTCCATTCTAAGCTCTGAATTTCTGATTATGGGATTGATTCTCCTATTTCCTCACTTGAGAGGCAGCATAGCATAAAGAGCTAGTTTCATCTTAAGGGAGAACCAGAATTAAGACCTGCCTCTGACAAGTATGGGCAGTAAGGTGATGCAGTGGATAGAGTGATAGCTCTATCTAGCCAGGAGGAACTGAGTTCAAATCTGGCTTCAGATAATTACTAGCTGTGTGACCCTTGAAAGTCACTTCACTTTGCCTATGTTTCCTCATCTATAAAATAAACTGGAGAAGGAAATGACAAACCATTCCAGGATCTTTGCAAGAAAACTCCAAACAAGGGCACAGAGAATAGGACACAACTGAAAATGACACAACAGCCTGACAAATACTGACTGTGCAATCTTGGGCAAGTGAATCTTTCAGTGGCCCAGTCAATTCTGTAAACCCAAATTACTGACAGGTTCCTAACTTGTCTATCCATAACAGCTCCTGGCTTAATGCTTGCTCTTAGTAGGTTCTTAATAAATATTATTATGTTGAACCAATGCATACACCACATGCACTTAATGGGAAACACATTAGCCATGCTGAGAGGAAAGTGATAGGAAATAACCAACCTTCTATACTGAAGCCAGAATGAAAATCTTTCTTACTAGTTTATTGGCTAATGGAAAACAGAGCTCTCAGGGAAAATGCAGTCCTATGGTATCAAGATATAGGAAAGTAAACACTCACCTAGTTTCTTTCTGTGTGTTGTCCTTAGATATGGAAAAAAAAACAGCAATAATAATAAAGTTTTGATATCACCAGTTCTAACTCATTCTTCAATGAATTCAGTTTGAGGATATTTCTTAATATCAATCAGTTGATCAGATCTTCTAAAGATACCCAGGAAATCTGTCATGCATAACCTCAGCAAAAGTAGGAGACAGGGGCAAGTAGGTGATGCAGTGGATAGAGCTCCGGCCTTGGAGTCAGGAGGACCTGAGTTCAAATCTGGCCTTAGAAACAACACATTTACTAGCTGTGACCCTGGGCAAGTCACTCAACCTTGATTGTCTAGCAACAAAAAAAAAAAACCAAACAAACAAACAAAAAAAAACCTAGGAGACAAAGAAAGGACACTACGCTATACTTAAGGCTTATTTGCCTGAGTGACATATAGTCATATCTTTCAAGAACACAACTGGGTCAACACAAACAGACCTGCCAACAGTGGGGAACAGCATGGCAGAGTTACCCAAGCTGGCTCCCAAAGTCATTTGTCAAAATCCAAAACTGGTCCCTTGAGGAACTGACTTTTCATAACCCCTCATCATTCCACTAGTAAGGGACTAGGGATAAGGCCTAGAAGCCTTCATCTTTGAACACTTCTACTTGCTGGTATGAAAACAATCAGAAATAGGATTAACTTCTACTACATGAGGGGAATGGATAAGTTCCAAAAACACTGTTTCAATTCCCTAGGAGATAGCAATGATTTATTTACCTTTAAAAGGCATTTTGTAGGGTTTTTTTCATATTTCTTAAAAGGTTATGCATTAATTATGTATAATTAAGCATAATTATGATCATTCTTCCTGTCACCTGAGTTAGAGGAGCTGGGTTCAAATCTCAGTTCTGCTTTTTACTAATTATATGTCCCTTTTTTTGGCATGTGATTTCATTGATAGAGGGAACAGCTCCATGTGGAAATTCCCTCTACCAATGCAAACTCAACCCTTCTCTGCAACTTATTATTCTTAGAGGATTGCCTAGAGGGCTGACAGGTTAAATGATTTGGCTATGGTTATCTAGTATGTGTCAGAGGCAGGCTTTGAACAGTAAGTAGTGTTGGCTTCAAGGCCAGTTCTTTATCCATTATTCCATACCACCTTTTATTAAAGAGCATTGCAAAAAAAAAAAAGAGCATTACTTCACCTTCTGTGCCTCAGTTTCCACATCTGTAAAGTAAGAGTTACAGTTATATTCACCACATTTAAAACTAGAAATGTCTTTAGAGGCCTCCTGGTCCAATCTTCATTTTACATAAAAGGTCCTGAGGCTTAGAGAGGCAGTCAGAAGCCAAGCCAGGATATGAACTAAATGATCTCTATGGTCCCTTCGAGGTCTAAGTCCTATGATCCTAGGATCATCTGTATTCATTCAACAAACATTGATTAAGCACATACTCTATTATACTCAGTACATTTTAAAATAGAAATTATCTGCTACTTTAATCTGCATCATAAAATATGAATTAGGCAATTAGGTAAAGGATCTTCAAGGTTTACTATGACTTCGCCATCTAAAACACATAGTGCATATTCCCTTTTTCTTAATTAATAATTGTAGAATATTGGGTTTGGAAGGGGACTTAGAGGTCATCTAGCCCAAAACACTCATTTTATAGATAAGGAAATTATCTGAGATGATTAAGCAGCTTGGCCACAGAGCAGTTTTCTAGTGGGAAATTCTTTCATTTAGGGCAAAAATAGCTGGGGGAAGGAGACAGAATCTGTGTGGAGGACAGGTGCAGTAGTGTTGAGAGAGGGAATAGTTCAGCAACCAAAGTGTGGTTTTCATTCTGCAGAGAGTAAGGGTGAAAGTTAGGCCTTGAAAGATAAAGCCACTGTGGCCAGATCCTGGTGTTGACAAGTCCAGAGATAAGTTTGAATACAGGGAACCATAGGAAGGAAACACCCCCTCCCAGGGAGGAAGTACAGCATCATGTCCTCCCAAAGAAATGGATGCTGGTGTCCTAAGACAGGGCCCCCATTCAACCCACAAGAACTATGGCTCTGGTTGTCCAATGCCAAGTGGCTAGTGTCAGAATACAAACTTCTTACCAATTAGTCCAGTGCTTTAGTACTATACTACGTCACCTCTCAAGGTTGCTTATTCCCTTAATTAACTAGTTTCTCCCGACAATAAAACAAAAAATAACCAGTTCAAAGACAAGTTGGTATTCATATGTTACATGCCTAAGTAATAAATTCTCTCTCACAAAATCATTCTATCTTCAGTTATTGTAAGATACAATATATCTTGAAACTGAATTATCACATTAACAAAGCAAATGATTGGGCAATTAGACAACTTTCCAATGTAATGGTCTGCTATACTTTTTCTACTTCTGTTTCTGTCTGTCTCTACCTCTATCTCATTATTCCTCTGCCCCTTTCTGTCTATTTCTGTCTATCTCTCAGCCTATGTCTGTGTCTGTTCATCTCTGTCTCTATTTCCCTATTCCTGCGTCTGTCTCTCTGTGTATCTGTCTTTCTCTGTTTCTATCTGTCTTTGTATCTCCATCTCTCTCAGCATGGTTGGAGAGAGACAGCTTGTGAGTTGAAAAGAGGGCTTGACTCAGACTATCAGACTAAGGACATAACTCAATTTCTTGATCTATGAAATGGGGACAGTAATTGTCTACTTCAGAGGCATATTGTGAGAACACTTTGTCAACCTTAAACATGCTGTATAGAGATGCTATTTACCACAATCTCCATTTATTTCTACTGAAGTTTTTACAGAGCTAAACTATTCATGTACTTTCAATTCATCAACCTCCTAACCTCCTATGACCTGTATCTTCACACCACTTTGGCCACCCACAGGAGAGTCATACCTGTTACTTATAAAAGAACCACCTCCATGATCTCACTCTCTGGACATTTCCTTTTCTGATCATATCCATCCATCAGTCCTTCTACTTCACTTCTCTTAACACTATTATTTTCCTCTTCACAACCCTCCATCCCTGTCTATTGCCTAATCCAGGGGTGGGAAAGGTGAGGGCATGAGGCCACATGTGGTATTTTCGGTCCTTGGATGGGGCTTTTGATTGAGCCCCAAGTTTTACAGAACAAATCCTTTTATCAAGAGGATTTGTTCTGTGAAGTTTAAATTCAGTCAAAGGGCCATACTTGAGGACCTAGAAGGCCACATGTGGCCTTGAGATTATAGGTTCCCCACCCCTGGCTAATCCATAAACTCTTGCTCTGTCCTCACTTTCTCGTCTTCATGCTCCTAACCTTAGAGTTAGTTAACTGGTTGAACAATATCCAGTCCTCGACCTTTCAATCTCTTGCCCCCTTGTCCCACTGCTCAGTCCAAGTTTCAACCCAGGGTCACCTATACCACCTGCCTATTGAATTGTTATAGATGCAACATGGCATAGTGCTGAAAATACTAGACTTGGTATCAATATAACTCTTAAATGAAATGGTGTATATAAATCACTTTGTAGACCAGTAAGAGTCTATAGCAATGTTTGCTGTTACTAGCATTCATGGATTAAATCTTGTGCTCTACTCTTGAAGGGAACTCAGTAGCTGTTTCTTCCATTTTTTTCTTTGTCTTTTTTATCTGTTTTTTCTTTCCAATCAACTTTTCATTATTTTCCCTTGGAAAAGAAGTAACTGGTGGTTCCAGCCAAAATTGTATGAGAAGCTGGAGGATAACTCTAGGCCACAGAAGAATGGTGTGTAAGGAAGATAGCCAAGGAGAAAGGAAGTGGTGAAAAGACAGAGTCTTAGCGTGTCCACAGACCATGGGAAGTAACAGTTGGAGGGGAGATTAATTTAGGAAACATCTGTAGGAATAAGCACAAGTTATCTATAAGTGATAGGAAAGTGAGCTAAATTGAGGGCTATAGACATTTATGGTGTAAAGAGAAATACAGCAAGTAAAGCAGAGAATATTTTCCTCATTTGTATATTCATTCTTGTAAGGTTTTAAATGAAAGGAACTTGCATTATTTTCACATAATAATATATTAGTTTATCCTTGCCATAGTAATAGAAAAAAAAAAGACCTGTAGGGACAAGGGAAAGGAAGGAAGAATAACTATTTCATTGTGGTCATTATTCCTATTGGCTTTAAATTGAATTAAAAAGAACCAATAAATATGTACTTTGTAAAATATGAAAATAATGATATGCAGTTACATAACACTTCAAGGTTTGAATTCTCTAAAGAGAAGACCACTAAGAGAAGGAAGTTCAATACTGTGGCATGAGTGCTGGACTTGAAGTCAAAGTTTTGAGTTCAAATCCTTCTTCTCTGACTTATTATCTGTATAACCTTAGGAAAGTCATTTGCCTTTTCTGGGCATGAGGGTGTTAATCTGTAAGACAAAGGTGCTGAATTAGATGATCTCTAACATCCCTTCTAGCTCTAAATATGTGACCCTGGTAATACCCATTAGTTATTGGTTATTCTTAACACACTAGAAATATTTTTAGCCCCACTGACATTTATACCTACCAAATAACTTTTAAAAAAGCAATCATTGATTAAATACTCAAAATGCTTCATTTTAGTCCAGGCTGAACCCACAGATACCACTGCCCTCCCTCTGCCTCCCGTCAATTCCACCCCATTCAAACCATAGGATTTTTGCTTGCTTACTTTCACTTAAGACAGCAAAGACAGCTTGACTGTTCTTCTTTTCTGTGAATCCTGCCTGACAGGCTTAGGGCTGGAGCTGATTGACAGGTGCATCTGGCTTGCTGTCAATCCAACTCAGGCCTGGTCCCTAAGGAGAGAAACCTTGCCAGCTAACCCTAGAGTTACAGTTGTGGATCCCATTTTAATCAACAGCACATAGTACTATGTGTTTATGAAAAATTGTGGAGGCAGGACTCCTGAAAGTTATTTTCAGTGTGTGACCAGGTCTCACTCACAAAGCTAGCCATTTGTTCCTTTTTTTTTCTTGAGTATTGTTTAGAGCATTGCATTAAAGCAATCGTGGCTGAAGTCTCCAATTGGTCTCATTGAGAGGTCCAAGTAGACAAAGCCTTAATATACATTGTGTATTTCCTATGAACTGTAAAGAACACACCTATCTCACAGAATACCAGCCTTCTCACACACCCCTATGGGTTTGGGGGAGGGTTAAAGGAAGTGGAAGGAGAGTCATTGGTTTTGAACTGCATAATTGCACCCTGGATGCCATTAAATAATTTTTCATGAGCAACAAATGTGACAATGCTAGTGTTGTCTTGATGGACTTCATTTTTTCCCACTGCCTCATTGTTTTCTTGTTTGTTTTTAATTAATGTGTTATGATGCCTTTTGTTTTCACATGAGAGTTATTTTCAGACATATCACACATCACTACTCAACTGGTAAGCCTTCTCTTGTAACAGAGAAAAACAACTAAATAAAAATAGCCAACACAATAATCACATCTGACAGCACACATACCATTCTGCCCCTATAGTCTCCCCACTTCTCCAAGCAAAATAAGGAGGTTCATTTCCTCATCTCATCTCATCTCATCTTCTTTCCTTTTCTCTTCTCTTTAGGCATTACAATTTACAGAGCATTAGACTTTGTTTTTAACATTCACTTTCTTTACATCATTGTGGTCATTGTGAATCTCTGTCCCCTCCCACCACTTCTGCTAACTTTATTCTTCATCAGTTCAGACAAAATTTCTCATGCTCCTCTGAATTCCTCACATTCTTCATTTCTTATGGCACAATAGTATTCCGTTACATTGCTATATCACAATTTGTTCAGCCTTTCCCCTATCAATGAATAACCATTTTGTTCATAGATTTGTTTTTGTTCTTTTTTTCCTGTTACAAAAAAGTACTGCTTTGAATATTTTGGTATGCATATTTTGTGACCAGCTAGGGTTATATGCCCAGCATGCTTAATTGTTTTAAGATGAAAGAGGATGGGGGAAGAGATGTTCCAGGGTAGAGCCATTGGTTAACAATTCTTCTACCTACATGTTTATTCACAGGTTATGTTCCCCTGGAAGAGCTTTATTATTCCTGCTTTAATGTGATAAAGATAACATCTAATGCTGATAGTCATGTGAAAACTCCATTTTCATTCGAATGATGAAAGATCTCCTTGAGTATGAAGGGGGAGAACTGCCTGCTTTATTGATCTCCTAAAGAATTTAGAATCATAAAATCATGGACTTTTGAGCTAGAAGGGACTTTAGAGAATAATGTCCTTTGTTTTTGAAGGTAAGCACGCTGATGCTCAGAGATGTTAAGTATAATAGACAAGGAGCTCTGTCATTACTTTGCTCTTCCTGACTTATTAAGGATGCTACAGGTCTTCAATTTGAAACTCTGATTGGAAACTTTCAGTGCATGGTATTCCTGATGCCAACTGGAAAATACTCAGAGATGTGTTTGTAAAGCCTATCACGAGGAAAAGTTCCTGGCATATTTATGTTTCAGGATCATTTGTACTGCAATATCTCACTAGAATTCTCAATCCCATGGTTACACCCAGTTGTGTAAATCTACTGAATACATATCAATAGTTAAGGCTGGTGAGGGGATGGAGGGCTCTTTCATTATCTTTCCTGTTATGAGGATGTTCCTTAGGTAAAATAAACATATAACTATTTTAGGGCTTTCCCTTGTATTTGTGGATATAACATGCTGTTTCTTGGGGCAAAGTCAGTTCAGGAAAATAGCTTACTTTTAGGACAATAGGAAAACTGTTATTTCTGAGGAGTGTCTCTTTTGTGTTCCACATTATCTCTAAATGGGCCAATATGACACCGTGATGATTTTACACTCAGATTCATTAAATACATGTCAGGATCTACGCCAGGCTAAGAATCGGAGAATCAGAGAAAATAGAAGAGCTGCTGCACTAAAGAAGATTATGGAGGCAAAAAAGGCTGAGAAGGATGAGAAGAAGAAACAGCTTGTAGGCAATAAGAAGCTTGCAGGAGCAAAGAAGGTTCCAGGGCAGAAGAAATAAGCAGAAAAGAAGATCAGGGAAAAGAAGCTTCCAGCAGCAAAGAAGCCTGTGGAAAAGAAGCCTGGAGCTGAAAAGAAACCTGCTGCACCAAAACAAAAACAAAAAACCTGAAGCTGAAAAGAATCCTGCTGCATAAACTCAGCATATTAGTTTATCCATTGGGCCACAATCCATTATGTCAATATTGTGAATTTCTAAAGAATAAATATTCAAAGAGGCTTGGGGAAAAAAAAATATGTCAGGAAAACTTAAGAGATTTTCTGCAGCAGGATCATCTTAGCTATCATTTATTACCATAAAAGGCACAGAGGGTGAAGTAATGTTCTTAAGAACATACAACAGGAGGTAGTATGGTGTAGTGGATAGAGATCTGGCGCTGAAGTCTGGGCTACCATTCAAAGCCTGCCTCTGACACGTAGCAGCTCTGACCCTGGGCAAATCATTTACTCTCAATGCCCTAAGCTAAAGGAAAGGTGCTCCCTTCCTTTGACTGACTGACCTCAGAGGCCACAGAGTCTAATCCCTTCATTTTGCATATGAGGAAACCAAGGTCAAGGGAAATAACTTGCTTAAGGTCATAAAAGTTGTGTCAGAGGTGGGGTTTGAATTCACATCCTCTAACCTAAAACTACTCCTCATTCTGTATCCTCAAACTGTACCATATTGTTTCTAAATTAGGAAAATAGTACAAACATGAATAAAATACAATGGTCTGTTTGGATGATTTGAGCACTCACAAGAGATGGCAGGTTGGGTTATAGCACTGAAGGTGAGAAAAAGGCCAAAAAAAAACCCCAAAATGATATAGAAACAGGGAAGGAAACTTATTTGAAAGATACAATGAAAGAGAAGACTAATTAGCATTAATAAAGGGGGGGGTTGGGAATAGTACCTTGGTGCAGAAAAGCTATTGGTAAAAGTATACCTGGGGAAATTTTAATGTATATGGTTTGGGGTGGGGGGCAGGATGGGCTCCACAGAGGACAGTCCTCCAGGAACAGGGGGCATGTGATAGTTCAGATGACAATCTGCTGGGGCAGGTTCATTGACTCAGAAGACAAGAAAAGGTACAGTTGCAACAGAAGGCAGTCAGTCTGCCATAGTCCCTTACCTCAAAAGTACATAGCAAGGGAAATAGATCTGGGAAAGAGTCAGTGAGTCCATGAAAACATTTACTGTGGTGAAGTTATAGCCTGTACCCCAAGAGGACTAAGTCACTTTGGAGTGGAAGCACGACCCGACCTCATGTCATGCTCCTAAGGAAAGTTCTGCTTACCCTTCACTTGTTATGCTTATGCCATAGTGGTCTATGTGACTCATATTTCTTTTCCTCCATAGGCTCAGAAAACAGACCCTTTATGTTGTCCTGCACCTGAAGTGTGACCTAAGTGGAACACTAAAACAATATTAGTCATTGAAGCTTGCCCCTCAGGGAGAAGGCAGATTCTGTATTCATCAGCAACTAACCCTTTAGTAATGCTTTCTTCACTTTGTCTTCTGTGGGGAATTTGCACCTTCAAGTCAAGAGGGTCACGGCTATATGCTCCCTTGGATGCAAAAGCAAGGTTGTGGACACTGAACCCTACTTGCCCAAGTCCTCTTCTTGTCTAAGGTGCTTTTGTGGGATATCAGAGGAGCTATCTATAGCCTAATTGACAGTTAAGAACATGGTCATAGTTGTGTTGTCTATGCCATTTTCTTTCCATTCTACCATGGGCAACATCCCCAAACTTGGTGAGGGAATAATTGTATTACTATTTTTGAGAACTAAAGGAATAAATTGAAGGACAGTTTAATTTTCTTTACATTAGTTTTCCATCCTGATATTGCATTTTCAACTCCATACTCTATGAAACTTGAGGTATAATAACTGGATCACAAAATCATAAATGAGGGGGCAGCTGGGTGGCGCCGTGGATAGAGCACCAGCCTGGGAGTCAGGAAGACCTGCTTTCAAATCTGGCCTCAGACACTTAGTAGCTGTGTGACCCTGGACAGGTCATTTAACCCCAATTGCCTATAAAAAAAAACAAAAAAATCATAAATGATACTTCAACATGTTTTGTCATTTTCAAAAGTAATTAAATAAGTTATTTAAACTACTCATTCTCTTTTATATAGAATTCAGATGTTTATTTGCAACAAAAGTAATGCAAAGCATAGGAGAATAGTGGGTCCAATTTGTTGCTGGTCATCTTAATGCAATTCTTTCACTAATGATATATACAAATAAAGTCAATGGATTGTCCATGGTCAACTATGGTCAATCTGTTATATTCTGATATGCTTGTTTTGGGGGTACTAATCAATCAATCAAGTAATTATTCAATATTTACTCTGTGCCAGGAATTGACTGGAGACACAGAAAGACAAGAATGAAACAGTCCCTGGCTTTGAGAAGTTTACATTCTATCAGAGACAGCATGCACATGTATAGGCTACATTAAATAAATATGAAGTATGGGACATTATTGGAAGTTGACAAAGCACCAGAAAAGACCTTGTGAAGAAAATTATTTGTGAATTGAGTTTTGAAGGAAATAAATTTTAAGAGATGCATATGAGGATATGCATTCTAGGAGAAGGGGCCAGTCAGTGCAAAAGCAGAAATAGGAGATGACGTGTCATGTGTTATGATGAACAGCAGGAAAGTCAGTTAGGAATAACCTAGAGTTCAGAAAAGGAAGAAATAAATACACAGGTAGATTAACAGCATTTTCAAGAATTTTAAGAGTCAAACAGAGGAATTTATAATTGATCTTAAAGGCGATATAGAACCACTGGAGTTTATTGAGTAGAGAAGTAAGATGATCAGATCTTCCTTTTAGGAAAGTGCTTTGGCAGCTGTGTGCAAGATGGCTTGCAGAGGATAGATACTAAAGGACTAGTTAAGAGTTCATTGTAAGGGGCAACTAGGTGGCACAGTGGATAGAGCACTGGCCCTGAAGTCAGGAGGACCTAAGTTCAATTCTGACCTCAGACCAAACACTTGACACTTACTAGCTGTGTGACCCTGGGCAAGTCACTTAACCCCAATTGCCTAAAAAAAAAAAAAGAGTTCATTGTAATAGTCCAGGTAGTGACACAATAGGGTACTTAAGTAGGGCTTAAGACATGGTATTTCCATAATACTCATACAAAATAAATTTTAGATGAAAGTTTAGAAGTTAAAATGCCTTTTAGAAATAGACAATGTCTCAAAAGTCTTAGGGCAGTTCTAAGTTTTAATAGATAAAAACCGCACTAAGACTTTTGGGACACCCTGAATCTTTAAAAAATATATAGAGACACCATTTTTAGAAAATATTGAACCCAAATATGTTTCTCAATAATTTTACTTCTTAATAAGACTTTTTTTTATCCATACTTGTGATTTCTTAGATATAGAAAATTCCCACATTTGGAAATTCTTTCCACTGATGTCTAGATCAATAACTCATCCCTAAGCCTAGAGTCTTAGAGAGCTACCTGCAGATTTGCTAGCTTAAGTGAATTCCCATAGTGTTACAGTTAGTAGGCATCAGAGATAGAACTTGAATCCAAATCTTCCTGATTCCAAGACAGGCCCTCTATCTACTATACCACATTGTACAAAATAGTATTATTAAGAGGCCAAGTCCCAATCTGATCTTTCTTTCTTTCTTTCTTCCTTTCTTTCTTTCTTTCTTTCTTTCTTTCTTTCTTTCTTTCTTTCTT
>NW_020954559.1:33652701-33664884 GCF_900497805.2 Vombatus ursinus
TCTTTCTTTCTTTCTTTCTTTCTTTCTTTCTTTCTTTCTTTCTTTCTCTCTTTCTTTCTTTTCTTTCTATTTTTTTTTAGAGGCAACAGAATTAAGTGACTTGCCCAGGGTCACACAGCTAGTAAGTATCTAAGGCTGGATTGTAACTCAGGTCCTCCCTATTCCAGTGATGGTGCTGTACCCCCAATCTAATCTTAAAAACCACACAAAAGTAAGTTAAAAAAAATAACTTTTACCCCTCACAAGTTGATAGCTAATAGGACAACTTAAGGTAAACACTAGAATTTACAGAAGGGAATAAACGTGTGTGAAACCTCTTTTTGCGTGTGAACTTACCCTTAAACAATCAAATGAAAGCTACTGTAAGACTCTGCAATATGCTTACCATCTGGCTCTTAAATCTTTATTGACTCACCAAACAAATAACTACCGGTTCTTATAAATGTGTTATATCCTGCACATGCTGTTTTGCTCAGCTACCCACTATTTCTCAGGTAAAGGCTTGTTTCCATGGGTGGACATGTTTTCAAGCATACCACCATGTATGTGGATAATTCACCAAAAAAAATTGGAGGTGGAAGGATATACCTGCGGATATCCTTTCTTTGTTTTGTATGTTATAATTTGAGAACCCTGCCTGGAAAAAAAAGGATAGCAGTGGAAGGAGGTAAAGATCCTAAAAGACTTTCCATGACTCCTTGCTGTCTTTAATTAGCCTTTTAGAGATTGCCAGAGGAAGACTCAATTACCAGAGTGACTCCAAGAATTAAGAACACTGGAGGGCAAACTTGGGGATTATCAGCTTGCAAAGGTGACATAAACACAAGGTTGAATTGTAATGATGGTAATGGAGATGGTGATGATGGTAGGTAGAACTATACACAAGGCATCAAATAACATACTTGTGATGATGTTCTAACTTGATGTGTGTGGTGTAAATGACACATTCTGCCTGTACCATATATTCTTGGAAAACCAACTGAACTACTTTTCTTTCTTTGAAACAAACAAAAAAATCTTGAGATTTGTTTATATATGACCTTCATTTCCAATTATATTCTTCTCCTACTCTGCCCAGAATAACAATAAAAAAAAAGAGGAAAATAACAGCTCAGCAAAACTAACCAACAGAACAGCAATATGCCATGGTGGACAAGACACTGGGAAAACCTGTGTTCAAATCCTACTTTGAGTACTTACTGTGTGAGAGGCATTGTGGTATGTTGAGAAAGATTGCTGATCTTGTAGTCAGATGACCTCAGTTCAAAGCCCTGTTCCATCATCTACTACCTGTGTGACCTTAAGCCAGTCAATACACTGCTCTGGCCTCAGTCTCTTCATTTGTAAAATAATAAATTAGGGCTAATGCTCTCTAAATAGCTTCCAGATATAAATCTGTTAGCAACTAAGTCTGAAATTATGCCCAACATTTTATACTACTAGTCCCCCACATCTGAAAAGAAGATATGATATTCATTTTTATCTTCTCTGGGGCCAAATTTAGTCATTATAATTAGTGCTTTACCTGTATTTGTAAACAAACTGACTACTTTTCAATAATCAAATTAAGGAAGGAAAAATAACATTGGATAACTTTAACAAAGAAAAAAGTAGTTTCATGTGTAAGTATATAAGAAGGTAAGAAAGCCATCTATCTTCTCAGAGGCCTATGGATGGCATGGGGATTGAAGAGTTTACCTATTGTTCTTTCCTTCTGGATATTAGAGAGAAAACACCCATGTGACTAATTCATTCAAGTCACTTCTACTCTTTTAACCTTAGTTTCCCCTTTTGTTAAATGAAGAAGTTGGGTTAGATGGCCTCTAAGTTTTCTTCCAACTCTGACCTTCCAATATTCTATAATCCCTTTCATCTTTGTAGATGTAGGAGTTTGCCGGGACCAGTCAATGGAGTATGCCAACCCTGATGGGGCATAGGAATTAGCAAAGTTCATTAACCCAAGATGATACAATTATTATTCAAAATTGTAGCAAATTTAATAATAATAATAATAGACTGGATGGAAGGAAGTAGCTGAAGTTTGCTTTTAGAGCAGTAAACAAAATATTGGCTGCTTGCCATAGGGGAGTACACTGAAATCAGACAGAAGATCCTAGAAAGCACAGCAAACTGGCTGATAAAGCCTCTTTAGTGCTTTAAATGAGGCAGACACGATCTGAATGATTGCTGTGCTGCACACATTAGCAGCAAGTGACCCGCCTTGGAGCTAGACACAGCAGGAGAATCTCAATGTTCAGCCTGCCTTTTTTCTCAGCTCCAGTCCAACTGTAAATGGCTGATTTACTCAGGGAGCATCCTTTGAGGAATGCACTAAAATACCTCAAGGATCCTTTTCTTATGCCTTCAATGGGCCAAGAACAATGGTGGAAAGGATAAGCCTAGGTTGAGTTTGATGTTTTCTGACAAATACTTCTAAACACAGCTCATTTGAGAACCACAGGCCCAGGGATGAAACAAATGATGCATCCCATTAGCTCTTAAGTATCTGTGGCCACAAAAGTCTAGGGTTTGTTTATGTTAGGCTGCTAAAGCCACCCAAGTGAGGGCTACAGGAGTGGTATCTTATACCTGTGAATGCCACTACGCTTCTATGTTCTTCTGTGGATGGGTGGGGTGTGTGTGTGTGTGTGTGTGTGTTTGTGTGCACACGTATATACGTAAGGAGGGAGGATACATTTTCTCTGCCTGTTCAAAGGTGTGTGAAAATTTCTAAAAATTAATAGTCAGAGTTGTAGACAGGATTTTCTTCAATTGTTAATTATGCAGTGCCTTTGTAAATTAGCTGAATTATGCAAGATGTCAGGACGATGGTGCTGACAGCTCACTCATTTATAAAATTGTTTTGTGAATTCATAGATAACATATTTACTTTCCATTGAGACAATGTAATAGAGTGGAAAAATTTGGATCAAAAGAAACATTTTCAGATCTTATCCCCAACACTTACTAGCAATATGACCATTAACATATTTAACCTCTCTGAACCTCAGTTTCCTCATCTGTAAAGTGATGACAATGATATCTATAGTCAGAGTAATGCTGTTAATGTTTAACAATAACATCACCCCCCCAAAAAATGGACACATAATGACACACTCCTAAGTAGAATATACATTATTAGTGTTTTCTCCATCACTTACTTAAGTCTAGACAATCAATAAATTAATAAATTAAGCCCTGATTTGCAGTTTTTACCAATTTCCCAGGTATAAAAATATGTTCTCACACCAATAACAATCAACTCTCCCAGGTTGGGTTAAGCTGGCTCCAGAATACCCTTGCCTCTAGAACTTATCTCTCATGGTTGTTGTAAAATTTAAATGAAGTAACATATATAAAATGCTCTGCAAATCTTAAAGTGTTATATAGAAGTTAGCTACCATGAACTGCATTCATTGATGATGTTTATTGTGATTAGATAGTCCAGTAATGATATAATATAAAAACACTTTATTTAAATTTTAAAATATCTTACTCTTAATTTTAACATGACATACAACCTAATCTCCTCACTAACAAAACAGAAATAATGAAGTAGAAAGAGTACTAGGGGTAGAATGGTAAACCTGGGTTCAAATTCTTGCTCTGCCACTTACTACCTAGAAGTAGATGATCCCTGGCATGTCATTTTTCCTCTTGAGGCCTCAGTTTCCTCATATGCAAATTGAGGGAGCTGGACAAGATGATCTCTGAAGTCCCTCTCAGCTCTAAATCTCAGTTTGACCTCAAACCCATTGGTCAGTTAGGTGGATGTCTACTATAAGCATGTGAAGACTTTCCTAGTGGAACAGGAATTTGTTTCAAATTGGCAGCTGGAGTGATTAAAGTTTGGTCAAACATCCAAGATGCCAAGGTCATCCATTTTTTTTTTTTGCCACTGGACTTCAATGACTCTGGAAAAGAGAGTAAGGCCAACGACTTTGTGCAACTCTGCCTCACTTAAATCCAATTCACCCATGAGTCAAGACATCACCTATGATGTTATTAGTCCTCTTCAAAAACAAAGAACCAACAACAAATCTCAGAACTATGGAAATGGTATTCCAATATATACTCAGTTTGATCATTCAAATTGAACAATTATTGAGTGCCTACTGTACACAGACTATTAGGCACCATTTGGTAGTGCATAGGATGCTGAGCTTGGGGTCAGAAAGACCTCAGTTCAAATCCCACCATCCTTCCAATCACCTAGGCTGGCAATCTAGATCATCCTAGACTCCTCTCTCTCTCTCTCTCTCTCTCTCTCAATTCTCCCAATTCCTTCCCCCCCAATATCTAATCAGTTGCTATATTGTCTTCTTGATATCTCTCAGATACATCCCCTTCTCTTCTCTGACACTTCCACCATTCTGAGGAGGCCCTCCTCAACTCAAACCTGGTTTATTATACTAGCCTGCTGGTGGGTCTCCCTGTTCAAATCTTTCCCCACTCCAGACCATGCTCAAATTGATTTTCCTAAAGAGTAAGTCTGATCATGTCACATCCCTATTTAATAAACTCAGTAGCTTCCTTTTGCCTCCAGTATAGAATAGAAAATAGAAAAAATAGAATATTCTATAGAATAGATAGAAGATAGAAGATAGAATAGAAATAGAAGATAGAATAGAAATAGAATATAGAATAAATAGAAAATGATTTTTGGCTTCATAACCTGGTTCCCCTCCACTACTTTTCCAGTTGTCTTTTTCCCTTTCACCCCCTGCTCCATGGGCTCTAAAGTCCAGTAACAGTGACTTGCTTGACTCTTCCTCTCATACAACCCTTCAGCTCCTGACTCTTTCCTTTGGTAATTCTTCCGTAACTGGAACCCTTTCCCTCCTCCTCACTATCTCCTGGCTTTCCTGGCTTCCTTCAAGGCTCAGCCAGTCTCACCTTTCTCAAGAAGCCTGTCGCAAATCCCCTTAAATTTGCTCATTCCTTCTGTTGCTTTTTCCAACTTATCCTGTACATAGCTCATTTATACCATCTTGTTCCCATGTTGTCTCTGTTAGACTGTGAGCTCCTCAAAGACATGGGCTATCTTTTGTCATTTTTCTTTTTCCATCCTCAGCACTTAGTACAATGTCTGGCACATAGTAAGTACTAAATTAATGCTAGTTAATTGACTGACTGGCTAACTGGCATCTGACTCTGTAAGTATAACCCTGAGCCAGTCATTTAACCTTTGCGTGCCTCAGGCAATTACATAAGATTTAGCTACCGCATAATGTGTCCTGGTGAAGCATAAACTAGTTCCCCACTGTGGAAACCATAAATGCTGTACCTATTCACGTGTGCAGAGCACTGTCCTGACTGGCAAAGGTACAAAGGTTAAATAAGACATATAGTCCTGGATCTCAAAGGGCTTATAGTCCAATTATCCATTCTGGCAACTGTTGAACACTTCAATAAGAGTGTTTTAATGACACTTTCATCTGTTTTCTAAACAATCATAAATGGAATAGGCTCCTCTGTTTCTAATGATGCTAACCAGAAATAACAGTGATAATACTTTCACAGGGAAATAAATTTGTGTATATCTAAGAGATTCATATTTGCAATAGAGAATTAACATATATATTTGAAAAAGAATCAATAATCAGGCTGAATTTCAGCCTATTCTCAAAATATTTTATTTTGGAAGTATGAACAAAAATGACACCAATTTTAAATGCAAGAAAACTTTATTTACTACATATTCAGACATGGTAATGAAAGAAAGTAGTCAAAAACAGAGTAGGTAAACAATGCCTTTGAGAGGTGAAAAGTCACATTACCTATGGACTTCTCTTCTTCCATTATACTAACTGGGCCTGGACTTAGAAAATTGTTGCTGTTTAGATATTTTCAGTCATTGCCCAATAGTAAAAATAGCTACCACTTATAGAACACTCCAAAGTTTGCAAAGCACCTTACAAATGTTATCTCATTTTATCTTCACAATCACTCTAAAAGGCGTTCCTTTTTCCAACTTGTTATTATTATCAAGTTGATATTATTACTTCCACTTTACAGATACAGAAACTGAAGCAGAGAGAGGTTTAGTGACTTGTCCAAGGTGACACAGCTAGCAAATATCTGAGGCTAGATTTGAACCCAGCTCTTCTTGACCTCTGGTCCAATGTTCTGTTCCATGTACCATTTAGCTTTTCAAATTAAAAGTTGCTGCCATCCTTTCTCCTCCTGGAGATGAGGAGAATCAATTACTTGGTCAGCTACTAAGGATTCACCAGAGTCAGGGCATTTGCTTTTAGCTTCCACTGTGAGATTACTCAGTGATGATTCTAGAAAGAGCAGAACATGAAAAATCTATAACTTGAACTCTTTAATCTACCAGGGTCCAGTTACAAAGTGATAATATATTTTTTTCCTTTTAAAAAAATTATGTTAATACATATTTATGAATAAAATAAGCATTTCCATAACAGTACAATAAAAAAGATGATTGTATGTGAAATTGCAAATCTACTATGAACAACTTGCTATTCCTTTCAAATACACAACAAAATTATCATGTAAATATTTTTCTCCTTTTTTTCTACCCTCCCCCCACCCCACCCTAGAGATGGCTAACATGAGGCACAAATAGGTGTATATGCATCTGTGTGAGTGTGTGTACACACACACACACACACATATATGTGAAATTATTCTATATATAATTCTATTTGTCAGTTCTTTCTCTGGATGCAGATAGTGTCTTTCTTCATATATCTTTTATAGTAACTTGGGTATTTATAATAGTCAAAATGATTTAGTCATTCTTAAAACAATGTTGCTATTACTGTATACAATGTTCTCTTGGTTCTGCTAACTTAGCTCTTTATTATTTCATGCAAGTCTTTCCATGATTTTCTGAGATCATTGAGCTAATCATTTCTTATAGCACAGCAGTATTCCATCATAATCATATACCGCAATTTGTTCAGCCATTCCCCAATTGATGGGCATCCCTGCAACTTCCAATTCTTTGCCATCACAAAGAGAACTGCTATAAACATTTTAGAAGATATAGGTTCTTTTCCTCTTTCTCCAATCATTTCTGGAAATACACCTAATAGTGATATTGCTGGATCAAAGGGTATAAGTAGTTTAAAAACTCTTTGGGCATAATTCCAGATTGCTTTCCAAAATGGTTAAATCAGTTTATAATTCCACCAACAATGAATTAGTGTCCCAATTTTTCTATATCACTTTCAACATTTGTTGCTTTCCCCTTCAATTATTTTAGCCAATCTAGTAGGTGTAAAACGATATCTCAAGATTGTTTTAATTTGCTTTTCTCTAATAAATAATGATTTAGAGCATTTTTTTCATATAATTTTAAATTTTTTCAAGATTTTTTGGGGGGCAAGGGGGGATGGCTTGGCTCTGGTACTTTAGAAAGGGATAGATTGCAAATTCCAAAACAAAGAAGATTCAAGGGCTAGGTACAAATAGAATGACACTTACCACTCATGTGAGGCTAGGTTCCTGTCTTAATCTCTCTAAACTAGGTTCCTCTCTTAATCTCTCTAAGCCACAGTTTCCTCTTCTGTAGAATGGGGATATTAATAACACCTACCTCATAAAGGATAAAAATGAATAGCATATGTAAAGTGCTTAATAAATAATAAAGTGCCATATAAATGTTAGCTATTATTACTGATAAATACAGAAAGAGAGCTATTATATTCTCCCTAAGTTTTGTCTTCTCTAGATTAAATGGTCCTAGTTCCTTCAACCTCTGCTCATATGCCATGAACCTGAAGTGCTTCAGCGTTTCTATTTTTTCCTTAATATGTTTTCAATCTTATCAAGACTCCCCAATAATATACTTGCTCAGAACTGAGCACACTACTTCCATTTGTGTTCTATCCAAGTTGTAAGATCTAACCTGTCATTGGGAACTTTCCAGAAGAGATCTGATAAATCCATGTTGATCATTTTGTAGCAGTGATTTGTTCGTTGGACTAGATGACCTTATAAGGGCCTTCCTAAAGCTATAGTTCTGCCATTCTGCACAAAGGACATGGGCACAGCTATGCATGAACTTTAGTGTTCACACTAACTCATCCCCAAAATGTTGATCACTCCATCTGTACCTAGCCCTTGAATCTTCTTTGTTTTGGAATTTCCTTGACTGAGTTCCTACTTGTAGAAACCTCCTCTCTCCCCCAAACAACAAATATGTAAAGGCCCCGAGAAGAATAGAGAAAAATGTTGACTGCAATTCTTTACCAGAAGGCAGTGTTTTTTATTAATTTTTTTTAATAAAAGGCTTCACAAGAAGGCTTCCTAAAGGACACAATAGATAGATGTGAAATTCTTAGTACTTAGATGACCAAGAGAGAAAAGATTATTTAAACAATTAAATACATTGTATTGTACAAACTTTCATGATTCATATTAAGGATTATTTTCATGAGCTCATATTCCATTTGTTCCAGATCATTTATAGGTTGTAGTTCTCTCCCTGGGGAACAAAATGTACCCTCCAAGTTTGCTACTTCATACTGGAAAATATATGGTGAAACCAATTTTTTTTTAACAATGTAAATGATCTGATGAGTGTTGTTCCTTCTTAAAGTAGTCACCTTGGGGCACTTATTTCAACAATATACCACTGCTTAAAAAAATTTCTATTTTGAGTCCTTTTTCTGGAATTTTCTCCAAGGTTTGGGACACAACTTTTTTGAACATTTTCAATGAGGACAAATTTTTTGTCTCTCATTGATTTGATTTTTGCAAATACCAAGGTAAATAAAGTGAATGATTGAGTCAAAAACAATGAGTTATAAAGCAACACAACTATGTCTCAGAAAATGGCTCTAAAAGTAATTCTAGTAGATGAATTCTAAAAATAATTTGAAATAATATTATTTCAATAGTTCTGAAGTCCCTTATGGGAATTGTTTTATGAACAATGATTGTGTGGGAGCATAAACTCTTATATTTTTGTACAAAAGTAATATCATTACTTTATAGTCATTTTTTGTATTTGAATTTAAAGGAATGTACATGCCACTTTGCTGGTGCCTATATTTTCCCCAAACCACCATTCTGGCTCCTATGGTGATGTATAAGAATAAAACAGTATCAGGCCTGAAGGCAGGAAAACTCATTTCCTGATTTCAAATCTGGTCACAGACCCTTAATAGCTGTGTGATCCTGGGCAAGTCACTCAACCTTGTTTGCCTCAGCTCCTCATCTGTAAAATGAGTTGTAGAGGGAAATGGCAAACCATTCCAGTACCTTTGCCAAGAAAACCCCAAATAGGGTTATGAAAAGTTGGACATGACAAAAAAATGATGAATAACAACAAACTGCAATAATGGCCCACCCCCACAGTCAAGCATCCCCAGTTGAAGGGAAGGGACCTAGATCTTCTCACCTGCTTTGGTTCCACCTCGAGCCTCAGTCCAAAGCCCTCCCTTGTACTTTGCAAATGGCTAAGAGTCATGTAAAGATGACAACAAATTAGCTATATCATCGTAATGTGACTAGCTGACATTTTTGATTCTCATTACTGATGATCATAGGATTATAGGGTCATAGATTCAGAGCTTGAATGGACCTTAGAAAGCATTGGATCCAACTCCCTCACTTTACAGATGAGGAAACTGAGGTCTAGGAGGTTAAATTACTTACCTAGCATTGCATAGCCAGTATCTGAGGCAAATTTGAACTCAGGCCTCTTTGAGTCCAGCCCAGAATGCAATTTGCCATACTAATTATCTGCCTAAAGTGCTTAATGCGTGGGAAAAGTATAATGCAGTGGCAATGCCAAGGCACTGTACTAGGTACTAGAGGTACAGAATATAAATATATACATATATATATATATATATAATTTACATATCATAAGGAAAAACCTTAGGAGTTGCAGAACAATTGGTCATTCCTAGACATCTATATGGGTTAAGCCTAGATCCATTGTACCTTATGTGCAAGAACCCTTGAGGGAAAGGACTAGTTTTTGTCTTTGTACCTCCAACATCTAGCACAGTGCCTTGGTATATTACTATGCCAAATTATATATTGAAATATTAGAAATTTCTTTCACTGAACTGTGACCCCTCTAGAACTCTGTAGATAAGTCTTAGAAAATTACCCAAAGCTGAAGTAACTTGTCCTATAGTCATACCACTAGTGTCAGAGATGGGACAGAATTAGAGGACCATATATGAGAAAAAAAAAACAACAACAAATACTTAGTCTATTTATTTTGGCTACTTTAATGACAAAAATCAGATGAGTTATTTGGAAATATGACTATTAAATGGCAATTATCATTATAAAAAATCAACCATTTTCTGTTGGGCCATAGATAAACAACTATAGGGACAAATAGGTGGTATATATCATGGTAAATGCTAGTACTGGGTCATAAGCCTCTTAAGGCAACTAGATGGCAGAGATGATAGAGTCAAAAAGACTTAAATTCAAATCCTGCTTCAGACACTTTACTAGCTGTATGAACCTCGGTAAGTTAACTAACTTCTCCTCGCCTGTTTCCTTACCTGTAAAATGAGGATAATAACAGCACTTGTCTCACAGGGTTGTGAGACTCAAGTCAGATAACATATATAAAGTTCTTCGCAAACCTTAAAGCACTATATAAATGCTGTTGTTATTATGAATATGATATTATTGTTATTATTATTATTAATAATAACAATGTTATTAATATTACCAGAATAAAGATGGAGGAAGAGGATATTTCCTTAATATTAATTTCCTTCTCCTGCCCATTGCATTTACTCCTACTTGCCCATACAGAGTTCCTCTTCCTGAATGGCTCCTCTCATACTCTAAACTTTTGTTCATCTATACTACTGTATGATCTCTTCCTCTCATTCACACTCCTTTATTAACTCTCACACTCAGGGACTAGTTTCTCTTGACCATGCCACCCTGATCATAAGCATGAAGAAATTGTCTTGACTCTCTTAAAATATACCCTGGAAGTTAATGACAGCTACAGGGGGATGTGTGCCCTGAGTGCACAGCTGTTCCTCTTTTGCTGACATTCCAAATTCTGACAAGTGGCACATATTACCACTGTTGTGAAGGCAGGGCAGTTGAGTTATGGGAGCAAAAGGCAGCTGGTGCTAATAGCCCTAATGAAGGCATTAGCCTCATTCTCACTCTATGACTGCCAATAGGCAGTGTGTAAAGCTAACAAAACACCAGTCTTCTACGTTGTTGTTCCTAACCTGACCTTTCTACTGTGCTCATAGAGTTGATCATTTTGGAAAGATAGAAAGAAAGTAAGCTGAATGACACATCTTCCTGGAAGAGCAGTGTGGTTCTGGGGAGTCTCATTTCAGAGGGCAACAAGCATTTATAAAGCAATTACTATGCGCTAAGTGGGGGGGGGGGGTGTACAAATATAAGCAAAAAAAGAAAAGTAATCCCTACCTTCAAGGAGCTTACTTTCTAATCCAGAAAGACAACACACAGAAGGGAACTAAACATTAGTGTGAGGATGGGGAAAAGGTACCAATGTAGGGGCATGGTGCTGAGGTCCAGAGGTCAGAAGCAGAGTTTGGAAGGGAATGGAAGATGACAGGCCTAGGCCTATCAGAATAGAGGCTGAGAGAAATGATTATGAATAACCAATGATTTGGGAAGGTCCAGAGTTCTCCCTTTTTCTAAAGTCCTCATTTCAAAAGTTCAGTCTTTGAAGGACATTGTTGATAATGAGATTGGTTTAACTTTCTTAACAATCTTGTTCAGACCCCACCCAGGTGGGAAAGTCCATTGTGCTCTACTCAGGTTTGGGTGGGTATAAATTCTTTGAATAGATCGCCCAAAGCTGTGCAATTTAGAAGTAAATTGCATAATCAAAGTTCCTTACTATAGGTCCAGCTCCCCATTGTAATATTCATTTTTAATTGTTAACCAATCAGAGTTGATTGTCACCCTCTGGAATACCCACTTTTCCAAGGGCATATAAAAACCATGAGCCAGCCATCATGATGATTGCCTTTGGAATTCAATAACATTCTAGCCTTATTAATAAAATGATTAATTACTTGAACTTTTTAAATATCACAAGGCCCTGAAAGGAACTCATCAGTGGGAGAAGGGGCTTATAGGGGTGGGGGGGAGGGTCAGAGGTTGCATTAATAACTTCCTATGTGTGTCTATATTTGAGTTCCCCTGTATTGTGTGTGTCCTTGGGGGAAGGTTTAT
>NW_020954559.1:33664894-33685775 GCF_900497805.2 Vombatus ursinus
TGTACTATCTCATGTATGTCTATGTCAAAAGTCATGGCAGCCTGATAACATATCCTTTGAGAACTCAGGCTCTCTTCAGTGCCATGTTAAGGCATCAGAGTAGGATGTTAGCAGATTGTTATGGGAATTTGGGATTATTTACTTCTTTTGTGGGTAATCTATTTTTTAGTTTCATAGCTGAAGAAGAAATAACTAGAAATGTGCTAGAATACAGTAGAATACAATATCCCTACCTTCAAGAAACTTACAATCTACTTGTTGTATCTCAAAAAGAAACATTGTATCTCAAAAGAAAGTACTATACTTTTGCCCAGTCATAACCATCATTCACACAGTAATACCATGGCCATTACAAATATGGAGAAGTCATGAATTCAATTTAATGCAACAACCACATAAGAATCTATTATGTAGAAAGCAACAAGCATTTATTAAGCACCTGCCAAAGACCAGCCAGTGTGGAAGGTGATATACAAATACAAAGGTGACTAGATGGGGGAAATGTGTGTGCCTATAGTCAAACAAAATTGATATAAAGTTATGAGGGGAAGACACTAACAAGAGGATTGGGAAAGTTCTCATGTGGAAGGTAGAACCTGAGCTGAACCTCAAAGTTGTTTCCTTTGCAGAGATGGAGATGAGGAGAGTACATTTCAGGCATGGGGTATAACTAATACAAAGGCATGCTATACGATGAGCCAGCAAAGGAGACTAAGAAGACAGTTAGACAGTTAGGAGGTGATCTGAGAGAGAAAACTCAGACAAGAAAGAGTGGTTGACAATCTCAAATACTGCAGAAACATCAAAGGATAAAGATATGGAGAAAGTCACAAAACGGTGTGCAGATAGAATAGGGGTATTCTACTCCCTTTTCAAGTATTCTGACATAGCTTCATTCATTCTTTTGGCCCCAACGGCTTATGAGGACATTGGATGGAGAAAGCAGACATAATATTCATAGTTGTTTCTAGGTTCCCAAGCTTTGAAGGTAAAAGGCAGGAACTAGGAGAAGCTCAAAAGTAGGTGTAATAAATCTATCAATCTTTATTTTATAATTAGATTTGTGACAGTTAAGGAGTCCCACATGGGCCTTAGCCTCTGGAGCATTTTCAATGCACTTCATTTCCATGCTAGAGTATTTGGATTACACAGTGGCAAGGCAGATCCTGGTGTAGAAGTCTAGAACACCTAATGATATGGAGATTTCGAGATCCTGGATAAATGATCTTAAAATCCCTGCTTGTCCATGAAGCTGTAACTATGAGAATCATTGAGGTTTCTGTACCACATTCTAATACAGTGGTTAATTAATTCTTGTTTCAATCGGGGATAAGAAATCTATAACAAGATACTGAACATTTGGGTTAACTATCTTTACTGTTTGTGTGCTGATTGGAAGACTAAAATGAAGGGAGATAGACTATATTCTAAAGGGTGTTTTGGCCCTGGGAATAGTTTTATCTAGAGAGTGAATTGTACCATCTAAGTTTCATGAGATTAATGCTTCTGATTTGGAGCAGGTATTTACTAATCTAATTAAGCTGTGGGTTCAAAGCATGATCTTTAGTTCACATAAGGAGATAAATGAAGCAACATGGAGGGAAAACAAAAGAAGGGTCACAGCAAAGTATTGGGGAGGTGAGTCATTGCAATGAATGAGTCACATTCTAGGTAAGAATCCAGAAAGTAATGGTAATATAATAGTGGGAGCATAATGCTGGTTTATTGGCAGCTATATGTCCCAGATTCCTAATGATTCATAGAATCCAACCTGCTATTTAACACATGAATACAGATAGAAAAGGCAAGGATGACACAAAGAAATGGCTAATAATGCAGGTTTCCTGGATTTTTTTTTTCCAAGTGAAACATGTACAATGGATAGCAGATGAGAGGCTGGAAAGGCATCAATAATAAAATACAATCTGTATTGACTATGTAGACAGATCTTGCCCCCCAACCCTCAGGATCTATCCCTAGCTGCCCCAGTAGTCAGCAAAACAAAAATTAAAACAAAAAAGTAAAAGAGAAATACCTCAAGGGAGGTGAAGGAGGCCAGGGCTTATTGCTCTTACTGGGAGCAGGGTAGGCACTTGAGTGTTTGCCCTTGGAAGAGTAAGCCTAGGGACATGGAGGTGGAGGTAGGAGGGTGTGCAGTAGCCATGACTGGAGATCCTCAGGACCAGGGAAAGAAGACTGGAGGGAAGCCCTGGGAAGCAGTACCTGAGATGGTTCAGGGAAGTGGGTACTGGTGATCTGAGGGTGATCTGAGAAGAGAGACAGGATGCTGTTCCCTTTCCAGTTGCCCCTTCAGTTCATGTCCATGACTTGGGCCCAGACTTAGGCCTGGGGACAAGAATCTGGGCCATGACCAAGGGTGTGGAGGCTGTGCTGACTGGTCCAGATTAGGTCAGAGTCTGCTGCACCTTGTCCTGCTGGTGGTGGAAAGACCATATTGGATTCAATGTGACTCTAGGATATAGCTTTAATAGCTTAAAACTGTACTAAGACTTGGTAAATTGTGTGAAAGGGAAGTAGTATGAATTAAGGCTATGAAAGTAGTTTGCTTCTGGACCTTGAATTCTAGGGAAAAGAGGTTGTAATTTATCTCGTATATAAATATTTTTGCATGAAGCACTTGAGATGATCAGATGTGTGTTAGGCAGATTACTGTGTCAGCTGTATGAAGGATGGATTAGAAAAGAGAGACTAGAAGCAAGGAAATGTGAGCCAGCATTATGATACTCCAAATAAGAGGTAGCAGGCTGAACATCCAAGGCAGTGATGGTGTATATTAAGCAGAGAATCATATTCAAAACCCAATTCAATCCATATGTCATTTAGAAAGGTTTTATTTCCGTAATATTATTGAGCAGAAATTGGGACTTGAGCTCACAGTCCTTAAGGAGGTTCCTACTTAATTCTTCTATCTTTTCTCTCTGTTGTACAGGATATCATGAAGATACATGAAAAAATATAAAACACTCATATTTAAACTCCTTGTAGCCTCGTGCTATTCCAGAATGGAATAGAGAAGACATCATATAACTTTTGTATTTAAATTTGTAGTGTATTGTTTTTTGAAATTACTACTATATTATGCAATGGTGTTAAAGTTATTCCGCAGATAGTCTCTAGGTTGTAATATAGAACAAAAAAGGAGAAAAAAAGAAATTTGCATAATAAGTTTATTATATATTTAAAAGGAATAGCAAGTTGTACATAATAGATTTGCAGTTTCATGTGAAGACTTTTTTTAGTATACTATGTTATGGAAATGCTTTTGTTCCATAAATTAAAAAATAAGATAAATAAATAAATTTTAAAAGTAATAAAAAAAGATACTATATTCTCTAATACCTTGGTATCACTTCTTCCTACTCACAATGGTTTGTAAAGTGCTCCATAAACAGTTAATACTCAATTAATGCCTGTTAGCTAACATACTAATTGACATAATGAAGCAAGTGACATCACTCCCTATTATAATTCCTTGGAGCCAAGGAGCAAGTATAGCTAATGACCTTCTGTGTGTGTGTGTGTGTGTGTGTGTGTGTGTGTGTGTATGTGTGCGCCCGCATGCATGGGCATGGAAATCGGATCTATTAGATATGTAACTTACAAAAAGGCAATGATTGTTGGGGGAAATATTGGAATTTTAGTGGAATGAATCACAAGTGTAATGAGGTAACCAAAAAAGGGGTGGTGGTGGCTAATATTACCTTCAGCTATATTAAAAGAAGCTGAGTATTTAGTATGAGAATAGTGATAGTTCCACAGTGCTCTACCCTGGTTAAGCATATGTGTGTGTATATATATATCTACATATATATAGAGAGAGATACATATATAGATATAGATGTAGATATATACATATATAAATAAAATATACATGTGTGTATAAATATATGTATGTATATATGTATGTATATCTATGTATATGTATGTATGTATTATATGTGTATGTATTATGTATATATTTAAATATATGTATGTATATCTTAGGTACTGTGTTCAATTTGGGGTACCACATTTTGGGAAAGACATTTTTATAAAACATGACTATGATTGAAAATTAATGCAGTGTGCCAAGGTAGGTACCCCTCCAGTTGTGCCCATCTCCTGAGATTGAATGAACATTTGGTCCCCAAGCTGATTCCCATGTAGCATTTTTAGTATCTGAGGAGCTGTAATGGATGAGTCTTGACAAATGTGTGATGTCTGGTTGACACAATTCTTAGTTCCTAGTTGTTTCCACATAGGAAAAGAAAGCTCTTGGGGAAGGAATGGGAAAGTAGGCCTGAAATTTTGTAGGTGAGTTTTTATGAATAGATACATGTAAGGATTACCAGTGGGACCATGGAGCCAGTTATCCCTCCCCATCATTCTGTATAGATTAGCAGAAGCATTAGGGAATTTGGGAGTGCCATTAAAAGTTATAGATTTTCATTTGGGACCTTGCACAACATCAGATGCACCTAGGACAAAATATTTGGTCTCCTCCATTATGTCAAAAGCAAAAGCTAACAATAGACTATGGGGACAGGCTGCTTTGTCTGGAGCCATGTGGTAAGAGACTGCCTTCAATGGGTAGACACTCGCACTCATATGAGGGTACACAGGATGGTTACTCTTACCAGTGTGAGTCCAGGGTCATCTATCCCAATATCATTCTTGTCTATTCTAGGCAGTCCATCTTATACTGCTTTGTAAGATGGACTGCCTAGAACAGACAAGAATGATGAAAGTAGCCAGGAGAGGTCTGGATTAGGTCTTTAAACCTAAGGACGCAGCCATTTGAACTGGCCCGGTCACTCTTTTCTTAGTGGAAGGCCAGGGCATTTATACCATTGGTGCAGGCAGTATACTCTGCCTCATTGAAAGACATGGGCAATGTTCTTCCACCAGATATGGCTGAGAGGAATAAGGCTGAGAAATTTCCTATAATTCCCTCCATCATCAAGAATGAAGCAAGGTAGGTTTGGTGTCTTTGAGACTGCCCAAGACCAATTTTAGGGCTGCAGTGAAAGAGTAATTTAGCAGCCTTCAAACCCCAGGTGAAAGGCATCATGTGGGTTATATCTCTGAATATGAAAACCTGGAATGAGAGAAGTCACAGGGGTAAGCTTGTCATCAGCAGCAATCAATCCCTTAGTGAGTAAGCAGTCAAGAAACTATGGCAACAGATTCACAACAGAACTTAGAGCAGGAGTAGCTTTAAGCTAAGCAGTTAACAGCAAAAGGTGGCTGAATAGCAATAGTAGGAGGAATAAAAAAAATCTGTGGCTCATATGGAGGGAAAACAGCAAGATTTATACCAGCAGGACAAGGAGACCAGAGATTTTGTTGGCAGGTATATGTATTAAAAGTAGAAATGTGAGACAGGAGCAGAGATCAATGACCTTGATGTCTCCTCCTAGACCTTTTGTCATCACCCCTGGCACCATTTGCATGAAGGTCAGGGAGCATAATGAAAGCAGGGGGGCAACTCTTCATTATAAACCCACTAAGTTTCTAGAGTGAGGCTGGTCATTTTGCACAGCTCTGCCTTACTTAAATCCAATTCATTTGCAAGTCAAGACATCACTCTCCTGATGTCATTGGTTCTCTTTGGGAACAAAGGACCAATAACAACAACTAAGTTCCTAGTAATCTTATTGGATAGGGTGTCCAAAAATGGGTTTGAGCAATGCAGATGACAATAAGTATTTAACAGGATTTAAATTTAATTTTATCAGAAACTTGGATTTTTAAACAATAAGAATTATACTTTCAATTATTCATACAAATTTTTACTGCAGCACTGTGCTTACAGATGACAAATGAGGGAATTCTCAAGCAATCAGAGATGAAGGAAAAACAAAAAGGGCAAGTCCAAACCCTGCTTGTGATCTTCTACAGCATCTCTGACAAGCAGTGACTCGGCCTCTTTTTGAACATGTTCAGGGACAAGAAATTCACTCATACCGCTCCCTCCATTTTTGCACAATTCTATACTATTATAAAATATAAAATATATATTCTATATATTATATGGCAGGCAGGTGGCATGGTGGATAGAGTGCCTAGAAACATATCTGGCCTCTGACACTTACTAGCTGTGTGACTCTGGGCAAGTCACTTAACCCTCTTTGCCTCAGTTTCTTCATCTGTAAAATGAGCTGGAGAAGGAAATGGCAAACCATTTCTTTGCTAAGAAAACCCAAAAAAGGGTCATGAAGAGTCAGACATGACTAAAGGAACTAAACAATAACAACAACAAAATACTATTATACTCTAGTAGATCTGAAATTGTGATTCCATTGATGTTGGTGTTCTCAACTTGTGATTCAAATCACAATTCATCCAAATTGTCCATCTTATTATGACCCCCTCCTTCTTGTCATCAGATTAAGTTAACAACAAGGTATAAACTCAACATGCTAAAGGTTTTCTTCATGTCCTCTTGACAACCTAAGAATGCCAGTGAAGCTCATAGGCAATGAATTAATCATCTCTTTTTTTATCACATTATTTGGATTACAGTTATCTCTTCACATCGTGGGGAGGTAAGGACACAATGCCCCTGTGATCTGTAAATCTGTGTAAAATTTTTTGGCCCTCCTTCCATGCCAGAGAAGAAGTCCGAATTTTTTTCCTTTTTCTTCTATGGGATATTCATAGTACCTTGTTGTAAAATTTGGTTGATATTATACGATACTCTACATATATTTTATGCATTTCTGAGTTTCTAAACTTTTTTCTCTGTCATCTGCTGGCCTTTGCATATCATCTGCAGCTTCTGCAAAACTCCCCCCAAATTCCCATTTAATTTCTTATGCCAAGCTGTGACATTGAAAACACTATGAGAAAAGTCTTTATTTGGAACGGATAACTGTATATTTCTTTAACATTCTTTACATTGCTTCTCTTGCATAATTCTTGACTTGCAATTTGTTGCAGACTTCTCATACCTACCATATATGCCTCTCAATTGCCCTTTGGTGATCTTCAATTTCAATTCTTTAGAGAGTAACGTCCCAGGACTTCCAGGCATCCATCACTGCAAGAGGAATATTAATATTAAGAAGATGGGCCAGAGCTTCACTGATAAACTTTGTACTTTTCTGAAGGCAAGAATCCCACTTGACATAGTAGGAAGAGTGATGAATTTGGAGTCAGAGCACCTGGATCCCAGTTCCACCACTGACCTACTTGTTTGACCCTGACCAAGTCATAATCACTTTGGGCCCTACTTTTCTCAACTATAAAATGAGAGAGGTGGACCAGAAGACCTCCAGGATGCTTTCTAGCTCTAAATGTATAACATTGTTCAATTTTAAGCTCAATTCATTGTCTACTTGCAGTATTTGTCCAAAACACATACTAGACAAATGCTTTTGATTGTCCATCCAGCTCCACTCATAGTCTGAACAAAAGACATTTTAAATTCATTTGTTTTTTTCCTGTGTGAAAGGTTAAGCCAGACGCTATTGAGTTGTTACAGATTTATTTTAGGAGACTCTGCAATGTTCCAGAGTTTGATGCAATGATTACAATGTCATCTGCAAATTTAAACTCTTTGTTGTTCAGTCGCTTCAGTCTTGCCCGACCCTTCATGGCTACATTCGAGGTTTTCTTGGCAAACACACTGGAGTAGTTTGCCGTTTCCTTCTCCAGTGGAGCCTGTCAGGCAATCAGAGGTTAAGTGGCTTGTCCAGGGTCACACAGCTAGGAAGTGTCTGATACTGCATTTGAGTTCCGGTCTTCCTGACTCCAGGCCCAGTGCTCTATCCATTGAGCCACCAGCTTCCTCTAATTTGAACTCTGCACTAGGTCTTTTCCATAAAAGGGAAAAATATCTTTGATAAGAATAAATCTCCCTATTCTGTGCATTAGTTTTATATTAATGATCAGTTATCTCTCTTGCTATATATTTTTTTCTGTCTTCCATGTTACAATTTACTGACCAATTATGAAATTGACTTTGCTTACAAGGTACCCAAATTTGAAAGATATAAAGAAATTGCTACAAGATATTTACAAAGCAAAAAGTATTTTTTAACCTAGAATTGGAGAGCTGGGGCCAGTGGGACTATGTGTCAACACCAGGAATAGACTTAATCTTAGCCTTAGAAAGACTTCTTTACTGATTCCATGGCTGGCTGTGGTGGCTTATCACTCTAGCCTATACACTAGAAGAGCTTTAGTCTGCCCTTTCTAGCTAATGCAACCTTTCTGATTCTCATGGAGAACAGCAGATGGCATAAATGACACTGAATAACTAAATCCCAAAAGATGATAGCAGAAAACAGCCCAGACACCTTGAGGCTAACAGAAACACCCAACAGAAATTATCCAACAGAGAGCGGAGATGTGTGTGACTCAGCAGATAGATTGATACGTAGACAGCCATATGATGACGACACTAGAAAACATTGTCAACTATGAAACATCAAAGGCATGTTTTGCTCTAATTACATAAATATTCATATGTATACTCTCCACATGTGTTCAATAGTTATGTCCTGTGGGATAACATAAACCTGTGTGTGTGTGTGTGTGTGTGTGTGTGTGTGTACAGTGTGAAATGGGGAAGATCTTTGTTGTTATTGTTACTCAATACAACATGCTTCTTGACTAAACATCTTTTGCTTTGAAATAAGGTGTCATTTGGATGAATGGTTAAAATAAACATATGGGTATGGGCTCATAATCTAAGGTTTTTGATTGCTGACCTACAAAGACCTTCAAACTTAGAATAGATTTCTGAGAGTCCAGGTGTGGAAAGGGTCTCAGGAGTTACACAGAAGATAAGGGGAGAGAGAGAAAAGATTGAAATAAGCAGGGAAAACTGAAGGAATGCTGTGGAACACACTTTAGGGTGGAAAGTTGTACTACTGCAAATGGGTGGGTCTCACAGTGGAATTGCACTTGAGGGGGCAGCTAGGTGGCACAGTGGTAGAACACCGGCCCTGAAGTCAGGAGGACCTGAGTTCAAATCTGACCTCAGACACATAATACTTACTAGCTGTGTGACCCTGGGCAAGTCACTTAACCCCAATTGCCTCACCAAAAAAAAAAAAAAAAAAAAGAATTGCACTTGAGTTTGATCCACAAGATAGGGGCAAGACTGAGGAGAGATATAAAGGGTGAGGGGAGGGGCAGGATACCAGCAAACTTTGAAGAGGCGGCTTCTGAGTGGCAAGCTGAAGAGGGTTCATAACTGCCTGTAACTGTGAATAGTCCAACTCAAAGCCCCATGACACATTGACCTGAAACTTAAAAACTGTGGAATATTAATGATTGAAAGTTAGCCACTGGAAGTTTGTGATGGAAGTGTCTAGCAGAGTTTGCCTGGACGACAGAGTATTATTCTGTTTCTCTATAAGGAAGTGGAGAGTATTCATTATAAGTGCATGTGTTTCTGAGGACAGACTTGAGTATGATTAACCAAGGTATTTGATTCTATGTTTTCAAGTTTTAGGTATGGAATCCCGAAGGGTTTGGGTGAAACTATATTTAGGAAGAATGAGAGTAATTGACAATTAAGGCATAATGTCCCAGCTTCTGTCCAGGAGCAAAAGTACATATTGGATCCCTATGTAGATCTATATACATCTGTGGAATGATTCTAGCATCTGGGTATCTGGGTGGCAAAGCCCCATTAGATGTTTAATTGTTCTTATTCCCTAGTGATTTCTGTAGGAGAGGAACATGGTGAAGATGGTGAAGAGAATATCACTAAATTTCTAGGATGGTGAAGAGAATAAGTTAACCTCTAGCTCAGCAAGTGATCAAACTCGTAAGTAGGTCACGTTCAGGCCTGATAACTGACTTCAAACTGCAATCTAGGTTACAAAGTACTTACATGTGGAAGGGTTAGATTTGATCTACCATCCCATCCCAGCAGAACTAGACAATGAATGGAAGAAACAATGAGATATATTTAGGCTTTGTACAAAGAAAAGCATTCATCATCCACCAGTATTCCACTTCTGTATTCATGAACTTTGAAATTGCTTTATCTGACCATAGTAAGTTCCAGTTCCACCTCTTTCTTTGCCTTGCCACCCTAACTCTGCTCTTCATCCTCATCTCGATCTCCAATCCCTCTGTCCCTCAGTTCTATCCTGCCAAGAGACAGAAATGAGAATAGAGAGCATTCTAGGCATGAGGAAAGACAATAAAAAGTGCATGGAAGCAGGAGAATGGAGTATCTTATTAAGGAACAACAAGGAAGTCAGTTCTTGCTGTAGGGAGAAGCTTGATCATAAGAAAAAAAATCAGTGAATGGTTAGTTTCTCAAACTCAACAGGGATTATTCTCTTTCTTTTCAATTCTGGGTTGAAGTCATTGTCCCTGAACAGTGCTTATCCATGATAGGTATATCCATGATTCATGGACTTGCTTTTTATTGTATCTATGGTTAAGCCAACTCTTTTGAATGATTGCAAATTTCATTAGGAGGCTTTCTGGTGTTCTGGTACTTGATGCAACCAGACAGTTTCAACTACCAGTAAGACCATTGTTAAGACTTCTACATGTACAAGAGCTCCCTCTTTGATTTAGACTCACTCTAGATACCCTTTTTGAATGACAGTAGCAAATAGGTTTGGCAAGGATATATCTCCCTGTTCATACTAACTTCATACTAAAATTCAGACTTGCAGAGGCAACAGCTTGAAACTTACCCCAATGTCTCCAATTTACTAAATGATCAGGATGACATTTGAAGAAATTCAGCATTAAGGCTTTTGTGATTTTTTTTCCTTTTCAATTTTCTTCAATTTTGTGTGTATATACACAAGATGATGTGCTTCATACATAGTGGCAGGGTCTTTCGATATGTTTGCAAATGTACTCCTAGGAGCTGTGATAAAGATGTCCAAAATAAAAAATGCAATAAGAAATTATATTCCTTGCTGACTTATCACTTAGCATTCAGTGAATCAATCAGCTCTTCAGGACCTTAGTTTCTTTAATGTAATCATATGTTACACTCCTAGATAGTGACCACAAATATATTTTGGAGTATAATAGAGAATTCCCTTCTGCTGAATGCATTTTGAATGCAAACAATATTATTTGAAAACCTACCTACTGGCATTGAATTAGAGGAGCCCTCTCAGTCTATGGTATTTTCATGAAGGTAAAATTGAATTTTTTGAAAAGGTATGCTAAAGGTCAGTATTGAATTAATCACACAACTCCTTTTGTAAATTCAAAGGAGGATATTCTCTGGCTTATTTATACATAAAAGTTTAGATCAGTGACAAATATAATAATCAACAACATTGTAATACAAATAAGATATAAACTAAATGTTTAATCACTTTTTATTCCCTCTTAAACTGAATACATTGTTTTTTTATCTTCAATTGATTTTCATAGAACTATGATGAACCTTATGAAATTACCTAGTCATTCTCACCACCCTCTATCCATGTATCCCATTTTAAAAGACGCCTATAAATCACATTTAAAAAAAAAAAACAAAAATGAAAAGGAGATTCTATGGATGAAGAAATTAAAGCTATCTATAGTCATACAGAAAAATAATGCTTTAAATCACTACTGATTAGAGAAATGCAAATTAAAACAACTCTGAGGTACCACATCACATCTATCCATTTGGCTAACATGACAAAACAGGAAAATGATAAATATTGGGGAAGAGATGGGAAAATTGGAACAGTCATGCATTATTGGTGGAGTTGTGAACTGATCCAACCATTCTGAAGAACAATTTGGAACTAAGCCCAAACTGTGCATGTCCTTTGATCCAGCAATACCACTACTAGGTCTGTATCCCAAAGAGATCATAAGAAAGGGAAAAGGACCCACATGTAAAAAATATTTATAGCAGCTCTTTTTGTGGTGGCAACAAATTGGAAATTAAGAGGATGCCCATCAATTGGGGAATGGCTAAACAAGTTATGGTAAATGAACATAATGGAATACTATTGTTCCATAAGAAATGGTGAGCAGGCAGACTTTAGAAAAACCTAGAAGGATTTGCATAAACTGATGCTGAGTGAAGTGAGCAGAACCAGGAGAACACTATAGACAGTAACAACCACATTGTGCATTGACGAACTTTGTTAGACTTAACTCTTCTGAGCAATGAGTGCTCTAAATACAATTACAAAAGACACCTGAAGGAAAATGCTATCCACATTCAGATAAAGAACCATGGAGGATAAATGCAGATCAAAGCATACTATTCTCTCTTTTATTTGTTTGTGTGTGTGTGTGTGTGTGTGTGTGTGTGTGTTTTCTTTCTCATGGTTTTTTTTCCCCTTTGGTTCTAATTCTTCTTTACAATATGACTAATGTGGAAATATGTTTAGTATGATCATACAGGTATAGCCTATATCAGATTACATACCATCTTGGGGAAGGGGGAATGGAGGGAGGGAGGAATATTTTAGAATTCAAAATTTTATAAAAGTGCATGTTGAAAACTAATAATTAATTAAAAATTTTAAAAAGAAGATTCTACAATGGGGAAGATGACATCAATATTTAACAATTTTTACTATTATCATATTATCCTTCACTGCTCATTTAAATTCCTCTTGTTGCAGTTTGTCCACATGCTCTAGCTCTATCTACTATGGAGATGATTATCTGTCTTATAATAATGTCTAATATAGCTCAAGAGCCTCCATTGAAATCCTGCTCCAACTCCATTCTGCCCTCTTTTTTGAGTCCTTGGCACTCTTATCACATCACCCATCATGTCCAGTCAAACCTCAGCCTTGGATGATTCCCACTATCTGTCTCCTTTACTCCTCCACACATGCTGCTGAACAAAGGTGGAGAAAATAATGCAACTAGGTCCACTACAAATGTTTATGTTACAGAACCTCAGTTGGGCCCTTCCTGCTGCCAGGCAATCCTTTCTTATCAACTCACTAACCCACTCTCCATAATGGCTCTTCCAAACCTTTTCAACCCTACTCAAACCTTCCATATATCCCCCACCCTATCAGCTGAGTACCATGTCTCATTTTACAGGAATAAAAAACAGTAAGACTATTCACTTTGAGCTCCCTTTTTTCTTCCCATCCTCATCTCACATCTCTTAGATGTCTTCTGCCATTATCTTCTCCTTTATCCATATTACTCCTTTCCAAAGCTGATCCCTCTACCTGCACAGGTGATCCTATTCAATCCCACCTCCTTCAACAGATGGTATGCTCTATCATGCCCACTCTTTCACTTACCTTCAATCTCTCCTTCCCTACTGCCTATAAACATGCTCATGTCTCTTCCATTCTCAAAAAAAAGAAAAAACTTACTTGATCCTTCCATCCCCAGTAACTATCATCCAATATCTCTTCTGCCCTTTGAGGCCTAAACTCCTTGAAAAGACTCTCTACAATAAGTGCTTCCACTTTCTTTTCTCTCACTCTCTCTTACCTTACAATCTAGCTTTTGACCTCATCATTCCACTGAAACTGCTCTCTTTAAAATGACCTACTAATGATTTCTTAATTTCTAAATCTAATGGCCTCTTTTCACTCCTCATTTTTATTGACCCCTCTGCAACCTTTGAGGGGCAACTAGGTGGCAAAGTGAATAGAGCACCTGGCCTGGAGTCAGGAAGACCTGAATTCAAATCTGACCTCAGATATTTACTAGCTGTGTGACTCTAGACAAGTCACCTAATTCTGTTTGCCTCAGTTTCCTCATCTGTAAAATGAGCTGGAGAAGGAAATGGGAAACCACTCCAGTATCCTTGGCAAGAAAACTCCAAGAAGGATCATGGAGAGTCAGACATAACTGAAATGTTTGATACTGTTGATCAATCTCTTCTCCTTGAAAATCTTCTCTCTATGTCTTTGGAATATCACTTTCTCCTGGTTCTGTCCCAGGCCCTCATCTCCTCTTCTTCTGTACTATATTTTGCTTAGTTATTTCATCAGCTCCCATGGATTTAATTACCACCTCTCTGCTGAGAATTGAACCTGATCCAACCTCTCTGCTGACCTACAACCTCATATCTCTAATTGCCTTTCAGACATTTTGAACTGGATGTCCAGCAGATATCTTAAACTAAAGATGTTCAAACAGAACTTGTTGTCTTTCCTCATAAAATTCAGCACCCCATACCTTAAGAGTTATTGTAGAGGGCAACACTATCCTCCCAGTCTCTCATGCTAGAAACCTAGTGGTCATCCTCAACTTCTTACTATCTCTCACTCCCTATATCCAATTGGTTACCAAGGCGTATTGATTTCACCTGTTTCACTTTCACCTTTGATTTCACTTTCAATATGTCTTGAATACACCCTCTTCTTTTTTTGTTTTTGACACTGACACCACTCTAGTGTAGACCCTTATCAACCTAACCTACGCCTCTCTCTTCCCCACCTTTCTAGCCTTCTTACATCTCACTTTCTGCCCCTTATTCTTCCATCCAGAGACGCTAGCCCTCCTTGTTTTCCATAGACAGGACACTCTATCTCTCATCTCTGAGCATTTTCTCTGGTTGTCCCTTATACATGGAATGCTCTCTTTCCTCTTCTCCACCTACTGACTTTCCTGGCTTCATTTAAGTTACAACTAAAATCCCATCTTCTGCAAGAAACTTTTCTTGACACTTTTTGATTCTATTTTTATTTTCTATTTATCCCATATAAAACTTGTTCGAATGTTTGCTTGTTCTCTTCCCATTCAATTGTGAACTCCTTCCTTCTTTTTACATCCTCAGCACTATAGTGCTTAGAGCATAGTAGACACTTTTTTGTTGTTTGCTATTATTGAGTCATTTTTCAGTCGTGTCCAACACTTCATGACCCTATTTGGGGTTTTCTTGGCAAAGATATTGGAGTGGTTTGCCATTGCCTTCTCCAGCTCATGGTACAGATGGAGAAACTGAAGCAAAAGGGGTTAAGTGACTTGCCCAGGGTCACACAGCTATTAAGTGTCTGGGGCCAGATCTGAACTCACATCATACGATTGTTTGTTTTTTTTTCAATCAGAGCAGTCAGGAAGACTATCCGATGAGGGAGAGAGGGACTGCATCATGTGCAAGGCTATAAGAAGTAACCAAACCAATGAAATCAGGGAAGCTTGAAATGTAACTGAAGGTATCATTAAACCATTCCTTAACCTCCTTTTTTTTGTGAGGGCAATTGGGGTTAAGTGACTTGGCCAGGGTCACACAGCTAGTGAGTGTTATGTGTCTGAGGCCGGATTTGAACTCAGGTCCTCCTGACTCCAGGGCCGTTCCTCTATCCACTTCACCACCTAGCTGCCCCAGGCCTTCTCTTTTCAATGCTAAATAATATTAATTCTTCTTTTCAAGGTTCCATTCTCCAAACCTTTAATAATCAGTTTTCAATCTTCCTTAAATCACAGATTCCAACTTTTTTTTTACAATATTATCCATTAGAAACTATACCAATGACAAGAATAAAGTGATAGTATTACCTTCAGGATGTTTAAGATTATACTGTCTGTTAATACATGCCAGGTTCATCCTGGAATTTTAAATACTATGGTCATTCACATTCATTTGTGGTCTTTTGAGAACCTTATGACATAAATAACCTCTTTCCAAAAATCATTGTGGATTTTTTGAAAACATCCAGCCTAGCTGGAGACAGAAAATTTGGCATGTAACTGAGTTTCAGATGTATTATTGTTCTATGCTAATATTGTCTGAAAATAAACAATAGACCAGATATGAAGGCCTGGGGATGTGCATCTTAGAGATGGTAGTATGTGGCAATCTTAGAATGGGGGTTGGGATCTCTGGACCACCCAGATGGACTAGTGATGCTGAGGGAGGGGGACTAGTTTTGAAAAAAAGTAGGAAATTTTAAAAGGACCTTGGAATTGAGTGGGAAAAGAAGAAAACTAGGGAATCTGGGAGAGGGATATCAGCATTGGAGTTGATCAGTGTCAAGGAGCTAAGCAGGGTCAATGTACCTGGGAAATAGTGAGGGAAACACCTTATGAGGACACTACTTGTAAAGCCTAGAGTATCAAAGAACAGTAATAGTTTAAAGCAGAAAAGGTTGCACCAAGGCCTCAAAAAGAAAAGAAACTTTTAATTTTTCAAGGATATAAAGATCTCAGAGAAAGAATTTAACTTGGGTCTCTGAGTAGAAAAAGGCTGACCTAGCAAGAAAGTATAGCAACCTACTGGGCCTGGAAATACCAGATACTGAAGGAAAATGAGACAAGGTGAACCTGGCAGAAGTTGTTTAATATTTTAAACAGATGTCAAGCTGATTGACCACTGTTCCTGGAGGGGGCCTCAGCCACATTTCACTCTATTCTCAGATTTACCAAACTGGTAGTGCTAACTCTGTTCTGCCATCCTACTCCATAACCCCTATCCTGCTTTCCAGATCCTCTTTATATGGCAATTTCTTCCATCATAATGTAAGATTATTGAAGGTAGGGACTGTCTTGCTTACTTGTATTTGTATCCCCATCACTTAGCACAGTGCCTGACACAGAGTGAAGTGAATAGAGCTCTGGGCTTGGAGTTAGGAAGACTTGAGTTCAAACCCAGCCTCAGAAACATCTTACCTGTATTACCTTGGGTAAGTCACTTAAACCCTGCCGCTGGAGAAGGAAATGGCAAATCACTCCAATATCTTTGCCAAGAAAAACCCCATGGAGCGAGGTCCACAGGGTCATGAAGAGTCAGACACGACTGAAATGATTGAACAAAAACCAATAATTTGCCTCTAATACACGTGATAAATACCCCAAGACTGCCTTATATTCCTTTAGTTATAATTCTGCTCCTAGGTGTACTGTATTCATTATGTTTTAGTGGACTTGATAGAGGATATGACAGAGGACATGATAAAGAATATTTCCATGTATACACATTTTCAATGGTGTTCTACCTCCATTGGTATGGATTTCAACTCCACCTTGTCTTCACCTATTGCATAATTCCTGACCTCATTTTTCTGTAAATTCTGTCTAAGACATTCTACTCAACAAGCCTTCTTCCAGTTCTTCTATGGAGTTCCATTTGGCACTGAATAGTCCATATATTTACCTTCATTCTTACTATGTGACCAAGACTCTTTTTTTTCTGGTTATGTGAATCATTGTTAAGTAATAAGGTCATGTGTAGACTAGTTCCATGATTTTTCTATATGAGAAAGTAGTCACATGGGTCAGTATTTGACGACTTTTTTTGTCACCATTTATTAGTATAAAATTACTTGATTGACTAGTTTCCTTTCTTCTAGAATTATTCTTCCACTTCCTCTTGTTCTTCCTTTTAAATTGTGCTATCTCTGGTCCTGATTTCTTCTGTATGGAAAAACACTGACAAAGAAAAGAGATGATTCTTGAGTTTCAGAGGAATGTTTTTTGGGGAGAAATCTCTCTCCATCTCCGTGCGAGCACTATGTCAAGTAAGATAACAGTAGAAACTGGGCTAGGGTATGTTTGTGTGTGTGTGTGTGTGTGTGTGTGTGTGTGTGTGTGTGTGTCTGTCTGTCTGTCTGTAACTGGGTTTGGTCTATGTTTTGGGTGGGGTGGGGGGGAACTACTGTGGCTATGTCTTTCTTCTTAACCCTAATTTTTGTCAATTGGCTATATCCTCAATGGAAGATTTGTGGGATGGTGGATATAGATGAGATGCTAGAGTGATGGTGGTGGTATAGAGTCCATTCAAGATATGGAGAACATAAATGCATGGAGGCAGGAGAGGGCATAATGAAACTGGGGAACAGGTAAAAGTCTAGTTTTGCTGGGCAATGAAGTATATGAAATGGAATAGTGTGCCATGGAACTGAAAAAAAAAAAGGTTGGACTCTTCTGACAGAAAGGTGATACAGTAAATTTGCAGAATGAGACACATGTTAGGGCAAAGCTAATTGTGGGAATTTGTGTTGTATATGCATTATTCATTACAAGGTTTGTTTGTTTGTTTACTTTTCCTCAGGACAAGGCTGGGATAAAACAAAAAAAAATGCTTGTTAATTGAAAAAAAAATTTTTAAGGCAGGTTGGAGCCAGATTGTGGGGGTAGTCAAATGCCATGCTAAGGAGTATACTTTTTATCCTATAGATAATGGAGGGAAAACTGAATTTTTTTTAGCCATAATTAAACCTACGCATTAGAAGAATTATTTTGAAATTAGTATAAAAATACTTCAGATAAGGGAGAAAAATGGAGGCAGGGTGACAGAAAGATATTCCAATAGTTTTAGTAAGCAAAAATAAAAAAAAACTGAAATAGGGTAGTGTTATTCAAAATAAAAAGGTAGGGAACAGAGTCAAGAGATTCAGAGGTAAATCCAAAAACGCTGGCAATTGATTAGATAAGAGAAGAGAAGGAAGGACAAGATGGTTAAGTCTTGGAGGAAAGTGCTGCCATCAATAAAAATTAGAAAGTTAGAAAGAAGAATGAGTTTTGTTAGGAAGATGATGAGTTCAGTTTTGGAAGATGTGAAGTCAGCCATGGAAGTAACCATGGCAGCTGCACATTTGGGTCTGGAATTCAGGCAAAAGGTCTAGCTAGAGATATAGTTTTTGGAATCATCAACAGAGATGATACTTAAAGGAATGGGTGAGATTGCCAAGAAAGGGAGTATGGGGAAGAGGGAACAAAAAGGGCCCCTATGGCTTCTTCTTCTGATTGGCTGGTTCCTCCCAGAACCTCCACCTTAAAGAAAATACCCATGCCAATTGTGCCTTCATTTGTCTCCTAGCTTTACTCCTAACTCTCCAATCTTTCTCTAATCATTGCCTTTATTAAAAAAACAAAAACAATTTTCTCCCTCCCTCCCACCATTTTAAACTTCTTTTTATATACTGTTTTCCCCCACTAGAATGTAAACTGTTTGAGAGCACTGGTTGTCTTTCTTTCTGCTGGTATTTGTATCTCTAGTGCTTACCACAGTAGCCAGCACACAGTAAGTGCTTAATAAATGCTTATAGATTTGACTCGCCTTTCAGATGTGGAAAGAACTTGCAGAGACATCTAGTTTAATCCTTTCATTTCAAAATTTTGGAAACTGAGGCCCAGAGAATATGACTTGCTCAAGGCCAAATAGGCAGCAGGCAAGTGACAAAACTAGGTTTTTGGACCCACTTATCTGACTCCAAATCCAACAATCTTTCTGATGTATCACACAGAGCCTCAATTGCACAAATGGTGACATTTGAGAGAAAAATTCTCTTGGAGAGACAGGGAAGGAAGCCAGAATACATAGGGTTTAGGAGTGAGTGGGTAGTGGTGAGACAATAACAATCCTTTCTCTTCTCAAGTGCTTCTACATGCAATATGAAATAAATCTGAAGAAAAGAAGAGACTGATGATGATGTGTGTGGAGGGGGGGGTGTTTTATGGAGGACAGTACTGAAGGAGAAAGGAGGGAATGGGATCTTAGGTCCAGTTGAAAGGGTTAACTACAGTTGTGGAAACTGAGACTTGAAGAAGTGATTTGTCTGTGATCGCACAAGTGGGTCTGGAACCCTAATGGTATGACTCTTAGTGTGGGATAGGGGGAAGGACTCTTTTCATTGCACCAAACAATAAGCAAACTTGCTGAACTCTGGATTTTTCATATTATCAAAGATTATCATGCTTAACACTACCTCCATCACTGACAAAGACATTAATAGACTATAGAGTGGCAAGGGGGAGTCAACCACTAGCTATGTTTTTCAGGTTAACTCTGAGATATCTAATATTCTTTTGGTGTGATTATCCTTAGGAAAAACTGGAAAGGAAACAAAGATGGATTCTGAGGTCTTGAATTAGTAGATAAGAGAATTCCAGCCAAGTGGTTCTCCACTGTATTCACAGTCAAGTAGGATATGTCACCTGCTGAAAGAGGTGTTCATATTTCCAGACCCCCATCCCTCTTAAGAGGCCATCCTGTTACTCAATTATTTTGCCTTCCCTAAGCACTTTGGAACCCAAACACCAAAGTGAATAATGCTCTCTGGGGAAATTCATGTGGATCATTGGATCTGTGACCTGGGACAGGAACTGGTAAGCATTGAGATGGGAATGGAACTCTAGAATATGGAATTGAATTGGAGTGGTGGGGTTGCATTGTGGGCTCAAAGGTAAGGAGCTGTAGGGGCAGAGCTTTCTGACAATGTAAATCCCTCTAGACATTTCTTGATCTAGAGCTAACCCCTTTCTTTTCTTCCATGGGTCCCACAGATTTATCTATCTTTTAATGGAGAAATTGTTATCCTATCCTCTATTTCTATCCACTTTTTCTTATTCCAATTCTATCTTAAAACCTGTAAAGTTGTATGTAGGACTTCATAGAATCTTAGGTTGGAAATGAGATTCAAATGTATTTCAGAAGAAAATCAGACCAAGGGCATCTCACCCATTTCATCAAAAGACCTAGGTGACAGAGTAAAGTGACAGTTCTATTGTATAAAGATGATAGGACTTCTGGGGGTGGCATTGGATGCGGGGAGATAGATCTGTGGTTGGAAATACTACCCAGGGAAGAACAGGATACAATTAGCACCAGACCTTGGATGAAAATGTTGGTGGCAATGGTGGGGACACAGAGGATTAGCAGCAGAAGTTAGCTAAAGCAAGCTGAACTGATTGTGAAATGATCAGTGTGAGCATTTATACCTCAGAAATGCAAATGTTACAAATCAGGGCTTGATTTATTGTTTTGTTGATTGTCTAGACATGAAAATGTTAATAATGCAGATTAAACTTAAAAGTCTGTCCTGCTTACATTTCTCCCCTGGGAGACAGTTGTTAAATATTTACCAGCACATCCATGACTAGTGGTCTAAGCCTTGATCCACCTATTTCTTCCTTCTTTTCTCATCACCCTAAGGCCTCTGCTGTCTCAGTACCTTATCCAAGACTAGTTTGGAGTGAGTATACATATACATATGTATACATACATACATATATATAT
>NW_020954559.1:33685785-33752554 GCF_900497805.2 Vombatus ursinus
ACACACATACATACATATATAAACACACATATATATGAGCATATATGTGTTGTGTGTGCATGCATATGTGGAGGACATCAGTCCACAGTAGCCCTAGAGAAAGGGGCTAAAATGTCAAGGGTCAGCAACATGATATTAATGGCCACATAAGTTATCATATGTAATATGGTGGTGAGATGGCTGTTTATAATATGTACAGTGGGTTTATGCAAATCTAGGAGATGTAACCATGGTGTGCATGTTTTTCTTTTTTATCTTGCACTTATCATCAGTGAATTCTGTATTTTATCTTTTCTCCAATTTGCAAAGGTCACTTTGAAATACTGATATTTGCTAAGGCTCATTCAATTTTAGAGCTGGAGAAGGCCCTTACCTAACTGACCAAACTAATTCTTCGGTAAATGAGCGCTTAATTCTGCTACCAGGGGTGGGGAACCTGTGGCCTCAAGGCCACATGTGTTCCTCTAGGTCCTCAAGTTCAACCCTTTGACTGAATCCAAACTTTACAGAACAAATCCTCTTAACAAAAGCACTTGTTCTGTAAAACTTGGCCTCCATCAAAAAGCCACACCTGACAACCTAGAATGCTGCATGTGGCCTTAAGGCCACAGGTTCCCCACCCCTGTTAGGCTTTGCAAAAATGAATGAGACATGGCCCCTGACCTCATTAAGATGACCACCATGTAGTGTAGGGGTTCTTCACCTAGGGTCCTGTCAACTTAAAAAAATTGATAAGTGTATTTCAATGTAATTAGTTTCCTTTATGATACTATGTATTTTATTTTATGCATTTAAAAACATTATTCTGAGAAGAGGCCCACAGGCTTCACCAGATTGCCAAGATCCACAACACACACACACACACACACACACACACACACACACACAAAGAGTTGAGAAATTCCGATAGTAAGCTCTCATTTTCATGGATGAAGACACTGAGGCTCAGCAGTGAGTGACATCAATTCAACAAACATTTATTTAGTGGCTACTAGGTACAAGACACTGTGCTAGGATTTGGGCATACAAAGACAAAAAACAAAACAGTTCTTGCCCTCAAGGAGCTTACATTCTAAAGGACTTAACTAAGACCACACAGCTAGGTATGTAGTTTACTGGCAGAACTGGCACCAGAATCCAGCTCTGAACTAGAACTCCTAGTCCTAGGGTGTTTTTTTTTTGTTTTGTTTTTTTCCACTACAATACTGTAAGCAAGCCTGTTCAACTCATGTTTTTTTCATGGAATCAATGAGTATCCTGCCTAGCCCATCACCCACATCAATGCTAAAGATATTAAATAATATGAGAACTAAGAATGACTCTTCTGGGGACCACTAGCTTGGTCTCTCTCAAGTTGACTCTGAGTTATTATACTCCTGGTGCAATCACCCTCTTCCTAAAGGTAGTGGCCCAATCCAGACCAGTCTCCCTAGTTGATTGATGAGCCCATCACCTGGGTCAGAATCAAAGTCTTATTAAAACTGATATAATAGATAACCTGACTGAATTGGTTCTTTCCTGATCCATGTGAGTTACTATCTAGCACTCTGAGATCTTCTAAGGATTTGCAAATTGACTTTTAAATGAATAGTTCCACTATCTTAACCAGTATCTGGATAAACTCCTTCATTCTCTATCTAGTTGTTCTTTTTGTCCTTTCTTAAAGGTGAATGCATTCTACATGACCCTTCCCTGTCCTCTATGAGTTCTTAAAAATGACAAGCCAAGATTATCTTTCTTCACAGAATGGTTTCAGGAACCATTCTGACAGTGGCTTGAGGTCAAATCAATCAATGTAGATTGGATTAGTTGATCAGTTTGACCGACAATTATCAATCATGAGGCAGTTACCATAATCAATGAGTATGCAGACAATGTCTGAGTGACCCACAAATGCTATTAGCCAATTTCCCAGATGCCTTAATATACATGTGACCAGTCCCCAGTAATCTTAAAAAAAATGTTCTTTTACATTTTCAAGGATTTTTTTCTCTGTCTTATTTTATTGTACCTTTTACAAACCTGTGGCAGCCACAATGGTTTCATGATTTGCAGATGCCTGGATCACATGATTTTAGTTAAAGTGAAAATGGGACAAGAATAAAAATCTAAAGGCCTTTGTTTTCCATAAATCATTGCTAAATATTTCTATTTAACAGGGCAGCAAGATTTTCATTAGTATTTCCATTTGGCTTTGACAAGTCAAAAGGAATTGTTATTTGATGTTTTGTTTTGTTTTTTTTCTGAAGTTACATATATATTTTTGGAACTGGTTTTCCTAATTTATTGGGGGGGTCACTTTTTATTTCTTACAAATTTAATATTGTGACAATTTTGAAGAAAACATCTAAGAAAAGAATATTTTTGAAATTTCTCATTAGAATTAAAATAGGAAAAGCATGCAATATTTTCAGAATGTTAATATTTATTCATTTACCTAAAAAGAGCAAGAGTAAAGTGGTTTTATGTCACAACTCAGAAACCCTACAGAAAGCAGGTCCTCAAAGACTTCATTTCATAAATAATGCATTTTATTTTATTGCATATGGCTATTAAGGAGAGCATCCATGATCAATACAGACTAAATACAATGCACTATTCTAGTTCCATTAATTCTTGTCTCCAGCAGCATCACATTTATCCTTATATACAGCGTGTACATTGGAAGACAGAGCAAGATAAGTTAAGTCTCTTGTCATATCACAATAGCAAGAAATATATTTAACATCTTGATATCCAGAAACAATACGTACCCAAAAAGAAAACACTGTTTAATAACTGTTAAAGTTTATATAGCAAAAAATAGTTTAAATTTAAGGTAAGTCAGGCAAAATGTACAAAGACCCAATATACATTGTGAAGTTTTAGCAAACATAACATTTATACATTTTGGTTCCATTCTGTAAACTAAATTAAAATGTAAATATTGCATATGCCTTTTGTGAAATGTACAGGATAGAGGAAAATTTAGTACATTGTCAACTTTTTTTTTGTTTTTTTGTTTTTTTGTTTTGTTTGTTTGTTTTTAAAGTTGCAGTGTGAATATGAACCATTTCCTATAGTGGCATGACTTTACTGTAAGTACAGAGGACTACTTCAAAATATAAGTCAATACACTATTGTATTCAGCAGGTTCCACATTCAGTGCTATTTTAGTTGGGGAATTATATAGCAAATATCACCCATCATCTTATTTCCGAAACTAAATAAAAATTTTAGAACATTTTATACCCTTTTAATAAAGCATATTATACACGGAAATTGACCTTCAAACTAGTATTGTATGGCCTATGCAGTGCTGCATTGTGAAATCCCAGAAAATTAAAACCTTAAAAATGTTCAGGGGGATTACTTTACATTCATCTTTGTCTTGTAATACAATCCTCTGTTCTAAAAGTTCAGCATGGAAGGAGGAAGACTTTTTGCATTGCCGTTAACTGGATTTGTAAGACATTTAATTTTTTGGTCTTCCTCAAATAAACCTCATTTGATTAATGCATTCTTTTACAGTGATGTAATAATATATATTTATTTTTTTCCCATAGCATGAAACTTTTCAAACGTTTCACATCTACACTGAATTAGTGTAATACATACATGACTATCAGAAGGCAGACAATGGGATTGTACCCATGGAGAAAAAAAGCATGTGAATTCTCCAATCCAATTTCTCAAAGGAGCAGCAAGACGACTAAGATTCTGCTGGTCTGGGTCAGCAGTTCTATGTGACGTCTGGGATATTTGCCACAATACTGGTATTTTCAGAACACTGAAAACATAAAACATGGGTAGTCTTGTCAAGACTTTTAGACAACTGACAAGTACTGCAATTTTTTCTCCTTTTTCCCTTAACGTCTGTGGCTGGAATGCCTCATTTTTCTTTTTGTACAAAGCAGCCATATTGGCTGGCATGATAGCATTATATTAGAGATAACATTTTTTATCTGCCAAACACCCATGACCACCCTTGCATTGCTAGCATGCCTATGTGGATTTTTGGTTATAAGAAATGCAAGCTCAATATTAGGGGTAGCAGAGAAGTTTGAGCTTGTAAATAGGATAAAAGGCTTTTGCAATTCGAAGTACCTACATAAACATCTACATAGAGAGGATTAAACAAGTCTGTCAAAGGTAAAAAGAGATACTCATCCCCTCCCCAAATCCCTTCCCACCCCATCCCACCCCTACTTCAACCCCTATAGAGTTTTATGATTTTTAACTTAGGTTGCTTTAGTTACACATTATAACTATTCTGCATCCATCTTCAAAGTCCAACATAAAGTTTTCATTTATTGAGACTGTTCATTTCCATATCAGGCTCTCTGTCTCTAAATAAACCCTACAGCTAGTGAACTGAGATCCAGCAAGCTGCTACATACTTGAATAAGTTCAATAAGGCTGATGACCATTCTTCAGAAACATTCAGCATAGAGATAGAAAGGAGGTCCTGCCGTACCCCAACAATACAAATCCGGCTTTACTTTGAACTGAGGTAGGACTGTGGTAGTTTTGAGAGTATACCAGTAAATACCAGATTTTACTGCTTTAGTGGGTGTTAACAGAATCTCCTAGCATGCTAAGGGATAAATACAGTTTGTCTTTATAAGGATGGGGAGGGGAGAGAAAAGAAATGAGGAGGAAGGGGAGAAGAAAACGAAGGCATTGGCCACCACTTCAGGTAGCCTGCTAAAAAGGTCGAGATTTCTATAGAATAGCTTCTTCAATTAACTTTCTCAAGCAGTAGCATGATGATAGATGCCAAAAACAGGAAACAAATGAGGCAGGTCATTTTCCTTTCTTTGATGATTCCTTGTCTTAATGTAGTCCATTATCATCTCAAAAGTGAAGTAACTGCCCAGATCAAAAAAGAAAAGTAAACCATAAGCAGCTTCAGATTAAGAAATGACAAATGCTGAGCAGTTTGTGTTGTTAATGTTATACTCCGGTATATGAGGTCATGGTGATCTAGCCAGATTTTTCACTCTGAAAAGAAAAAATAAATAAATAAAAGTGAGTAATGATCACCCCATGAAAAAAGAAGGCAGATTTTTAATGGCTCCACAGAAAGGCATGTCAAAAAGCATTTATCAAGTGCCTACTATATGCCTGACATTGTGCTTGATCTCAATGAGCTCACAGTCGAATATTTTCTTATATTGTCATTAGGTTCTATGGAATTCAGTTTCATGTAATTATCAACATATTTACAGGGCAAATTTTACAAATGACTATACAATTTCATAAAAATTAATTTATAAAATTTTACAAAATGTGTTAAATTTTATAAAAGCAAATTCAATGGGGAAAAAAACCACTGATATGTCAAGTCTGCAACGTGCTTTGGTATGTTGCCTCATTGGCTTCTTCCAAGAACCTTGGTGAGATAGGCACAAGAATTTATTATCTCTGCTCTATCGGTAACTGTGATGAAAAGGGATGGAGTGACTTGTCAGTGGCCATAGAGTTAAGAAAATACTAAAGCCAGGACTGGAAACTAGTTCTTCTGACTCCAAGCTCAGTTCTCTTTGCCCTAAATACTATACTGCCTCCATTCCTAAAGACCACTAGGAAAAAAAAAAAAAACTTTGATAAAAAAAAGAATCAGTAATACACACCAATGACATTAACCATCATTTGCATATTTTGTCTATCTCTGTAAATTCCAAATACTACACTTTATTTCTTGTTCTTTCCTAGGTGGAGATGGAGATATCCAGACAATTAAGATTCAATTTCTTTTCACTAAGTTTCCTCCCTTTCCACACTTGCTTTATCTTAGTTCTTTAATGGTTTTGCATGTCTTTTTTTCTCCCCAGGCCTTAATAAAATTTTGGCTTTATACCCTCCTCTAACTTTTTTACAATGAATTGGACACATAACTTAAGCTTCCAACTCATATTTTTACATGTGTATTATACCTTCCTGATGCTCTTTAATGTCACATTTTAATTGTTTAAAAATTCTCATGAAATGCCTTCTCTGGATCACAAAAATGGATACCATGGGTCCTGTTTATTTAAAAATAAAACTTAAGAAGCTTCCTGGGACACACTCAGGCCATGCCAAATTCCTAATGGACTATGTATAGGTTATAAGGTTATCACAGTCCTGTAAGTGTCTCCATCCTGATAAGATAGCCCAGGAAAGAACTAACCCCAAATTTCCATTCCAAGGAGGCTAGAAGAGTGTGGAGCTCAGGGTTGAGGTAGGGAAGGCAAGATCACAGAGAATTTGATTTCACAGTTTTATGTCTACCTCCAGGATGTCAAGTTGCATTACCCCTTGGGCTCACGCTAATGTTCTCACTGCCTTTTTCTACTGAAACCAAATTAAAAGTTTAACTTGTGCCAGGAAATGAAGTAGAAAGACATGTAAATAAGGTTTCTGGCCTCAAGGAGCTTATCATCTAATCAGAAAGTATAGAGCCTTGATTCTGTTGCCTTTGTTTGGAGAGTGAGGAAGGAACTGTCAGTGATTAATCACTTAATGTTCAAAGTATTTTTTTTTCCTACCATCAACCTAATCTTAGAAAACTTATTCTTCTGAAGGGTGGGGAGTCTGAGAAGTAGTTCTTCATATGAAAACATTATGAAGTTGGTAGAAGTGGTTGATAGAGACAAATTCATGCCCTTAATGAAGGACCAACCTGCTACTTCAACTAGGCCAATAAAGTCCAAGATTAGGCTAGAAAAGAAATTGGTAACCAGAACTTCAGGGAAAGTCAACCTGAGTTCATTAATTCCAAACAGGAAAAGCAGTTCAACAAGCTGGGAACCTTTTCCAAGGCACTAATCTGTACATAAAAGAATCCCTGAGGGCCACATTTTACTTTGTTTTGAAATGTAACATTATCAATATTTTATTTTATTTATATTTACTTTGTTAAATATTTCCCAATTACATTTTAATTTGGTTCAGCTGTACTCAGGAGTGTTGTGGGCCACCTTTGACACCTCTGGCTAAGACAAACTAGGGCCTACCTCTTCCTAAAAGCCTGGATAAAAGCAGGGTTAGCTTTAAACATCCTAGTAATTTTTGTAACCTTTGCTTTTGTTATGTTAAACTCTTTTATTTCCCAGTAGTAATCAGTAGATTAAAAACTCCTTAATTTCAAAGAGTAGGGAAGACAAGAAATACACATTATATGTCCTTGGTGGGGGGAAAAAACAAAGAGCAGAAAGAAGAATTAATGAAGGTTTCAGAAGAGAAGAGAAATGGGGCTAATGAGTCGACTTAGAGACCCTATATAAGTGCCTCAAAAGTGAAACGATAATAAAAGATTTAAACAGCAGTTCAAGACAACAATGGAAGAATGTCACAAGGCAGGTCATGATTAATGACCCAAATTGTACTGACAAAAATTGCTATTGCAGTCTAGAGGACAGACAGATGACTTCAGCTGGAGGTGGTCAGAGGAAGGTTTTACAGAGGGTATCTGGGATTGGAGAAGGGTCTTAGAGAATAGACAGGATTGGGATAGGCAAGAAGATAAAGACAGTTCCAAGTTAGGGGAGCAGTATGAAGAAAGGAACAGACACAGAAAACAATAAAGCAGGTACTTTCTAGGGACAGTAGGAGGAATAACTGTTCTCCAACAGAAAGCTGGTGAATGAGAATAACGGAAGGTAGGTTTATTGTTGGCCAGTCTTTTTCATTTGTGTCCAATTCTTTGCAACCCTGTTTGGGATTTTCTTGGCGAAGACACTGGAGTGGTTTGCCATTTCCTTCTTTAGCCCTTTTACAGATAAAGAAACTGAGACAAAGAGGGTTCAGTGACTTGCTCAGGGTTACACAGCTAGTGAGTGTCTGAGGTTAAATTTGAACTCAGGAAAATGGGTCTTCCTGACTCCTGGCCCAGCAATCTATCTGCTGTGCCACCAGCTGCTCAATGGGAAATAGGACTAATAGAAGGCTAGTATCTGACCATGTTAGCAGGTATTTTATCAGAGAAACTAGTTATTTCTTTTTGACGTGTTCTTTTGTGGACTTTTTAAAAAGTTTTGATTTTGGTCATCTTAGAGACAGCTCAGAGGCACACTGGCATAGTAGACAGAGTCAACCTTGAAATCACCTTGACAAGTCACAACCTCATAGTGACCTAGGCAACTCTCTTAGACTCTAAGTTTCAGGAAAAAGGAGTTTCAAACATGAATGACACGATGTGGAGAAAAAGAAAGGGAGCAGGCTAATAACAGATTATGAAGGACCTTGATTAAGGAGGTTGGAATTTATCCTGTTGGCAAATGGGAGCCACTGAAGATTTTTGTGCAGGTGAGCAGCATGGTAAAAACAGCATTAAAGGAAGATTAATTGAGCAATGTGTGTAGGAAAGAATGAAGGGGTGAGAAACTAGAGATAAAAGAGACAAGTTAGCAGATATTTTAGAAAGATAGCTAGGTGGCTCCATAGATAGAGTATTAGGTCTGGAGTCAGCTCTAGACCTGCATTCAAATCTGGCCCCAGACACTTACTAACTGTGTGACCCTGGACAAGTCATTCAATGCTCTCTGCCTCACTTTCCTCATCTGTAAAATGACCTGGAAAAAGAAATGTCAAACCACTCTAGTATCTCTGCCAAGAAAACCACAAATGGGGTCATGAAAGGTCAGATACAACTGAAAAAGTTAGAAAGACATTTGAAAACTTTGTTTATCTAGTAAAGCAGACTCCAAAGTGGAAATGTGACTTTTGTTTCCTGACAAATAAAAAATAAAAGTGAGAAAAAACAACCAACTCTACTGTTGCTTCAGAGATAGAGATCAAATCTATTAGATCTCATGTTCTTTAGAAATCCATGTTTCTACCAATCAGTGTGCCGTGCCTTCTTCAAACCAAACTGGCTTATTACTGGCTTGATACCAAAACAAGCGTTAGCAAACCCTCTCTACGATGGCACTACTGATAGAAGTAGCCAGCTTGAGAATGCTTACTGATACTCACGAAACATCAACAGAGTTTGCCATCAGAAACAATACTTGTTAACAGAGAGAGATGAAGGGTAGAAATTGAATGGCTGAAGATAGATTTCAATTCTGATAAAGATGACTCTTCGTTTCCTGAAATCTAACATGAGGATTTAGGAAGTATGGAAGCTTATTTATTAAACCCCAGAGATACTTCAATATGTCCCTCCTTCCAAATCTCTTTAATGCTTTTGGTTATCCTTTTCCCTGTGCCTGGAAAGAAGCCCTTCCTTCCTGGATCTTTGTTGCTTGATTTGAAATCCTTCCTTGATTAAGGCCAAATTTAGGTGTTACCTCTTTTCACAAGCTTGCCCGATCCCGTCAGCTGGAAATAATCTCTTAATTCCTTATGTCTCTCATAAATGATCTATATCCCTCCTATGTATTTTCTCTATTCTCATTTATTATTCTTTAACTTGTCATAATTGAGACTGTAAGCATTTTGGGTTAAGGGGCTATTTCATTTACCTTTGCATTCTCTACCCCCAAATACAGTATTGTCCATATGGAAGATGCTCTAATAAATAAATGTATGATCAATTGAAATCTCTGAGCTCACTTCAATTCAACAAATACTTATTAAGCTGCAACTATTCCAAGGCATAAAGCTAGGCACTAGGAAACAAAGAAAAAATACAGTAGCTCTTATTCTTAAGCTTGCAATATAAAGAGAGAAAGGGCATACACACAAGTTTGGTATGGGGTGTGAGAAAAGTAAAATGGAAAGATCTCAGCCAAGTGCTATAACAAATTTGAAGGAGGGATTATTTTTACTTCAGGGTAAGGGAAGAACAACAAAATTTCTATGGAGGCAGAAACTGCACTGTGTCTTGAAAAAAGAGGGAAACTTCAACAAATAGAGATGGAGCAAGGTAAGTCCACTAAAGACATAGAGGATCAGTGAACAAAGGCACTGATACTGGACAAGAGCTAGAAAGGATCTACAATCCATCCTGGATGAACACAGAATGCATGATGGGGAGTAGCATGAGATTATATATATGTGTGTGTGTGTGTGTGTGTGTGTGTGTGTGTGTGTGTGTGTGTGTATTTTGGTGAGGCAAGTGGGGTTAAGTGACTTGCCTACAGTCACACAGCTAGTGACTGTTACGTGCCTGGGGCCGGATTTGAACTCAGGTCCTCCTGACTCCAGGGCTGGTGCTCCATCCACTGTACCACCTAGAGATCTATCCCTAGCTGCCCCGAGCATGAGATAATATTGAACTTAGAGGCTGGAGCAAATCTTTGGAGGGTCTGTGATAATGCAAGTTTAAAAGCTGTGCCAATTTTAGGAATTCATTTTCAACTATTTATTTTGGAAATGTTATTGACAGAAGCTCATTTCTTTAATTGCACATTTTTTATCTGTGTGAGTCAGCTCAAGCAAGTCACTTCCCATTTGTGGCGTTGGCTTCACGATCTGTAATATAAGGCTGGAAGAGAGGATTTCCAAAGTTCCTTTCATCTCCAATATGCTATGCTTCTAAGAATCTACATGCAAGGGAGACCTTGAATTGAGATCAGCAATGATAGAGGACTGACTCAACAAAGAAAAATGGGAGGTAGAAACTTCACAGGAAACATGCCGCTTAAATGATTAACACATGGCAGACAGGCAACCATCCTCTGCATTTCAGCAACACAGCATTTAAACGTGAGAAAGCAAAATGACGATGGTGTGCTTCTGGTTGTTGTTACTGAGTTACTGCCACTGACAAGCTCTCACTCCACAATGTCACTTCCTCATTCCCAGAAAGACCGAAGGAGGAAAGCAAGAACAATGAAGTATTCCTGCATACAGTGGAATTGGGGGACATAAATACACTAATGCTTTGGTTTAAAATGATAAAATGGGCTGGTGTGGATGGCTATAATGCTTGCTACTGTGGTGGCTAGGAATAGTGAATTCCTTGAGCTTGGGAGCCATAAAGTTTCATTCAGTAGGCTAAGCTGATTGGGTTTCCCTAGGTCTAGCACCAATACGGCGAGCTACTGGGAGCAGGCAGCAACTAAAATGCCTAAGGAGAGGCAAAGCCATCCCATGATGGAAATGAAGCAAGTAAAAGCTCTTGTGACTATCAGTAGTGGGACTGGACCATGAGCATCCACTGTACTTACAAGCCTGAATCAAAGAGAGAGAGCCAGTCTAATAAAACTAAAACCAAATAAAACAACAACAACCATACCACCACCACTTTGGCGAACAATGTCCCTTCACAGAACTAATCCTTTATTTTCAAGTTTTTTTTTTAAAAATTATCTTTGCTATTACTAAGATTATTCTAGCAAGATTATTTATGTTAGTTCCTTTGTTGCTTAAAAGTGATTTTATTTCCTACTTAATAATAAAAAGAGTCAAGAAACTATCCCTTTTGGGGGGTAAGGCATTAATTTTATGCTCATTCTACTTTGTATATTTTCTAAGCTGAATGGCACTTGAATTACACTAAGTATAACTGCAAGGGAGAACCTAATTATTAGGAGGTACATAATTTTGGGAAAATGCTGTGGTTACTGAATTATATGTACTGGCTATGTTCCTTTAGAGGGTGTATACACAAAAGAAAGAATAAGAAAAGTTGCTTTGTCCCTACTTTTCAAAATTCCACCAAATATGAGATGGTTATTCTATATGTCACTTCATCTAGATAACATAATTTTCAACTTACATTTTAAAAATGTAAAGTTATGCATAATTTCTAGGATTCTTTAAGAACTGGTTAAAGAATTAACTGATATGAATGGGACTTAAAGTACAATCTAAGAATTAAGTAAAGAAAATCCAAAGTTTAGGTAAAGGTAGAGGATTAAAAATAAAATTGAATAAGTTCTAAACTGTATCCTTTTGGTTAGGCTTTAATGAACATTCATAACTGTGGCGGACTTTTGGCTTCAACACTATCCTTGCTTTCTCTTGTCCTCATGTTACAGAAACTTACACGAAAACACAGAACAGATACCTCAAAAGGGAGATCTCTGAACTGTTCTTTTTCTCTCAATAGAAAGCAATATGGAAGAACGGGGTAGGGGAAATGTCTGTAGAAGAAGCAAAGGCACAAAAAGCTGCTGACAATTTATGGGGTGAGGGAAAATGTATTTTAACATTTTCAACTTAAGAGTTAAGACCATTCTTAATATTGAATTACAAAAGCAAATCACATTTTGAAATGGAAATTTGACTTTTTTTTAATAATTAGCATCATGGATTAATGAAATTATTTTCTAATAAATCCAAACAAATTACTATCTAGGTCTGCTCCCCTCACTGAATAGATGAGGAAACTGAGGTCCAGACAGATAAAATGACCATCTTAAAGTCATTACAGTTGACACTACTACCAAACTTCCAGGACAGAATTTTATTCCTGAATTAAAATATAGTATTACAAAAGGAAAGTATAGCTTTTAGTAACAACAAAAATTCTTGGGAAAATAAACCTGACTGCTATGCATTCCTTTATTAAAATCAAAGCAAGACATTTCAAGAATATATCCAGAATGGCAAGTTGGCATTTCTTGAGTTATGTAAGGGAATAAATGCAGGGGAAAGTTTTTTTTTTTAATTTTTTTGTTTGTTAAAGTAAATTTATAGGAAAGTAAAGCTTCTCAGGCTGAAGAAAACAATTCTGGATATCTCTTAATCTTTCATGAGATGAATTCATAACTTCTTTTACATTAGCTCATTACTCCCACTTACAATTTGAACCATCATTCCTTTCTGATCCTTTGTTATTAAAGTATTCACTTCTAATCAAGTTGTAACTTGATGTTAATGCCACTCCACAAGGATGAGACAATTTAGTTTTTATAAAGACCTTATTGCTAAGAACAAAACAAAACAAAAAAGACTAGCTTCCCTTCTCCAACTCCTGTTTTTCCACCAACTAAAAACTATGTAAACCATTCAAAACCCAGTCCCTACCAACTCATTCTACTCACTGTTAGTAAACACATAGTTCAAAATATATCTTTGTGTTCACAATTTAGTCCAAGACAACCTGTGCTAAATCCAATACTGAGTTCTAGCATGAGGCCAAGCACACTGTATGTTCAATAATTAAACACTTTGCTTTATCTTTGCCTTTTTTTTTTTGCTTTTTGGTCACAAATCAAAAAACAGGCATCAACTTATCTCAGCCCACTGTGGAACCCTTAAGTCTTTTCAGCCACATCTGTACACAAAACAGTGGTTAGTGTACAGCCTCTAATATAAAAATTATTGCACCACCATCTAGTATAAAAGGACAAGTAAAATAATTACTTGACATAAAGATACTACCCAACCATACCCCGGATTTCAGTGGAGTCCACAAAAGAGAGGCCTTATCTTTACAGAATCCCAGAAAGTAAAGAGTGTAGGAAATAATTTAGTTGAACTCCCTAACTTTACAGATAGGTAAACTGAGGTCCAGTGAGATTAAAAGATCATACATCTAATTAGTGGCAGACCAAAGACTTCAAGCAGACCTTCCTGACTGAATCTGGTCATCGTTTCAATATGTCACAAAGTAATGGTTACTTTAGGTATGTTTCTTTAACAAATGAAAAAGAGGATAAAAAGCACCTTTCTGAAATTTTTGCTTAGATACCTAGAACTTAAATGTAAGGAATCATTTTACTTTGGTCTAGACAAGTGATTTAATCAGTATGGGAGAAATCCCAAAGCACAAACTTCACTGATACAATTTGGCAATAATTTAAGGTCTTTTAAAATTGCCTGAAGTACTCACAAGATAAGTGACTTATCCATGGTTAAACAGCAGCTATATGACAAAAGGCAAAATTTGAATCCAGACCTTCCTGAACCTAGGGCTGAACCTCTGTGTACTATGCCAGGCAGCCTCTCTGTTTAGAGCCATTTTTTTACAGGTATTTGGAGGGGTTTAGGGGAGAGCTCAAGCAAGTCACTGCTTTCACTCCACCATATTGCAGGTAGCCTCTCTGTAAGGGATCCCCTGGACCTTAATAAATACTTTTGATGTTGACATAATTAAAAATTTCATAACAGAACTATCCCTTCAGAAGGCCCTCTCAGATGATGATTTCTCATATTCCTTCCACATTTTTCCTTTCCAATAGAATACTGTTACTTACTCAAAGGAATTCAAAAACATAACACACACACACACACACACACACACACACACACACACAAGAAAAATGGCCAACACGGCTATTCATCCCAGCTAGCTGTAAACACAGCAGGGAAAGATCCCTTTTTACAGTTTACCTATGATGGTGTGGCTCCAAGGAAAATACATAGCAACTTTTATTTTGTTAAAGAAAAGAGTGAGGAAAAAAGGAGGGCAGTTTTGTCACAATAACACAATAAATTTCCATCTGTGTGTTACACCTGGAGACCAACTGATACTCCCTTTGAAAATCACCAGCAAGCTTGCTTACTTTACAAATGCAATACTATCCCCTAAAAACCACGCTATCCTATTACAGAGCCAACGGAAAACGAGGAAGCCAGTCATAAAATAATTTATGAAGCCAAGAAACATTTGGATGAATCCACCTCTGTCTTATGGACATTCCATTTTGCTTTTCTCACATAGTATACAAGTTGTGCTAAATAAATTAGGTTACTACTAGGTGGCCTTCGTACATCTAGCATCCTTTTATCTAGATAGTATACAAGTAAACTTGTATTCATCAGTCCTGCACAACAAATGAGGAAACAAAGTTTTGCTTTCTCAAAGGTAGTGAAAGAATGTAAATATAAACTGCCAAGTGATCCATCTTGAGAAAGAGTGTGTGTGTGTGTGTGTGTGTGTACACCAAATCTTTCTTGGACAGAGGAAAGATGGATTCTGCCTCATTTGTGTATAGTATTGCAGAAAAAGTACTAAATTTGGAAGTAGAGGATCTAGGTTTTAATCTTAGCTCTGTAACTTCTCCTTGTGGGAGATTGGTCAAATCCCTTCATCTCTCTGGGCCTCAATGACTTCATCTGTAAAATGAAGGGGTTAGAACAGATTATTTTTAAAGTTCTTCCATAACTGTGTCATCAATTTTTAAAACAACATCAAAAAAACTTTTTAAAACAAATATGTTTTCAGGAAAAAATAAAATAAAGTAATCCCTCCTATCACTCCTGTCTCATGTTGTTCCTGCTAATGAAGTCATGTTCTCTTAATACAATACAACAATATGCCTTTACTGCTTTTCCTCATCCCAAATTATATTTGTGAAAAACAACACTGCCAGTTGCTATAAAAATCACTTTATAAGGATACTTCACCCAGCAAAGAACTGAAAATACTTAATATTATTTAAAATATTTAACACTTTAATACTTAAAACCAATGAAAAAATAACCTTTCAAGTAAAACAAATATATTTGCTTAAATTGTTTAGAAACCAAATAAGATTGGAGTTGTTTTTCCAAGAACTAGCTATAGGCCTCTGAAAAGCTTAAAGTTCTTCAAAATATTGCAAAGGGCTCAGAGCATGACAGAGCTGCTTTTTCAATGCATTGTGAATGGCAGGCAAACGCACTGAAAGAGAGTGCAGCCAATAGGATAGGCAGCTGCGTAGCTAGAGAATGCCAAAATCCTTTCTAATTTCACATGTACTGAGCAAGGACAATACATCATAAACTAACTAGATACGAGTCTAGTCGAGGCCATGCAGCAATAGCAATTTGGGTTTCTCTAGCTGATAAAAATATGCACCAATTGGTAGATCTACATGTAAGTCCTGCAGGCCAAGAAAAATGATTTACATTCAAATCACCCATTATTTAGATTTCACTACTGAAAAAGACCAAACACCAAGTAACAAATTATCATTATACAGTTAATTTACATAAGAGGGACCAGAGAGCTAGGCCCTTCATGCCGGGGACAAATACAGGACCCACAACCATGATGAAGGCGGTGAATCCAGGCTTTCACTGAGTCATACTCTGTGCGCTCTTACCATCCAACATTTATTAAATGGAACCTCAAGAGAACCCTTCAAAGGAAGAACATCTTAAGAAGGAAGCCTGAGTGTTACGTATGGAAAAGAAAAATAATGGTCTCCATCATCTTAATTTGGTAAGAGGGTATATGGGTTGTCCATATGATTGCAAACTTCAGGCATTCCTACTGTCTCCAGGAGTCACTACAGCACCCTCAGGTCCTCAAAGCTCTACATATAACATTTCTTTTCAAATACATACATATGCACATGTATATACACACACATATATGTGTGTATGCTGTGCTCCATACAGATTTATTTATACCTATTTTTTTTAAATGTGGGCTTCAGGAAGGATTTGTACAGTCACATCTCAGGAACAGAGGATGCTAGAATTAAAAGTTAGAATGTAATTCAGTTCTAATCTAACTCCATTCATTTGACAGATAAACTGAGGGAGGTGAACTAATTTGCCCAACATCACCCAGGAGGCAAACAGCAGAGCCAGGTTTCAAAATAATTTCTTCTGACTCCAAACCCAGAGCTGTTTACAATGTACCATATTGTTTCTTTTCTGTCACAAGAAAGATTAAGTTGTAGATAAATGAGATGGTAGTTTATCAGGAATCTGAATAGAATCACTTCTAACCCACTGACATTTTAAAGGCGTTGTATATGAGGGGAAAACAAATTTCGGTGAAGATTTCATCACATCTGGCTCCCAACTCCCAAAATGTCTCCAGATGAATTGTTGATTTAAAAAGAGAAACAAAGTCTTCTTAAGACAATCTGCCTGCACCCTTCTTCAGATACAATTTCTAGAACACCTAATGGCAAGTCTAAGAAACACAAACTGCTTCTCTGAATTAGAGAAAGTAGCAAAAGAGAGGTTCAAGGTCAATGACAGACACATCCGCTTCATCTCTTCTGGACTGGAAGGCAATGATGCTGTTTATGACACGTGATTATAAGCATTTCTGGTGATGCTTCCCTCATTAAACACCCAAATGACAGAAGGATTACAAGTAAAATTCTTATCTACATAAAAGTTCCCAAAATGTCTACAGTACAAAATCACCATCCAAAGAATCTACTCACTGAAACTGGAGATAAAGGATGTAAGCAAATACATATGTTCTCAATTATAAGATTTTTTTCCCCAAAGCAATACAGTACTGCCAACATTTTCCACATATGCAACATAATGTCTTTAAACTGATTTACTTAGTTATTTAAAATCAAAATTTAAAGCTCTAAATTAATAGATACATAATAGAAAAGGTTGGACTAGATGACTTCTAAGGTTCTTTCTGGAGAATCCCTACCTTGTCTATGATATTCTGACAATGAGACAGCCTAGATTGTCCTTTTTTGTCATTATTATTTTTATGTTTTATTATTATTTTTCCTGCAGCCCAATCACTCAAAGATGGGAGATGCTATCCCCCCAAATAAATATCAATCAGTACACTTGGGTGTTTTTGGTTAACTTAATTTTGTGATACTCATTTTATATGGCTTAATATGTGGATAATGAAAAGCATGTGACATAGTAGATAGAGAATTGGCCTCAGAGTCAGGAAAATATCTGGTTCAAGTTCTATCTTTGACATGATGTGTGACCTTAAATATATCCTTTAATCTCTCAGTGCCTCCAGACAACTATGACTTTAAGTTGCAAAACAGTGACAATCTGCATTTGTAAAAGGAGTTTCCTCATTAAGAGTTCACTATTCCAATGAAATCATATATATGTGTATGTATGTGTGTGTATATATATATATCCATATATATATATCCATATATATATATCTATATATATATATATCTACATGCCATAGGATTATATTGACAGAGAGAGAGAGAGAGAGAGAGAGATTCTGCATATACATACATGTGTGTATGTTTGTAAGTATATGGAAGATTACTTGACAATTTCTCAACTTGACAGAATCACAAAATGTTGGGGCTGGAAGCGATTTAAGAGATCATCTGTTTCAACCCCTTTATTTTACAGATGAGAAAACTGCAATTCAAGTTACCCAAGGCCACCTGGAAAGTAAGCAGCAGAGCTGAGACTAGAACCCACGTCTCTTAAAAAGACAGCAAGTAGATCACTTTAAAAACACCATTGTATTTCATTCCTATTTCCTAAAGGGTATTTCCAACTTTTAATTCAACTAAACATAAATGAATGAAGCCTACTTCTGCAATGAAAATGTAAGACATGACACAAAGATCCAAAAAATTAACTAAGAAACGGAATGTGTAATAAAAACAAAAAGGCTAACTTTACCAAAACATAAGCGAGTTTCAACAAATTAAAGACTGTAAACCAATCAAATGATTTATAAATATGTTGATGATTTTTTTCCCTAAAAATCAGGCTTTACATATTATCTGCAGAGAGACTGAGCAGGAATGTCCTATGCTCTTTTCATAATTGCTGCAAAGGGCACCAGGGTTCACCACAAGCACTACTGCTTGTCACAACCCTCCCTTTGTTTATATTCCCAACAATGCAAAAACAGCTGCTTCCTTTCATCTGCTGTTTCTACTTTCATTACCCCCTTTAAGGAAATCTTCTAAGATTTACCTTATGAAAACAGATGCTGTCAAAAGGATCTGGATATATAATGCTGCTTTCTAGAACCCATGTGACAGTAAAAAATTTAATTTGGGATTTCTGACTTGAAAGAAAAAAAACAATAATGCCTGAGAAGGAATATTTAATTATGCAGATACAACAAAGAATTAAATGGAAGGGTTTTGTCCTTTTCCTCCCTCACCTCTGATTAATGAAGGATAACATTTTACAGGTATAGCAACCACACATTGTAATAGCAGAGGAGAGTACAGATTTAAAGGAGGAAATGTATTTTTACATACACTGCAATAGTTTTGCAATCAGGATATTCTTTGACAGATCATGTGTTTTAATTTTCATTCATTTTAATTTGTAAAATATGATTCTCATCTTTATAGGGGCTCCTTATATGTCAATAATGATTAATGAGGATGATATTCTTATTCTAGGAAAACCAACATGTAGAACTGAGCCTGGATCCTAAAAGAAAAGAGAGTTGGTAAAAGCATTTATCAAGTTTTTTTTAAAATATGCTCAAATGTAAATAATTGTGAAAAGTTTATCAAGCTAATTGAATTACATGAAAGGTCAAAGCATTCAGAGCAAGAAGGAATCCTAGAAATCCCCTAGTCCATTACTCTCATTTTATAAAGGCCAGATAATTTAAATGATGTGCTGAAAGTCACAGAGCTAGTAAATAGCAGAGTCAGGATTTGAATTCAGGCCCCCTTACTACTAGTTCAGTTTTTTTCCCCCACTATATCACACTGCCTCTACATGGTCTCCAACTCCAGTAAGTCAAAGGGGTGGGAAGGCATCATGCTTCATTATAGCTTATTAATGTTTCCACAATTTTTTACATCACCAGTTCTACATTTTCTTTCCACTGGTACAAAGGCTATGGAAGACATGGGATAATGACAGTTGACACCTGAGAGGATGAAAATAACATCACTACACTGGGGTCAAGGTACAGTGTATCAAATCGTGGTTGATCAGACCAATATGAGCTCAGAGGGCTCTAGGCTGGACATAAATAGTCCAGCTAACCCTTATAATGGTGTTTTAAGGCTTATTAGGTATGTGGTTGACACTACTTCATTTAAGGTCTATAAAGTTATTATTATTCCCATTTCATAGATGATAAATCCAAGCCTTGTCCATGTCTGTGGAGGGTCAGAGGCAAGATTTTCACCCTAGGTGTACCTGACTCCAACTCCAGTCTTCTATCTAGGATGCCACACTGTTTCTCTATGGGATGATAGACTGACTGACTCAATCTATTTAGGAGGCAGGACAGTATAACTATAAGGTAGTGTGCTGTACAACATAAAGAGACCAAGACAGAAAACCAAGGTTAAAAACCTTACTGCTAAAAATTTAGAGGTGTGTGACCTCTGGCAAGTCAACTGAACATTGCTGTTCCTCATTAGATAGGTAGTTCAGTTAAGACATAGGATTGTTGTGAAAATCAAATGAGATAAAGAGTGCCAATGCAATTTGCAAATTTTAAAGTACTTTACAAATACTGAGAGACAGTAAGACAGTGGATAAAAATGGAAAGATCTGGCCTATGACACGTATTGGTTGTGTTACCCTGGGTAGATCACATCACCACTCAGTGTTCCAGACAACTCTTTCAGACTCTACGTTACACAGAAATGTTGACCTGCACTGGTGGAAGGAATTTCTGTCATCCAAGGGGTTGCCTATACCAAATTAACAGTCAACTCTCTACCATTTATCCCTTATGAATCTGCAAGATATCATTACTAACATTTTGGTTCCCAAATTAATGAAGTGAGTCAAGGATTAAAACCTTCACTTTGTGATTTTAAGGTAAAAATTTTTAAATGAAAGCAAATACAGTGGGAAATGTACTCTAAAGGATAATGCAATATAAGGCAGCTTATTAATGAATATACTTCAAGTAATTAGTTGTTTGAAAGACTTAAGGCAGTTTCACATTTCAGGCAATCCCAGACATTGAACCCAGGAGACAGTGCCGTAGTGCAAATACAACACAACAGAAAGAATACATTAACTAAACAGAGTTCATAATTCAATGACTAATTGCTAATAACAGAAGAACTTTGGATGGGGCTGCTTTAAAGGATCTACCAGTTCTTTTACCTGCTCTTCATTCTACTGAAAGGCAAAGAAGATTTTTTTAAAGGACAGTGATTTCATTGGCAAAGAGAGTGCCCAGTGAGGAAACTCCCTCTTCCAATACAAGTCAGCACTTTCTCTGAGACTTACCGTTTTAAAGAGTTTCAAGAGCATTGAGAAGTTAAAGAATTTGGCAGGATTAAGAGACCTGATAGTATGTTTCAGGGGCAGAAACTGGACTCAGGTCTTTCTGATTCCAAGGCCAATTCTCTCTATAGTCTACTTACTTCATGCTGCCTCTCAAGATTTAAAATTGTATATAAAATATTTTATAAAGAAATGCAAGAGTTGACATTTACCTCACTGTGTGTTGAAATATCACAAGGGCCACCATGAACAGAATGAAGGGATGAGAAAAGCCATGACCATCCAACATCAAAGGATTTTACAGATTTCTCCAAAGCTACCATACTTTTCTGTGAATAGCCTGCCTTTGACATAGTAGCTGACAGTGGTCAACTTACTTTAGTGAAGTTTAAATATACTCTCCTATTAAATGGAAGTTTTAGGAATGGAAAACTTGTAGACAATTCAGTGTTTCTCTTTTACACAATTTAATAACAAAATCTCTGCTTTCTGAACTTTGAAAAATGCCTCAGCGGTAAGCTTCTTTCAAACGGAGTATTTGGATGTCTTTAAAATGTCTTTTAAAAACAATCTAGAGAACATATATTCAGGAGATAAGGCCATTTTAACAACATACAAATTAAGTTACCTACTTTTATTTTAATTTTTAAAATAAAATTGGTGGATATATGGTTTCGATAAAGAGGCTCCAAGAAAATCAGACTTCAATTTTAAATTTAGTTTTAAGATAAGTAATCAGCTACACATATACAATGCAAAGGAAGCCTAAAAATAAAGTTTTAAAATAAAATTTATCATGCTGTTCCTAAATTCCTCCCTCTTCCTCTCTCTCTAAATCATTAATGTAATTGTGAAACTGCAGCAGACTCAGTTTACTTTTTCATCTAGAGATATACTATGCTAAATTAATGCAGGAACAGGTTTACAGATGGTTAAAAAACACTGTACATGTACCCACACACCTCACTTAATTGTCCTCTTAGAACTTAACTGTAAAAATGAATGTGTTTAAAGTAATGTTTCCTTTAATTGGCATTCTTGTAGAATGAAGTATTCCATTTATCTGAACTCCAGACACCTAAGGCTTAATCCTTTAAAAGTGCCAACACTTATCATATGGCTTGCCTGTGGCTGATGATAAAATGAATGTTTAAAAAAGTGCCAACACTTCTTAAAGAAGATATTTTTGAAAGAAATTTTTTCAAAAATGTGTTCCACATTTCCTTGTCTTACAAACAGTATACACTTATCAAAATCTACCTATTTCAGGGGCAGCCATCAGTATAAAAATTAATTACTGCACTACATTCCTAATACAGTAGTTCCCTCAAAAGCTGTTGAATTATGTGGGGCTCTTGGCTCTTATGCTAAACAGCTCCAGAATGCTAAGCTTTTATAGTTTTTCCTGCTTTTCAAAACTGTATCCTTCCCAACTTTTCACTGTTCCCAAATGGTGTCAAATCCTAGCAACCCCCTTTAATGTTTCTCATCTGTAAATAACCAAGCTTTAAATGAGCACCCTAAGTGCATGGGCTTTATGACAACTATTTTCCAACTCGACTCAGAGGTCTTCTTGACTTCTTGGTTGAAAGATGAGTTCTAAATGGTTGAGGTTGACAGGCAGTGTATTATGGTGCTGTTTATATTCCTGATGCCCAGGTATAGTTGTTCTGAAACAGGAGATGAAGAGTCTTATTTTGCCTCTACCAGAGTCTAGGTGTGTAGTCTTAGGCCAGAACTATGATTCAGCTTCCTCATCTGGTAAATTATCTTAAGGTCCTTTTCAACTCCAAAATTTGATACTCTATGAGGTACTATATATTTTTCTGCCCTCCCTACACTCCCCCATCTCTCACTCCCCCTACCAAGGCAGCCTTTAAGTGAAGTTCCTGTCGTTACTTTTGTAAAGAATAGTGACAGAGGGTTATAAAAGAAAGGGAAAAAGGCAAGAACGACAGGAAACTCACCTGCAGCTGATTCCCCTATGGGTTCATGATTCAGGGTTGTCCGGTCAAATCAGATTTCCCTACTCCAACTACTGTCACAGTAGTTGAAGGAACTGGGCTGAGTGGCAGTGATTTTTCAATGAAGGAAGCACTATAAGCAATAGGGACTTATGGTGGGAGCATAACCTTCTTTGCACAAGAAGGAAAGGAGGCTTTACTGGATATTTCAAGATGTCTGTGAAAAGGATGGGACAAATGCTTTTTAAAAAGCCCCTACATCATTACTGATGTTTTTCAAGTGCCTACATAAAAACACAACCTCATCATCTAACTAGGGAAACTAGGTGGTGCAGTGGATAGAGTTCCAGCCCTGGAGGCAGGAGGAGTCAAACAGGATTGAAATGACTAATAATAAACAGACTAAATCATCTAACCACTAGAAGAGTTGCTTTAGGATTAAATAAGAATTTTAAAGTACTGACACCACATGGGTATTCCTTGATACAGTTATATGGAAAAGAGAAAAGAAAATCACCTCCTCAGGAAAGAAAAAACTCATGATTGCTAAAAATGAAGCAATGTATGGGTAAAAATTTCTAGGGCTTGTTCACACACACAAACATACACACACACACACACCCCACTTCCACATGGGTATTAGTGGATAGGCAAGGATAAGGGACTAGGGGCATGAAGCTAAGAGAAGTTGCAGTGCTAAAGTAAAAATAGCAAGGCAAGAGAGCAGAATGAGGTGGAGACTGACCTGGAAAAATCATGTACCTTCTTTTGCCTCAGTTTCCCCATATTAAAAAAGAAGAGGTTTAACATCTCTGAGATTCCTTCTCGTTTTATTTGTCTAGGAAAATATGTGACTACATAGAAGCGCTGCCATATGGAACTCAGAATGAGAAGAGGGATGTTATGTGTATATATGTATATGTATGCCTATATGCACATGTATGTGTCCATATAGACATATAAACACATATAAGTCTGCTAAAAGAATAGAACAATCAGCATCATCAGATAATAGAAAAATCAATGTTTTATACATCACAGTAGAGTGAGTACTAATTAGAATCAGAGTATTAATTCAGTTGTGATTTTGTTAATATTTTCCACAAAATGAAATGAATTCTGAAAAAATGGATGACAAGAGAAAAAAAAGTGTTCTATGTGCTATAGGCATCCCTTATAGATAGTTTTGGGCAGCTAGGTGGTACAATGGGTAGAGTGCAGAGCTTGGAACCATCTTCCTGAGTTCAAATCTAACTTCAGACACTTTCTAGATGTATAGCCCTGGGCAAGTCACTTAACTCTGTTTGCCTCAGTTTCCTCACTTGTAAAATGAGCTGGAGAAGGAAATGGCAAATCACTCCAGTATCTTTGCCAAGAAAACCCCAACTGGGATCACAAAGAGGTAGACATGACTGAAAAATGACTGAACAACATAGCTGGTTTTACGTTGTTATTATAAGGTAAAAGGTTATTATTTCCCATTACTATACTTAGGCATATAATTATTATCATTGAGGGATCAGAAGCCTCCATGCATGCACATTCATACGACTTTGCAGGACTTCCTTATCAACACTGAAAAATAAGTTGGCGTGTGAAATATCAGAGTTAATAATAATATTTGTTGACTAAGTAACAGGTTCATATGAACAGAGTTCCACCCTTACTGAGGGTCTAAGGTTTCCAATACCTGCAAACGTAAAAATCCTCAAATTGAATATAAATTCATAAAAATAAGAGCCATTCCCCAGTTGATAAATGGTCAAAGGATATGAAAAGGCAGTTTTCAGAAGAAGAAATCTAAGTGATCAATAGTCACATAAAAAATGCTCTAAATCACTATTGATGACAGAAATGCAAATCAAAACAACTCTAAAAGTACAAACTTGCATCTATCAGATTGGCTAACATGAAAGAAAAAGAAAAAGATAAATGCTGGAGGGGATATGGAAAAATAGATACATTAATACATCTACTGGTAGGTTGTTAACTGATCCAAACATTCTGGAGAACAGTTTGGAACTATGTCCAAAGAGTTATAAAACTGCATACCCTTTGACTCTGCACTATCACTATTAGGTCTTTATCTTAAAGAGATCAAATAAAAGGAAAAAGGATCTATATATACAAGAATATTTATAGCAACTCTTGAGGTGGGAAAAAATTGGAAATTGAGGGAATGTGTTTCAATTGGAGAATGGCTAAACAAGTTGTGGATTGTGATGGAATACTGTTTTGTAAGAAATGACAAGCTCCTGAAAAATACTGGGAAGACATATATGAACTGATGCAAAGTGAAGTGATCAGAACCAGAATAACACTATACACAATAATAACAATATTCAACTGATCAACTGTGAAAACAATGACCCAAAGTACCCAACATGAAAAATGCTATCTACCTCCAGATAGAGAACTTAGGAACTTTGAATGCAGTTGAAGCATACTTTTTTTTCCCCTTTATTTACTTTCTTGCTTTTTATTGTTTGTTTGTTTTTGCAACATGGCTAATATGGAAATATGTCCTGCATGACTTCACATGGATAATCTATAGTATACCGCTTGCTTTCTCAGTGAGTGGGAGTATGAAGAAGGGAGAGAATTTAGAACTCAAAATTTAAAAATAAACTTTAAAAAGAATGCTAAAAAAATTAATTAAAAATAAAGGATAGGAAGATGGAAAAAATATTCTAATGAACTTTGACAAACTCAACTCCTTAATACAAAGTGCTTCAGAAGTAAGGCTGAAAGTGAGTCTAAGCATTCTAGGGCTTTTTAACATCAATATTAAAATCCTTTGACATGACTAGAACTTTTAAATGTCCTTAGCTTTGAAAGAAAACCAAGCTTTATCCAAAAAAAGGTCGGCTTTTTACAGATTTGCATAAATTGTGAAAAAACTAAAGCTTTTGATTTTAAAAAGGCCATCACTGGATTTTTTAGGCTTCAAATAGCAAAGTGACAGAGTTTCCATTTGTTTATAATAAATAGCGAATTATACATTACTTCTATTTGATTTTCTCATATTCACAAGAAGACAATATTAAGTTGTCAAGAATTTTCATGGGATATAGACTTGTACATAGGTACCTTTGTGAAGCCTAATCCTACCCACCCCCACCTCCCAGAAAAAAGGTAAAAATAAACTATTTTCCTTTTTAGCAAATTACTTTTTCATTGAATACCTAAATAAGTTTTAAATGAAATTATGTATTTATTTTAAATCTCTCTAGAAGGTTTTAAGTGTAGAATTTCTGATTGACCCAATTTGTAAGATTACCACTAGAATAGCTTTCTGATGTGTTTGCAGTAGTAATCTCTATACTTCTGCATTTACCTTAGGTCACATCTAGATGAATTTTAAAAAGACAAAAATAAGATATAAGTACTACAATGAGCATTTGCCAGATGATATTTTATTAGTAATGCTGATACTACTATCAAAAATGCCTGGGGGCCTGTGGGATGGGAAATTGACTATTAGGGTCTGCTTTTCTAAGGAATTTCTGCTAAATCTGGTCTCAGCAACTTTGTGATTGGGGCAAAAGACGAGAGCCCTAGTGTCTCCATTTCTAACTCCTCTAAACAAAAACAAGCTGCTCAACACAACATTTAATCCACACATCACCTAATTCTGCTTAATACTCTAAAAACTCCGGGTAATATTTGGGTAGTTTTTAAATTTAGCAAGAACATCCTGGCCTATTTCAAAGACCTTTTCTCCCACCACTCTGCATCCCCCTAACCCCCAATATAATCTATCAGTGCCTTTTGAAAACTTGAAAGAAATAAAAGCCAGGGAGTCCCACATTAATATAAGCTGGTCCCTTGGCATGGCAGTAACAGATGGCAGTGTAACTCAGAACTAGGTTTACTGAAGGATTCTTCAACAACAGAGCAGGGAATTTGTGATGATGAAATAGATTTCAGTCCCTCTTCTAGAATGACCCTATATCACAACACCAGGCAGTGTGTGTAACTCCACAAACCCTATCCCTCACTCTGGAGATAGCAAGATTGCACATCAATAAACTGTGTCATGTGGTAAGAGACCTGGGTGCATGTGTACTTACTGCACATTTTTATTTCCTTTAATTTGCTTTTATTCAACTTCAAAAGTAAACAAATCCACTACTATGAGAAATTTCCTTTTTTTTCCAACAAAGGAAAAGTTTTACCACTACCTTAATCACTTTTACTGAAGAGGAAAAGAATCCCCCTATTTTGTTTACCCTGTGAGGCAGACAGTCTCCAATCATTAGCCTGTTGTCAACAGCGATGCTGGGGTAGATTACTAGTGTGTATTGCTTGTAATGGCAGGTGCATGGCCCTGGGGCTGCCATCTGCTAGGAAGGAAGTATTCTCTTCTAGGATGCTGAAGAGACTGACAGCTAATGTAAACAAAACACTGAGTCATCTATAATAACCAGAGTTCATATAGGAGACTTCTAGGCACTTTTCTCCATAGATACAACATGAATTTTTATTCATTTATTTGGGTATCTATGCTTTGGCAAAAACATGTATTTCTAAAAGGAATATTATTATTATCATAATGACTATTATTATTACAGATTGGTTTTCATGCTAAATTCCTATATTCAACTTGACTAACAATTTCTCTTTATTTTCTTAAGAAAAATAAAAGTTTTGGTAGAATTATCAACTCACAAATAGATAAAGTAGTTATTGATAGGTTATTTATCTATCCTCAGGCAATTTCTAAATTGGTTAGTTTTCAAATAACCCATCACTGAATGGGTTAATGACTCATGTCTTAGGAACCTGTTAGAGGAGTTAGACATAATGAGGGGTATAAAGTATTTCATTTTAAATAATAAATTAGCCTTGAAAAACATGAAAAACTCCAAACAAAAAATCCAACTGAACACTGAGCACAGCTTACCAGTTATTGCATTTATAACCTAAGCTATTAAGTCTACCTAGTCCTATTCTAAGTAGGTTCTTAGAACTGAATTATCCCTAATATTTGGCTGTCCACATTGAGTAAATTACTTAGATGTTTGACAAATCTCCATTTCATTTTTGTGTTATGTGGGCACTATCAAAATTAGCCAGAGACTTTCTGTGCAAAAACTTGCCCCTTTACTTGACCTCCTCTGGGTTAATTAAGAAGGTACCTTCTATTCAGCCCAAGAAGTAATTCTAGTAGACTGAGGGGTCTTAAAGGAGCTTCCACAAATGCCTGACTTACTCCAAAGTCTACTCTGAAAAAAATTAAGAAACTATTAGTCATTATAAGACAGTGCAATGCACTCTCTTTAATGTGTACCATTTTTCCTGCCACTAACTTGGGCAAGTCACATAAACTCTGGGTCATAGTTTTCTACTATGTAAAATGGCACTGACTACATGACAAGTCTTTCTTTCCATGTCTAAAATTCCATGCCTTGATGAAATCCTAGAAACATTAAAGCAAGTTCTTCAAACTGAATAACCTATTTAAAATCTTCCAAAGGTTCTAGAAATTTCTCATCTTTCTCCCCTGAATCTTTATGTCTTCATACACAAGCACAAATAGGGGAGCAAGATACTGTAGAAGGAGAAGTGGACTAAAAGTTTGAAGACTGAGACTCCAATCCTATCTCCATTACTAGTCTGTCATTCTCCCTGAACCTCAGTCTACACATCTATAAAATATGTAGAAGGATACCTGCCATCCTTACTACTCAGAGTTGTTCAGTGTTTTACTACAAGTTAATGTAGTTAATAACTCCAATACAGCTAATGTAGTAGATAATTCTAAATATAATGTAGTAAATAACTCCATATAACTAATGTAGTAAATAATTCCAAACTACTTGATGATTGTCAAGTTATTGCTATTGAACAGTTACTTATTAATGTAAAATTTAGAAGTATCATTAATAGTTCTTTTGCTAAAAAAAATAGAAAAAATCTGAGGTTTGTGAGCAGAAATCAGTAAATCTTTCATTACAGCTAAACTCAATAGCATTCCTTCAGAAACAAAAGACATTCTCCAAAAGGTTGTTGGATTGTTTTTAAACCTCTGTCATTTGGGGGCATATTTGTAGATAGATACGAACAGTTTATTTGATGCACTACAAGAGAGAACATATTTTCCCATACAGAAACTTTAGGGTTATGCAATAAAACATTGGAATATAATTGATTATTGCACAAACTTTGGGATAACTGTTAATGTGATGATGAAACAGATTATCATGACAGGAACCTTTGCCACAAAATAAAATCTCAAGTTTAGAAAATAATCTATGCCAATTTGAGCATTTTTATTTACATCTTTGATCAAGTTATCACTTTGAATTTATATTTAGAACAAAGCAAAAACTACTTCTCTTCCTGTGGGGTTGCTTTTTAAATTTAAATGTGTGTTCAAATGAGGATAAGTATATGTAAATATCAATCTAAAAATACAGTTTCTGGAAAATTTATAAATAATTTGGTTAATTTAAAATCCTTAAATAAATCAGTGGCTTAAGGGCAGTGAATGCAGTCAATAAAGCTGGTCTTAAAGTCAGAAAGACCTGGGTTCAAGTCCAGCTTCTGATTCACAACTGCTATGTGACCCTGGGCAAGTCATTTAACCTGTTTGTATTCTGGACAATCCCTAAGGCTATGAACTGAAGAGTAGGTACCAAACTGCAATGTAAGCAGTAGTTTCCTTATCTGGATGTTCTCTATATAAATAAAATTACAGGTCAATTCCCTAGCCCTTTCTAAACTATTCCATATTGATATAGACCATTTGGAAGATGCTACATTTGCAAATGACAGTAAAAGTAATTATTTGCCTGAGAAATGAATTTTGAAGAATTATATCTTATCCAACTTAACTAAAACTGACAGAATGGCAAAATAAATGTAGCTCACTTTTAAAAGTTTATGATTAACTAAAATATACACAAAAGCATTCGTGTTGCACAGCTCACAGTATTCTAAAACTTAATAAATCAAAATTTAAAGGATTTATTTGCCAGTCAAAAATTATCACTCATTCTAATTCCCATAGTAAGCACCTAGATTATACAAAATAACATCTCCCCAAGTTAATAAAACAAATCAGAATGATCAAATTGAACACGAGGTGGGTAAGAACACAACATACTAGTTTCAGCCGAATTTTCCTGCAGCATTCTAATGTAATGAAATTCTCTAAGTTAATAAGTATGGCAAGCTCTATCTAACATTATTTTCTCTTATGGATGGTGGGAGGGAAAGCCTAGTGCATAAAATATGCTCCAAATCTTTTCTCTGTTTAAACATACATTCCCATACGTATTTTACTTAGAGCCGAGTCAATGTTACTCTCTGTAGCTATCTTGAAAGAAATCAAGTAATCAGAAGCAGCCATCAACCTAACCATTTCCTCTGCCTTGAGCAATGACTCTGCTGGTTCACTTTAGAACAAACCTACCCTTCAACTTTGTCTACAATAATTTATCTTCAGTGGTTCAGAGTTACTATGACAGTCTTCAAATGGACATTCAAACTAAATGTAACTTAAAATACAAAAAAAAAAAAGAACACTGATGTCCAGCACCCTCTATACCGCTTTGCATTTTAGATGGCATTGATTTTATTTTTTTAATAACATGTAAATTAAAGCTCAAAATGGAAAATGTTTAGGGTTTTCCCCCTGCAAAATGTTGTATTTCTTTTATATTTTGAGTTAAATTTTGCTTTTGAAGATGTCAGGTTACACAATTCATGGCACTTTTAACTTCAAATACTTTATATTAATTTCAATTAGAAGCACAAGTTATTTTTAGTCCTGTCTATACTACAGAAATTCTTCAGAGAACTCAGTTTGTGGACTGACTAGGACCTAACTGGAGAAATTTGCCTAGGAGGGTGGGCCCACAAAAGCTTATTTTACCCTGAATGATTTTTTTTTCTCCAAACTCTACTTGGTAATGTAGATAAAAGACTAAAGTTACATTTTCCCCTAAGTTTAAGGTGAAACTGGAACACTTGATTCTGTGCTACCAAAAAAAGGCAAAAACTCCCTTTAGTTGCCAAATCTGATACCAAAAGTTAACTAATTCTTGGAACTATGTTTCTGTGGAAAATGCATTAGTGGGTATTTTAACAGAAAAACCATTATGCTTTGGTATGGCTGGAAAACTGTGACCTTGTTTTAGGTTTTTCTTAAAAACAACAACAAAGTCTGGATTAATGTTAATAAAATGTTTTTGAAGACTCAATTTTCAATTAAAACAGAATTTGGATAGAAGGTGATGTTAAAATGTAGATATATTCCTACATTGTTGCAAAACCAAAGAGCACAGCATTACGAGTCAAAACACGGTGCACTGAGGGACCAATCTCATTTAATCAGCCCAAAAGAATGAAATACCAAAGTGAACAAAGAATGATGGAGGCAATGGAAAGTCTGAGGGATTGGTTATTGTTGTTGTAATGTATCTCATAATAACAGCTTGGACTATCACTAGTAAAACAAATGTATATTTTTCCTAAACACAAACTGTCACTACTAAAACAATGTAGGATTTAACATACGTGCTCATCTGGAAAGCTCCTCTTTAAATATGAAGTAATTATAAAGGGTAATTGAAATAAAAATTAAATCTTTAGGTAGCTCCAAGAGTAGGGAAATAGTTTTCTTAATGATCTATTTTGAAGTGTAATTTAGAATACTAATGCATTAACATTAATGGTATCTTTAAATAAATGTTCAAGTTAAATAAAAACAATAAAAAACACTAATGTTGGGAGGTTTGGTACCTTAAAATAAATAGAGCACCTATTTCTTAATGAATGGCTTTGTCACACATGTATTATCTCCTCCATTTCAAAAACTAAACACAAAACTCAAAAGATAAGCAATCTATCTATATACATATGTAGATATATGCATATTCACATATACATATATAGATATATGTATATTCACATATACATATATGCATATGTTTATATAATTATACAAAAACTGGCACATTTTTTAAAAGAGCAAACAATTTAACAGGTTTAAAAATATTTTTTAGATCTGTGAAATTGTGTGCTCATTAAAAAAAATGTACCAGTTATTTATGAATTCTTGATAGGGTGTGTGTGTGTGTGTGTGTGTGTGTGTGTGTGTGTGTGTATAAATAAGTAGAAGTAGCAACAGAATTCTTGGATTGATGTCCCACCTTTCTTTGAAAGAACTCTAAAGTGCCCTGATATCTTTTATCTATCTCCTTTACCCTAACAACTGTGCCTATGAGATAGTTGAGGGGAGGGAAGTTATTATCCCTATTCTGCAGATGGAGAAACTGAGAAAAAGAGAATTAAGTAGCTTCCCTAAGGTCACACAGTGATTCAGTAACAGAGCAGGAACTAGAAACCTGACTTCCTGATACCTAATTCAGTCTTCTATGGAACAGATTATGTGCCTACTATGAAGCACTATTTTTGTAAAGGCTTCCCTTTCAATAAAGGAAATAGAACCAGTCATGTGACTTTCATTCAAGAAAGGGTGTATGTGTTTTCATTAGCACCTTACTTGTCTACTCCTGGGAACGGGATAGGAACTCTATACCAGTATTATCTTGTTATGACAAGAGCTAGCCAACTAAACCAAGGGAAAAAAAAAAGGTTATTTGGTTTGTCAACTAAGCTCATTATACTTCTGAAAGTGTTCAAGTGCTTTGATATTTCAGTACAACTTCCTCTTAAATGTAAATAGAGTAGTGCCTTTATTGTTCCCCTGCAAGCATTTCTTTCATACCAAAGTTACTCAACCATTGGTTTTAAAATTATCATGTGATATACTCTTTATCAAATAAATTTTAGACAAATCCACCTGAAAAATCTACACCAAATATTACTTTAAGCAGTATTTCTTGTCAAATTTGTTTTAGAATATTCAAATAAACCTTAAAATGAGAAATCCTCCAAGAATTGGAAAAAGAACTAAAATACTAATTTTTCTTAATAGCCAGTATATGCCACTGTACAAATTTTGCTACATTTGGCTGTCAAGTTTACACAAATCAGTAGTTTTTTAAAAGCAGTAACAAATTTCTGATCCAATAAAAATCCAGATGGATAACAGAATGAAAACAAGTGTTCCTACGCGCACACACACACACAAGGTGGGTGACCTTTATTTTCTTTCTTGTTTAAAACAATTACATAATTATTTTTAATTCATAGTTCTTTTATTTTTATTTATACCACTTTTAAAACACTGCCTACCTAAAGCTTTTATCAATGAACTTTGGTGATCCAGTAAAAGTCCACTGCAAACACAAGCAAACAATGACACACACCCTTTCTGCTACAACTTATGCAAACAGTAAATAGGATACAACTACCACCAAGGTATTTTTCTTCAATTGATACTGTTTTTCTATATCTAGCACAGTTGTTCTGCACAAATATTAAACACTTCCAAGAATTAAGGCTAAAATCAGATATGATCGAGGGCACTCCTTCCTCTTAGTTCACTGTAAAAGATCAATTCCTTTTTTTTTTCCCTAATCCTACAACAGCATTTCTATAAATCACACTCTTAGAAGGCATTTTTGCTGTTATGGTCTTTTCATGTAAAAGAACCAGAAACACTTTTCATATGTAATTCTAATCAACACAGAGGATTATTCTGTGAATTTGTAAATGCTAATGGTCTGGCTCAATAGAGTACTACTTACGGATTACATTAATAATGAAAGATGATACATTAGTACTTTCCTAATCTACTATTCCTTGTGTTACAAGTTAATTCACTATAGATTCATTTAATATAAACTCTCCTTTTTTATTTATCTTGAAATCAGCTAACCTGCTTCCAAACAGGGTGTATGCAAGTAGACCCATACACACATACTTAAGAAAACTGCCAGCCAAAATAACTGTTCAGTTATGAAGGATACAAAATACATAGCATTTTAACTTGAAAACAATAAATTCTTCACGATGAGAGGGAGACGGAGAGAGGGAGAGAGACAGAGAGAGAGAGACAGAGAGAGACAGAGAGAGAGATTCTGGGAGGAAAACTTTACCCGTAATAGGCTAAGCTTGGTCCCCAAACACACAGTATCAGGCTGTTTACCATTTTTATTAACCCTAAGAGGGCACTGTATCATACATGAATCATGTTTTTTGAATCAAATTTGCTTCATCAGACAGCTTTCAAGCCATGTACCTTCAGTGAGATCCCTCAAAGAACAGACTCCAACCCTAATACCTCCTGTAAACAGAAGGCAGAAACCAACAGCCAGAGCCTCACCTGAATCCAGTCCAGGTTTTTATTACCCTGCTCCTCCCCTTCAGGGACAGGCCGGAAACAGTAAAAGCTATCAGTTCTTCAGTTTGTGTGTGTTTGTGTTTTGTTTTTGTTTTTGTTTTTTTTTTAACTAGAATCAGATCTGGGCAAAAATTGTTACTTTTACAGTTTGCTGTGTCAAAACATACCTACTAAGACACACAGGGACTTTATTTCTGTTGGTCTATTGATATATTCTATGCAAATTTTCAGCTAACCCTTTCACTCCCTTTAGAAAGTTGGCAGAACTACCTAGAATATTTGTTTGGTACAATAAGTACAACAAAATAACCTTCAGTAAATGAACGACATTATAGGAAAAAGTCTAACACATCAACTTTATTTGAGTTTCATTAGTCTCCAAAAGTCATTATTCTTTTTCAATTATTCTGTCATTCACCTTTTTGGACTTACTTCCGAAAGAGGAAACAGCTTTTCCTCTGGAAAACTAATATGGGGTGGGGGGAGAGGGGGAAGTATTTTATGATTACAGCTAAATCTTCTAAAATGCTACTACTGTTTTATAAAATGCCTACTAGATTTAGAAGTATACTTGTTACAGAGACAAAAAAGAAAGAGATAAATGTGACCCCCTGCCAGCCTAATCGCCCAGTTGCAATGCTTGCTAGTTGTTTACTCAAAAAGCAAAACAAAACAAAATTTAAAAAGCTCATCAATTATAATAATCAGCTGGTCCTGTTCAAGATTCCCTGTTGGAGTAACTAACCCTAAAGGATGCCTTTAAAAGCCAGCACCTCAGCAAAGGAACAGCTATGGAATCAAAAAAGAAACCCAACATTTGAATTTTTCTTTTTGTCTTCAAGCTTTGTGTATTTCAGCTCTACTCCAACACACAAGCCAATTACCATGCCTTCATATTTAGAATGAACTGCCACCTGCAGTTACACAGCACTATTCACAGGCCTTTGAAGAAAATTCCCAGAACAATGATGAACACTCATACAACTATTACTGACAAAACCCATGTTTTTGTTTCACATTCTGTGCTTCTTGCAGATTCACTAAAATTCCTCCATAACAGATAAAAATAATTTGGCTAGTGGAAAATATAATTCAGTTTCTATATAAGAGTTTAATTAAATTAATAGTTATTTGATAAGCTAATTAATTATTCACCCTGTCACCCAGGGAAATTGGTTGGTAACTTTCTAAAGGAATTTTCTCTGCACTTTATTTTCAAAAACAAAACAACAAAAAGAAAAAAAAACTTTTAAATAACATTTAAAAAAATTAACATGTATCCGGTCTAGAGTACTGCAATCCAGGGGAAGGTGAGAACAGGAGGAAATCTAAGCAAGACTTATTTAGACCTTCCAAATAATATTCTAGTCACTAAAAAGAAAAATAGTGCTGTTTAAAGCTGCCTTTCTTCGGCTTGATTCAAAGAAAGGTTTGTAGTGTTAGATTGGGTTTTTCAATCTGTGTGGAGGAGTGTTGTGGGGAGGGAGGGAGAGAAATGACCTGGATGGAAAAATGAAAGTGTTCCTGTTTTTAAGCCTCCCTCACATTAACTGTTTTCCTGGTTCTTGGGAGGGCCTTACTTTGGCAGAAAGGCCCATACAGGAGCCCAAAGTAAAATAAACAAAGCTTAATTCAGGGCTTTTGCCATTTAGGTCAAGTTATTAAGAATGAGAAAGAGTAGAGTTCAGGCAGCACAAGTTCCTCATGCCTGTCTTATGCTACTTCCCCCACTTTGCACCCAATTACAAAACAAAGATGGTCTCACCTTTCACAGCTGTAGCCTCCTTCAGATGATGGGACATAAAGTCAATGCTAGCATAGGTGTTGGCTGTGGGCAAGGGTCCAGAGCCTGGTCCCACACAACCACCTGTGTTGCTGCCATTTCCACCATTGATGAGCCCACTGAGGCCACGGGTCCTGGCCCAGGTATTCTTATCTCCAGACTGCTGCTGCTGCTGCTGCTGCTGCTGCTGCTGCTGCTGCTGCTGCTGCAACAGCAGGCCAGCTTCATCTCTAACATCAATGGCAATGTAGTTGAGGCCATTCTGGAAGCCTGCTGATGTCTCCCGACACATAGGAGAGCTACTGCTCCCGGGGCAACCAACTAATGCTCCAGGTTGGTTTTGTGTCCACCTCGGCTGCTGGGGCTGAGGTGGCAGAGGGAGTGAAGGCTGCTGAAGGTGGGGAGATGTAGATGGCTCTTCTTCACCTCCTCCAAGACTTTCACCACCACTGCCACTGGGCCCTTCGCCGCTTTTCCTGAGAGAGACGTTTTCCACAGAGGCCGAGTTGTGGCGCTTAGGATTGTGTGCGAAGGATGGGGACACAGGGGTCACAGTAGTGGTCGAGGAAAAGGTTTCCGAGCTGTGGCGTCGGCGGCCACCCTGTGGGTCAGCACGGATGACCTTGGCACCCCGGTGTGGGTCTGGGGGTGGGCTGGCTAGCAGGAAGGCCTCTACACCAGACACCTGCTCCATCAAACTCAGCCTCTTCACACCAGATGTAGGGCTGGTCACCCGGGCACTTTCTGGCTTCGGAGGTGCTGCAATGGGCTGTGGTGGAGTGGCAGCTATGCCGAAGGCCATCTCGGTGTAGTCACCACTATCCCCTGACTCCGGGGGACAAGAGGGAGAGGAGGCAGAAACAGGGGCTGGGTGGCAGGTAGAAGAAGCTGGAGGCAGGCGGTATAGCTCTCCTGGTGGTGGTGGAGGTGGTAGTTGCTGCTGCTGTGAGGAAGAAGTAGAGGAGGAGGCAGGAGGTGTTGGCAGTGGTGGGCAGGGTGAGGAGGCCTCAGGAGACATCAAGGCATCCAAAGATCCCACAGAGCCACCACCCTCAGTGCCAGATTTGGGTGACTTGGGTGAGCCAAAGCCAAGGTTCATATAGTCAGAGAGAGGGGAGCGCCTCCGGCTATCACCACTGGTGCCAGGGGTACCTGAGCCCATTGAAGAGGCGGGGCTGCTAGCTGAGAGTAGTGATGACGATGAGGCTGCTGAGGTCAGCAGGGGAGGTGGAGGTGGTGAAAGGTGGGTTCCAGACTCACTAAAGTCAATGTTGATGTACTCACCTGGGCTTTTAGGCTCAGGTGGCAGTGGGTACTCATGCATGCTAGGTAGGGTTCTAAGCCCCTCCAGGGACAGTCGAGTTGGCCGGACTGCTCTGCAACGCTGAATGAGGAAACTCTCTGGCCGGCTGTTGTTGTCACTGCTGCTGCCACTCTGCCTAACTGCTGAAGGCACTAGGTGGTGCGGTTGGGAGTGGCTGCCCCCGTTAGATGCAAAGGGCCCGGTGGTCTGGGTACAGGGGGTAGTCGTGGCGGGCAGTGGCTGCAGCCTCGGCTGCTCTTGCTCCTCTTCCACAATCCTCCTCCCTGCTGGAGAATTCATGAAGACATACTGGTCACTATCCCCGTTTCGAGGACAGGGAGTCTTGTAGGACCGGGGCAGTGAGCTGTAACAGCAGCCTGGGACTCCCTTGGGTGGCTCTCCACCACCAGGCAAGGGGACTGAGTCATAGAAAAAGTCAGGTGGGGTGAGAGAAGCTCCAGCATCACTGGGGGACATGTTAAGGTAATCCCCATTGGGAAGTAGCTTGCCCTCAGAGCTTTCCACCGAGAGCTTGGAACCACACCACATCCGCATGTACCCACTGTCCTCAGGAGAGCTTTCAGCTGGAGAACTGGTCTTGCAGCTGCTGCCATTCAGTGGAGAGCCTCTACCACTTGCTGATGAGGCTGCCTGGGAGGCTGCACCCGCAGCAAGGGAGGCTGCTGCCATCCGTGGCTGTAGTATCTGTTTGGGAGCAGAGACACTGGTGGGACTCATGGGCATGTAGTCGTCACTTTTGCAACTTCCAATGCTGCCCCCTGCCAGTGGGGCCACTCCAGGAGTCATGGGCATATAGCCATCATCTGCTCCAAGGTTACTGCTGGAGCTCCGGTGGGAGCCAATCTCAATATCCCCATAGTCCTCTGGGTATGGGTTGTAGGTCACTTTGGGAGATGAGGCTGGGTAAAGGCGGCTTGAGCTGCCTGCAAAGCTGGCCCGCATCAGAGTATATTCATCAAGGGAGGCAGAGGACACTTGGGGTACTGCACGTTGGCGAGCAGGTGTGGTCAGAGAGTAAGTCCTCTTTCTGTGACCTTTGTCCAAGTCTGGGGCCCCTTCCCCGGACACCCTTCGATAGGTTCGGCCACATAGACTCAGGGGTCTCTCCATGGTCATGTATCCATATAGTTCAGTCCCACTGCCATCCCTCGCTGGTGGGGTCTCAGCTATGGACTCAGGAGTGTTGCTTCGGTTACTGCAGAAGGCCCGCAGGTCCCCAGGGCTAGAGCCATATTCGTCCAAGGACATGAAGCCTGGGTCACTGGGGGAGCCAGAAGCAGAAGCACTGCCACTAGAGGGCCGCTGGCCCTGGTGGAGGTGAAGGTGGTGTGGATGCGGATGCTGTCCTTGAGGCAAGGAGTAAGAAGCTGAGCCATGCCCGCTGCTGGAGGAGAGGCTGCCAGGGCTGGTGGCAGACGGAGGAGAATGGGACACCGGCATAGACATGGATCGGCTGTGTTGCAGAGGGCCCCCTGCAGGGGCTAACATCATCTTATTAGGTCGCATGGAGGCGCTGCAGCTGCTGCTCAGAGTATGGGACCTGCTCAGGGGAGTCCTCACCGGGCCGGGACTCATGGGGCTGCCGGCCACTGAAACTGGCCTGCAGCCCACCCCTCCTGCGCTCCCACTGCTGCCGTCCCCCTCGCTGGCCGTGCGTACCCTGCAAGAGCTGCACTTCCCAGCTCCAGGGGCCTGGGTCGCAATAGGGGCCCCCGCGGCAGGAGGCGTGGCAGCCAGGCTGTCGGTCCGGGATCGGCGAAGGAGCCCGGTCTGGCTGGGGGGCAGGTTGACCAAATGATGGTGGTGGTGACGCCGGGTGCCCGGGACGCTGATGGGGTGAGTGGAAGAGGAGCCCGAGGACTGGCTCTTGCTGCGGGGACGGAATTCGAACAGCTCCTTCAGTGCTTTCATGGCCTCCAGAATGGTTTCGTGGATGTTCTGGGCCACCACAGAGTCATCTGCCTGCATCCAAAGCTCGCCAGGGCCCGTGGACGCCGAGCGCCCTACCTCGATGAAGAAGAAGCTGTCCGAGTGGCCGCAGCGTCGGATGTTCATAAGCTGCAGAGTGACCGACGGCACCTCGCAGTTGAGCTTCACAAAACCGATGGTGCGCGCGGAGAGGCAGAGCCGGTATACCCCGGTCAGGTTCTTGCTCTGTCCCAGCCCTTTGGGCTTCAGGTTCACCTGCCAGACCTCCCGGTAAGCCGCGGTGGCCGGGGTGATCAGCCCATAGTGGAGATCCTCGGCCGCTGCCCCAAAAGAGCCGCTGCCGCCCGAACCGGGCAGGGAGGCGCTGCAGGACGAGGCGCCGGCCGACGAGGCGCCGGACGAGAGGCAGTGCGGGTAGAGCGAGCTGGAATCATAGGCGGCTTTGCCCTCATTGAGCAGGTCGGTGAGCGCCCGGTACCAGCCCTCCTGCTCCTGCTCGTTTTCGGCTGCCACAGCGAAGTACTCGTCCTTGGTATAGAGGGCGATCAGATACTTGTGCTTGGCGTCCGCCCGCTTGTTGATGTTGAGGCAGGAGTCTAAGGCGATCACCCTTTTCGGGGCCCCCGACTTGTTTTTCCACTTCTTCTCATTCTCGTAGTACTCCAGCCTCGCTGGCAGGGGTGGCTGCCCCCCGGGCCCCGCACCGCCCTGCTCTTCGCCACCACCCCCGGGGCCCCGGAGGACGAAAAAGCGTTTATGCCCGTGTTTTTGCTTCCTCAGGTAGCCGCACTTCCGCACGCTGTGGTTGTTGTTGTTGTTGTTGTTGTTCAGGTTGGTGCCGCCACTGCCGCCGCCTCCTCCTCCGTTGGAGGAATTCGCCGGGGTCAGGAGCCCGTTCAGTGGCGGGCTGGCCATCCTCCCGGGAGGGTGCAGTCCTGACCTCCCCAATCCAGTCGCGAAGGCAACAGGGGGAGGGGGAGGGGAAGGCAAAGGGAGGGGTGATTTGGGGAGGGGGAGTGATTTGGGGATGGGAGGTTGGGGATGGCTTCCCTTCACTCAAGTGAAAGCGTCTCTTTCCCCAAAGGTTTAAAAAAAAAAAAAAAAAAAAAAGCAAGGATCGGAAGATGAGCCGAGCCGGCTCCCCTTGGATGCTCGGTTATCTCCGGTGGTCGGGCCCGAATGATGCACAGATCGCAGTCCACTCTCGCCCCCACCTTCACCAACTTCCCGTGGCTCCTCTCACTCCAGTGTCTCTGGCTGCCCTAAAAAGCACACTGTAGACCCCGTCTCTGGATTGCAGACGCCTTCACTGTTTAGGCTGTCCGCTGCTCCGGGTTAAGCGGCGGCACTTGTCCCTGCTGCCGGGGCTGCTGCCACTATCACCGCCGCCGCCACCGCCACCGCAGCTGCCGCTGCCTCTTCGCGCTCTGGGCTGTTTCGGTGAGCTGTGAATCCCTCGGCGTGGCTCGGGGTTGCTGCCTCTGCTACTGCTAGTGGTGCTACTGCCGCCGCCAACGGCGACTCCTGCCTGTCTCGGTCCCAGTTGAACAGTGAGTAACACATCGCGCACTGAGTGACTGAACTAAAGAGCAAAACAACATGTGACTCTGCGTTACGCAGGCACACACACGAGCGCAGGGCGAGGGGGGAAAGAGGGGGCGAGAGAGCCGCACTCCTCCCCCACACGCACCCCGCATTGGGTGCAGCGCCGGGGGACTGACGGCCCTGAGCACCAATTGAGCACCAAGCAGAGGAAGTTGAGGGGGAGGGAAGGTGGGGGGGGGGGGGGGGGGGGGGGGGAGCCAGAGGGTGGCGGGAGGAGGGAGAAGGGAGGAGAGAGAAGGCGGGCCCTAAAGCACCCCTCCTTCTCCCCCTTCTCTCTCCCTCCTTCCTCCTCTCTCTCCTCCTTTCTCCTTCTGTTTCTTTTCCCGCCTATCCCCTCCCCCGCACACACGGCAAAGAGATGGAGGGACTGGGAAGGGGGGCGTAAGGTACGGGGGAAATGCCAGCTCTAGTGCCTCATTAATCAGAGGCTTGTTGTTGATGCACGCGAAGGAAATGCCACCCAGGGCGTGAAAAAGGAGAGAGGAGAAGGGGCGGGGAAAGGGGAGCTGGGGGAGGAAGTGGGGGGGGCGAGACGGACCTTTCACTCTTGCTATTGAATATATTAAATTATCCCCACACTTCCGCTGTAAAGGAAATACTGTAAAGCATGTATGGGGAGGAGGTGGGGGGACTCTTTGGAGATCAAAGCGCAGACACAGCTAGCTAATAGGTTGGGAAAGGGGGGCGGGAAGCATCCCCCTGAATAAGCCCCAATGCATCTCACACCCTACCCCCGCCCCCACTCCAAATCTGCTGCGGCTCTGGCTTCATGGAATCTTTTCGTATGGGAAGAAAGGAGGTGTGGACGAATTCGGACTTCTTTCTCGGCACTCTCCCCCAGCCCCGACCCCAATTTCGGAAAAGCAAGCCGTTCTTTAATATTTCTGAGAAGTTTACGCTGCCGATTAGCCGTTTGGTGGAAAGGAGAATGTGTGGCGCAGCTCATGTTTGTTTACGGGTCTAGGGTGGAAGGTCTCTGGGGTCCGGGTGCCCTCACTTTTGTTGAGCTCTCAGAATTGTTTTTTTTTTTTTAAACATTCTGTCTCTCTTCCCCTTGTCTGTAAAGGGTGGCCCTAGAGAGAGGCTGGCTGGCGCTTGTTTACGAACATCAAAATTAGTCACACGGTGAGATGAAGCTCAATAGCAGCTTCATTCCCTTTACGGGAAAGAAGGGGGGGGTGGAGGGTGTGGGGGGATAAGAAGAATTCTCATTGTTAAGAAGAGGGCAGCCCCTGAGATACGAGCTGGGGAGGGAGAGGGTGTTGAAAATCATTGCTTAGGGTGAGGTATGCCGCGTAAAAACGGTGAGGGGAAAGCAGAATACAGAAAGGAAAGAGTAATGAGTCTTGGGATGAAAGCAAAGCTCAGTGGAAACCCCCCCAGCTTAGGCTGGTTTTAATCAGCCACAAATCTTTCTCCCAGACCAGGCTTCAGACCTTTCTTTTTTTACATATGCTTGGGGGGTGGTGGAGGTAGGGGTGAGGGGTGGGAGGGCGGATGTGTGTGGCAGGGGGTAGGGGCAAGATGAGGGAAGAGGGGGGGACTGGTCGCACAAACATCCCTGTTTTCGCATTTTCTTTTCGGGATGTCATCAGGACCTATTAACTTGTCAGATTGTCATGAAGTTGAACCCATCTGTTTTGGATGTAACAGGAGAAAAAGAATGAGAAGCAACAGCAGTCAGAGAAAAATACAGTTTCCATAGTGCAGGGATAGGGCGGGCACCAGCGAGAAAACAACATCGGCGAAACTCTGTGTCAGCAGCCGTTTGTTCCTTGCCTGCTCAGACCCCATCCTACACGTACACGCACTCACAAGAGGGTAGGAGAGCACATACCCACCTTGCGGCTACCGATCCCTCCTGCCCCCTAGGTTGAACATAATTTTGAATTCCTGATTCAAATTTTTGGGGTGGTTTTATGGATTTTGATGATATTCCCCCTTTTTTGGTCTGGACCTGCGATTTCATCTTTGTAGATGTCTCCTGGTTAGGAAAGTCTCTTTTGGCAATACAAATCAACAACTATACTTTTATTTGTTGTCTCAGAGAGTTGCCTGATGGTACTGAGAGTTTAAGTGACTTGATCTGGGCCACATAGCTAGTATATATCACCAGAGGTATTTGAACCCAGCTTTTCCTGTTTCCAGGTTGGCTCTTTATTCACTATGCTAGGCTGCCTCTCATGATTTTCATACTCAGAGACAAAATAGGTTCTCCAAAATTCTTCATGTTACAAACAGTAGGCTTAATTTGGCTATAGGATCATAGGTGGAAAATGAAGAATGGAATTGCCCTTTAAAAAACAAACTTTTATTTTGTTTTACTTCTTAAGAGTGTGTGAAGTCACATGAGAGAATAATTTATCAAAGTAATGAATAATTGTTATTAAATTATTTAAATATTAATTATGCACTTGAATTTCTTTGATAATTTGTAAAGAATAATTTTCAAAATATATTACAATCTTAATTGTGTCTTAATAATCTTAAATGGCATTTTAAAAATCAAATGTTATATAGTTTTAAAACATTTTCATGTTAAATGATCTGAAAATTAAAACATTTTTGCACCATTATAATTTGCATAGAGTTATGATTAAAGATCAGTGTTGCAAAGAAATTTTGATATAAAATTGCCATGAGGTAAATTCATTTAAATCCCATTCCTTAATTCTTGACCTCTTTATAAAGACATGATAGTGTGTAACTAGGCATGCCATCTTTAAATGTGGTTTTCTTGTTTTGTTTATGTGTAGGGTTGGTGGGTTGGTGGGAAAGAAGAGGGAGGCAATGTCTGTGGACATTTCAGTTCGATTTTCTGTTTGCTTCTTCTGTATATACTGTTGCCTTTTATATCAACAAATGTTGCCTAGCAATTCAGTGTATCTCTATGTGGAAAGCATAGAGGGAGTCTTACCTGGAGGTTTGAAGAAAATGTATACCGCTTTATTGGCCTTGTAACAATTCACATTACATTAGGAAAAAACATGTACATGACTGCTTTCCCTTTCTTATTTCACTTAGATCACAGAAGATGTTACTAGGAGTTAAGGAGGTGACATCTTAACCATCACTCTGTAACTTCCTGTGAGATGTGTGGTCCAAGTGTTTTTATTGCTCCCCACCCACCCCCACCTTCAGATTTTTACTCTACACTAGGATTAATTAAAAATTCTTATGGATCTTCAGCTGTTAGACACATATGATGTTAACAAGTGTCATCTAGAAGAGTTTCTTGACTGCTGTTTTAGGGCCATTCTAGTTTAAATGCCAACTTTTTTTTTTTTCTTTTTGGTTAAGGATCAGTAGCTACTATGGACAGGCATGAAGTTTAGCTTGGCTGTTGCCTTCCATCTGTTGCCAGGATCACCAAGTTAAGGGTAGGCAAACTGAGAAAAAGGGTGGAGAATTATCATGTACGTCATTAGCATTGTCTTATACCATCAAGATTGCAAATCTCTTGCAGAAGAAAAAAAAACAAACTGGTTTTAATCCTGATGCCCTTGAACCTCAAAATGTGGGAGGTATATATTTAATTGACATTAGGAAGTTTATTCCAGGATTCTGAAGCCAAGAATTTCTATACTCAGAATTATTCCAGTCTTCTTCCTCATGTGCTGAAGGCTTTTTCTTTCCATCTTTTATGGTCAGTGCATTCTCATTTCTTTCTGTGAAAATTCCTGGTTCTCTCTCTCTCTCTCTCTCTCTCTCTCTCTCTCTCTCTGTCTCTCTCTCTCCCACACACACACAGAATATATCATTATATACTTATTTACGAATTTAAGATCTGTTCTACACCTTATTCTTTTCTAAATGTTCTCCCATACTCTCATTCCGCAAAAGTCAGCTATTAACTCCTGACCAATATGCTTTAAACTGAAGGACTGAGAACTGTTGAATGGCTTGCTGCCAGCACACAGCCTGGTTGAAAATTTTTCTCATGCCCCAAGATCTTTAGTTGGCAGTTTTTTTTCCCCTCTTTCTGTAGGATAATAAAGTGCTTATGTCTGCTACCAAAAGGGAACCTTCATGAATCTTAGAAGTATTTTTCTATTTTAAATAAATCAGTGCTCTTTCTAGAACAATGGTTTTTTCCTATAGTAATTACATTGTTGTTTTTTTTTAAAGGCAAGTAAATATGCATCATAAACCCTTATCAAGAGAAATCCATATTGGAAAATAAAAAGGGATAGAAAATAATGGAAACATTATTTTTCTCCTTTGAGTCATTTCAGCTACTATTTTATGAGTGAAAAGGAAGTAGAAAGAGCATAAGAGCATTTATGGTAGTTAGAAAGTAAATTTGAGAATTCTAATATTCATTGTATTTTAATCTTAATAGAGGGTAGGTTGACCATGTTCTACCTGCTAGGGTTTTAAAATATATAAATACTAAGATTGTGTTTAGAATTATTGCATAGGAGACATTTTAGGACAAATTTGATTGTCAAAGATTTTTATCTTGAACATTCTTTTTAAAAGTAGTCATTCCATTATACTTTTAATAAGAGTAATGGCTTGGTAGAGTAGTTTGTTTTTAAATATCCATTTCTCTGTTGAATGAACTCTGTGCAAGGAAAAAAAAAGCTTATTCCTCTTTTTCATAATGTAGCTCTAGTCCACTTAAACAGCAAGTTTTTCTTTACAAATTCCATTTGCTAATATATTTCAACTGAAATTTCGAAAGACTTTTGTAACATGCTGACTGTGTCTAAGTTTAACAGTCCAATTTAAATGATAGAATTAACTGCTCTTTTGGATTATTTACAACTTAAGGCATTTGATTATATATGTAAAGATTTGGAATTTAACAGTGGAACAAAAAATAAAGGTTTTTAAAACTTCATATTTCCAGAATTTATATAAAATATTATTGTATTTAATGTATATACATGCTTGTCCAAGCTGAAATGACTTCATCAGATAATGCTCTCTTCTGAAAATGGGTGGAATTACATAAGTAGCATTCTCCAAAAATAGGTTTCTATAGGTACCCATTTAGTTTACAGTAAAGGATTTGTTAATATTATTGTGTTTTTGGCTATTCTAAAAAGCATATTGAATGCAATTGATTTTAAATAAATATCAACACATACCTGAGTGAAAGAAGAATTGCAGTTTGAAATTAAAAGGCCACCTTAATGCTGAAATGGTGAATTTTTTTTTTATATTTCTTAACCTATGAGGGAAACAGTCTTATGTCATAGAAGAATTATTTAAAAACTACTGCTAGCAGCCAATTCTAGGGCTTTCCTAAAGTCCTTCAGTGATTGATGTGAAAATTAAACATTTGAGCCTGAATAACATTAGTGAATCATCATAACATGGGAGTTTTCTCCTTGGAACATCTCTTTTCCTTTGAATACATGTCCTCTGTAATATAATAGGCTCACATTTTGCGTGACCGAATTGATGCCCTGTGTACTGCTTGTTGTTTGTAGCTCCTGCTGCTGGGTATAAAACTGGCTCTTTTCTAGTCAGAGCAGAACAAAATTGTCTGCCTCTCAATCTTCAGATCATCAGTAGCAGATAAAATGAAATATGTCTCCAAAGTGACACAGCTATATTTTCTAGAAGGAGGAATGGAGGGGGAGGTGAGCAATGATGATCATCTAGGATTTAGGGTATAGTGGAATGTATTTCAGACATTACTAAAGGGGAAAGATCAGCATATAGGTCTTTGATTTCACAATTTATTTTTGTGTATGGCAGAGTTCTTCCTGATTTTATATTCAATGAACTGCCCGTGAGATAGAGAATAGGACATGAACAACCCAGCTCCTTGACAAATGTTTCAATGTATTATTGAACTGTCTTATAACTGGAAGCCTTTTACTTTTCTGTAGTTGTTCATGTACTCTTCTAAGCTTGCCTTATGAGACTGTTTTCAAGAGTTGTTTTGAAATTCAACCTAAAGATAACAGTGAAAATGTAATCCACTCTTGTGAATGCTGCCACCAACTGGTAAAATTTCTTCCAATGCCAGATTCAGCACTAGCATTTTTGTTAGAGCAGCTTCTAGTACAGAAAGTTTGTTAAATGAATATTTATACATTTTCATGAAACAAATGGAGTCAAAAGAAGTATTTTCTGACAGTAGTCTGGGAAAAAAATGACATATAGGAAATCTGTAAGTAATCATTCATGAATTAATATACACACTTTTCAATCGTGTTTATATTTAAAAAAAGTAACATAAAAAAGATTTATAGTCTTGAAAAACTGGATTTCTTTGGGAAAATCTAATGAAACACTATCGATATTCTTCATAAGAAATTTTATTTTGAAAAATTTGGTGAAATTTAAGGATTCAGTGTTAATAGAAATAAATATACATGTTTATCTTATGTTCATGATTAAGCTTTATAAGTTTCTGGTTTGATTAGCAAAATACTGCTATGTATTTCCTGACGTATTTTTGACATCAAATCTTTAAAAAACCTATTTCAAAGTTATTATTGAAGTTAATCAAAAGATACATTTTGAGTTAATTGGGAAAATACTTAAGAAAAACTTAAGGAAACAAGTAAAATACAAGTATCCTATGGTCCTTGGTTATTGTCATGCCAACATTTTGAGTAAATAAAATAGCCAAGACCCAGGGAGTACATAACCAATTTTAAATGCAGAGCTTAAACTTTTTCTCTTGCCTAATAGGATTTGTTTCAATTATTAACCAATACAAAGAATGAAGGTCTTCCATTTAATCACTGCTATTGCATCCGGGTGTGCATGAAGGATGATGGACCAAGTGAAAAACTTGGTTTAATTTGTTACCAAGTGATGATTGGGATAAAAGAGAGAGCAGAAAATATGTCATCCAGCCCAAGGATGGGGGAAAACCCTAATGATGTAACAAACTTAGGAATCCAAATTATTTGAGTATTATTGCTTTGCAGTTTTTTTTATGCCTTATACTTTCTTTGGAACTTTCTTAATCTATTTAAAAACCTGAATTTAGACTTCTTCAAGAAATACAAAACCATGATGTTCACACAAACTTGTGAACCTGAAATTGGTATAATTTGCGGCCAGGCACTTATAGCTGAAGGTATTAGAAGAACTTAATTCATATAAGCCTCATATAAGAAAGACCAGTATAATAGGACCCTAAATTTTGATTTTGCTAATCCTTCTTTACTGCTTTAGGCATTAAGCTGGTTTTGTTTTTATTTGTGAGGGATATCTCTCTTGATAAAAATTATTCAAGCAATTTTTAAATTAATTGAGCACATTGGATTACATTTTACACTGCAGTGTCTTTTGAATTGTCATAAAATCATTAATATGTAATATTTTCCCTGGTTCTTTTCAAAGACAAATATTAACTTGAAATAAACTATTCCTTAAGAACCTTATAAAGTTTTTCTGGCTTCACTTTAGTTGTCCTCAACACATTTAAAATTCATATCACATTTAAAAACAGTATATACCATTTCAAATCTGATACATAAATTCTCACAGTAAAAATTACTATGCAGGTGGTTGGCATTTAGAGTCACTGCATGGTTGCATTATTTATTGGTATATATGCCTTGTAAGAAAAGGTGAGATTATATTTTATAGCACAAATAGAATCTATATCTTTTTTAGTTCCACATTTCTTGCCAATTTGACTTCAGTAGGTTTTCTCTCTTAAAGAAATTAAGGGATTTTTGTGGTGATTAAATATTTAAACACTAAATGCTTATACAGTTGTTGAACATGAAATATATACTGAATGAAATAAAGAAAACACATAAGCAACCTTTTGGGAAAACCTAAATAAGCTTCCAAACTGAACTTTCATTTAATTTCATTCCATTCTCAAACTAGCAATACTTGAGAAATAGCTTTTTTCCTGTGTTGCCCTACAACAATACATCCAGACAGTATTATTTTTATAAGGAATTCCAAATTGTAAGTTTTAGAAAAATTTATGGAAATTGTTTTCCTTAATTTAAAAAATTCTTTTCAATTTTGAACCTCTTCCTTTTTGTGTGTTTAGGGAGAATCTTCTCCCTCCTCAAGTCCAGGTACTTTCTGCAAGGAAAAGATATTTAGATCAGATTATATATTCAGGAAAATTCCAGGTAATGGTCTGAGTATAGGTGTGAGGGACAAAACAAGAGATGAGTCCATCTTGGTTAGGTAGGAATTACTGCTGAGCAAAATTGTGCTTTCTGGAAAAAAAGAAAACAAATGAGAAACCCGAGAGCAGAATAATTACTGATTTTCAAAGGCAGATTAGAACACTACCCTGTTTTTTCTTTCTTTCAATTATTGGATGTTTGTTTACTGATGAATCTGAAAAGATCTATGGTGAAAATATACTGATGATAGATTCTCCCTGGGCTTTAAGATAACTTCTATTATTCCTCTCTAGCATCACCTGATGTGGGTGTTTAATAAATGCTAAATAAAATAATAATAACCAGAATCTTTTAAAATTGCATCTGTCTGATAGCCCATTCCTTTTTATTCTGTTTCTTAAAACATAATTAAAGTGTTTGTCATACGGTTTTTGTTACTGCTTTTCATTAGGTATCATTTGTCCTGCATTCTTAAAGTAAGAGCTTAATTCTCTCAGTTGGAAAGGATGTTTACAATCTCCAGTTAATTCCATAGGGGAAAAATAGTTTTATGTCTTCCTTGATTTGCTTGCTGAAATAATGTCCCTTGTTGTGACTAGATTGGCATATTTAAACTTAATAATACATAATGAGATCATTTTAGTAGTAATAAGGTATGTATATGCCACAAGTACATATTGTACAAATAAGGGACATCAATTTTGAAAAGATCAAAAGTGCTTAAAAGTTGGTGCTTACATTTTTAGTTTATTAATTGCTTGCAGGGAAATGAGATAATAAAAAAAAATTCTCTGTATTTTCTTTCATGGTAATGAGCTTTAACCAGATACTCCAAGTAATCACATTCAGTTTATTTCAGAGTTGATTTTTAAACTGAAGGGAAAAAAATTGTTGCCTAGATTACATAAGGACTTTAAAAAATTAACCCAGAAAACCTATAACTACAATGCAATAAAAATAATACCTTTGAACTGAAATAGAAGTGTAAGAAATTTTTCAGCTGTGTATCCTACCCAGATCCCTACCCATGCAACAAAATATTTGATTTCACCTATGTTGTGGAATCTGAAGGGATTTTTGTGATTTATTAATTGTATAATTACTGGTTAATTAGTTATAAGATAATAAAAATAGTTTAGCTCCTCTTGTTTACCTGTTCCATCTGATAGGCAAATATTTAATCAAAAGAACACTAGAATAAGAATTAGGAGACCTTCTTTAACCAATTTAACTAATTTATTTTTAGTGTGGCACATAACATATGGGAGTCTTGGTTTCCTAAATTTGCAAAACAAGTGGGTAAGACTGGTTCTCTAGTGGGTTCTCTGCATTGCCTTCCATCTCTCAAAATTCTAGGATTAGTTTATCACTTTTTATGCACAAGGACTACGTAGCTTTATTTTAACTGTACCTAAGGATATTGGTGAAGATAAATCATAGGATGGAGACCTGGAAAGGACCTTAGAGAAAACTTTTCCGATCCCCTTTCTGTTATTTCTTAATTTGTTTTTGTTTTTGTTTTATTGATGCCTTTTGTTTTTATACCAGGCATTTTGGGATATATTTTTTTACAACATCCCTTATAACAAAATAAAAAGAGTTAATCCTAGATAGTAGTACCTTTAACAGTCTTCCCAAATTTGGACCTCCATGAACACCTACCTTCTGCCAAAAGTTGAAAGGTTTGCTTCATTTTCTCTTCTCTTTAACCAAAATTGGTTATTATCACACTTACTTAGAATTTAGCTGCCATTTAGTATTCTTTTCATTTGTATTATAGTTGTCATTATATTGTTCTCTTGTATTTTTCATTCATTATCAGTTTACACAATTTTTTTCATTTTTCTCTGAATTTTCCATATTTTTAATTTCTTATCATGCAATAATATCTTTTGAATTCATATATACAGTTTGTTCAACTATTCTGTTAATAGGCTTCTACTGTTTCTACTTCTTAAATCCTTTTATAAATAAGTTAGTGTTTTTAGGATATTTTTTCTTCCATTTGTTATCTCATTTAAGTATATGCCCAGTAGAAAAATTACTGGATCAAGGGGTATAACCAATTTTGTCACTTTTATCACCTTTTTCCCCCTATATAATTCCAAGCTGTTTTATGAGATAAATGAATTAATTCTCTGTTAACCAGATAGCATATTAGTGTTCCTATCTAATCTCAGCTCTACAAACTTGGACTATATTTTTGTCATCTGTACCAATTTGATACTAACCCTCTCATTGAAGAAACTAAGGCCCATAAAGGTTAAATTCACCCAGGTTCACAGAGGGAATAAGCAGCAGATCCTTTGATTTCAAATTCACTGTTCTTTCCATTATACTATATTGACTCTATTGAATTTTTGAAAACAAAAATAACACCATGTTAAGTTCTGAATGGATAATCATCTAGCCATTTTTCAAGTATCCAGCAATTAAAAAAAACCCTAAACTTTAAGAATGAAAGCTCCATAGCTAAACAAATCCCCAAATGCAGGTCACCATGAGAATATTATATCATGACAATTCTATTAAAGCCAAAACCAATGCTGAAGATTCAAGATAATGCAGATGACAAGATACTGAGAACTTAGATGTACTGTTGGAATAAATGGCCCCACACTCAATCATTCAAAACTAGGTCTGCCATTATTAGACACTAGTGAGAGGATCTAGTGGTATAGGCACTAAGTGAATGTAGGTAAGGTGATATCACAGCAGCCCCTGATCAAAATGAGTTTACTAACCAACTTATGAAATTAAAAGGTATGAGCTATTGTTAGTCCCTAAACAAATTGAAAGAATCTCCTAATCCAACTGAAGCCTTACCATGTCACCCTCTCCTCACCCCATTCAATAAATCCAAGTGGCTCCCTGTCACCCCCAGGAGTTCATCATCTTTCTCCCCAACCCTCCACATTCTGAACTTCCTTATTACTGCAAGAGTACCACGATCCTTCCAGTCAGGCAGGCTTGGAACCCAAGTATTATCCTCAACTCCTCACTCTTTATCACACACCATAAGCCAATTCATGTTGATCTTACCTTCAATTATAACTTCAATATTACCTGTCTCAAGTCTCTCCCTACTTCAATCTATCCTCCACTCAGCTGTCAAATTAATTTTTGACCATGACATTCCTCTATTCAATGAATTCCAGTGGTTCCTTATCACATCAAGGATTACATATAAAATCCCGTTTGGCATCCGATGTCCATCCCAATCTACCTCCCTACTACCTTTCCAGCCTTCTTATACCTTACTCCGTCTCACTTACTCTGTGATCCAGTGACACTGTCCTCTTTGCTGTTCCTTGCACATGACTTCCATCTCCTGACTCCAGGCATTTTATTTAGCTGTCCTCCATGGCTGGAATTTTCTTCATCTTCATTGCCATGTCCTGGCTCCCTGGCTGCTTTAAATCCCAGGTAAAATTCTAATTTCTATAAGAAGCCTTTACTGATTTGCCCTTAATGCAAGTGTGTTCTCTTTGCTGATTATCTCTGATTTATCCTGTATATATCTGATTTGCAAATAGTTATTTTCAATTTGTCTACCCCATTACACTCTTGAGTTCCTTGAAAGCCTAAGCTGTTTTGTTTGTTTGTTTTGTTTTCCTTTGGTTGTATCCCTAGCACTTATCACAGGGCTTGGTATATAGTAGGCAATTAATACATATTTATTAACCAAGAATCAAATTGATGGATCATAAGGACTTCCTAAAGATTGACTTACAGAAGAATCAGCCCCTCTTCTTTGAAGCCTATAAAAGAAACTCATCATTTCTTGTAGCACAGTAGTATTCCATCACAACCATTTACCACAACTTGTTCAACCATTCCCCAAATGATGGGATCTTAGAAAAACATGGAAAGACTTGCACAAAATAATGAAGAGCTAAATGAGGAGAACCAAAAGAACATTATATAAATAATAGCAGTATTATATAAATAATATAAATAATAGCAGTATTGTTTTAAGAATGACTTTGAGTGAATAAGTCATTTTGACTATTATAAATAGCCAAATTAACCATGAAGGACATATGAAGAAAGATGTTTCTGCATTCAAAGAACTGATAAACAGAATATATATAGAATATTATAGAATAAATTTGTGTGTGTGTGGCCACACACTATTTGTGTCTAATGGTAGCTATCTCTACAGTGGGAGGGAGAAGAAAAAAGGAAAAAAAAGAAAAATGTATATGATAATTTTATTACATATTTAAAAGAAATAGCAAGTTGTACATAATAGATTTGCAGTTGCATGTGCAATCATCTTTTTTACTATACTGTATTATAGAAATGCTTGTTTTGGCTTCTGGGAGCCAAGATGGCGGAGTTAGAGATGAGTCTCTCTTACCTCCCTTATTAACCCCCAAAAGCCAGAAAATATCACCCTAGTAAAAACCCTGGAACAGCTGAACCAGAAGAAAGATGGGGTGCAGCAGTCCAGTAGCCCAGGTAGATTGAGGAATTAACTGGAAAAGCCCCTCTTACCTTGGAGGAAGGGGAGCAGCATGGCACTGGAGGCATCCAGCAAGCCAGTGGAAAGCCCCACCTCAGCATACCAGGAGGAGATCCCCAAGCCCAGATGGTGGAGCAGGTAAACACCAACACCTGGACCCTGAGTGCCTCATTGAGGGTGGGGGAACCAGTGGAAATCAACTCAGAAAACCATCAGGTGCCTCGGCGTTCTACAGCAACTGCTCCCAGTGCCTCAGCAAAACTAAGGGAAGCAGCACTCCAAGGGGCCCCAGGTAGATAAACACCCTACAACGTTCACCTGGAAAAAGCTGAAGAAAGCAAAAGGAAGAAAAGGCCTGGGTGAGCAGGAAATCTCCAGGAGCCACACTATCCAATCCTACCCATATAGTTCCAGTATTGCTGATTCCAGTCCAACACCAGGTAAGCTGCCAGAATCCTACAGCCTCCAACTGCTGACATTGGAGGCCCCAGCACACAAAGCCAGCGACCTAGGCTCCCAACACAAGAAGTTTGGGTCAGTGCCCTCTACTCCCCAGCAGGAGAGCCCAATCTCTTTAAAGGCCAGAAAATAAGCAAACACCATGAGCAAAAAGAAATATATGATACATTCTTATTATGAGAAGAATGAAGATCAAGGCAGAAATTCTAAAGAGGTCAACATTGTCAACAAACTCATATTTGGAACCTCAAAAAGGAATATGAACTGGTCTGAAGCCCCAAAAGTCTTCTTAGAAAAGCTCAAGGAGGATTTTAAAAGTCAAATGAGAGAGGTAGAAGAAAAAATGGGAAAAGAAAGGAGAGGTATGCAAGAGACAGTCAATAGCTTGGAAAAGAAAGGACAAAAATTAACTGTAGAAAACAAGTCCTTAAAATATACAATTAGCCAACTGGAAAAAAGAAAGTACACTGAAGGAAACAAGTCCCTAAAAAATACAATTGACCAAATGGGGAAGGAGGTACAAAATCTAATAGAAGAAAACAATTTGTTAAAAATTAGAATTGAGCAAATGGAAGCTAATGACTCTATGAAAGAGCAAAAATCAGTCAAACAAAAACAAAAGAATGAAAAAATAGATGAAAATCTAAAATATCTCATTGGTAAAACAACTGACCTGGAAAATTGATCCAGGAGAGACAATTTAAAAATTATTGGTCTACCTGAAAATCACAATGAAAAAAAGAGGCTGGACAGTATCTTTCAGGAAATCATAAAGGAAAACTGCCCTGAGGTCCTAGAACCAGAGGGTAAAATAGTCATAGAAAAAATCCACCAATCACCTCCTGAAAGAGATCCCAAATTGAAAACGCCAAGGAATGTAATAGCCAAATTCCAAAATTACCAGGTCAAAGAGCAAATACTGCAAGCAGCCAGAAAGAAACAATTTAAATATGGAACCACAGTCAGGATTACACAGGACCTTGCAGCTTCTACATTAAAGACCGTAGGGCATGGAATATGATATTCCATAAGGCAAAGGAGCTTGGATTACAACCAAGGATCAACTACCCAGCGAAAATGAGCATGATCTTTCAGGGGAGGAGATGGATATTCAATGAAATAGGGGACTTCCATACCTTCCTGATGAAAAGACCAGAACTCAACAAAAAATTTGATCTTCAAAAACAAGACTCAAGAAAGACATAGAAAGGTAAACGGGACAGAAAATAACAACATGTTATTAATTAAGGCAAACTTTTTACATCCCTGCAAGGGAAAATGGACACTTGTAACTCTTGAGAACTGTATTGTTATTACACCATGTTAAAGGGGTGTCCATAAAGGGTGTGGGTATAAATTGACTGATGTAATGATGAAAAAAAATCTAATCAAGTGGGTTAAATGGATATGTAAGTGAATTAATCTGATCTAACTAAGAAAATGTACTGAGAGAAAAGGAAAGGAGGAGTCAGACAAGGGTAAATTACACCACAGGAAAAGGCACAAAAACCTATTACAGCAGAAGGAAAGAAGGGAGGGATGTGAACATTGTTTGAACCTTACTCTCATCAGATTTGGCTTAAGAAGGGAATAATATAATCAGTTAGATATAGAAATATAACATGCCCTATAGGCAGTAGGAGGGAAAAGGGGAAAGAAAAGGGGGGGGAGATAATAGAAGGGAGGTGGGACTGAGGGAGGCGGTGGTCAAAAGTAAAACATTAGTGAGGAGGGAAAAGAAGAAATGAGAAAGAAAAGCATAAGCTGGGGTGGGGGAAGGATGAAGAGAAAGACACAGTTACCATAATTGTGAATGTGATATGTGAATGGAATGGAATGCTACTGTGCTGTAAGAAATGATGAACAGGCAGACTTCAGAGAAACCAGGAAAGATGGTTTGATGATGAGTGAAGTGAGCAGAACCAGGAGAACGTTGTACACAGTAACAACCACACTGAGTGATGATTGACTTTGATAGACTTAACCCCTATCAGCAATACAAGGATCAAAGACAACTCCAAAAGCCTCATGATGGAAAATGCTATCCACATCCAAAGAAATAACTATGGAGTTTGAATGCAGATCAAAGCATACTATTTGTTATTTTTTTTTTCTTCTGTTGTGTTTTGTTTCCTTTTTCTGGTAGTTCCTTCTATATTAGTTCTAGTTCTCACTTACAACATCACTAGTGTGAAAATATGTTTAATAGGAATGTATATGTATAGCCTATATCAGATTGCATGCCATCTTGGGGAAGGAGGTAGGGAGGGAGGGGGAGAAAAATTTAAAGCTCAAAAGCTTATGGAAGTGATTGTTGATAAATCAAAATAAATTAATTTAAAAAATGAAATCAGGAAAAAAAGAAATGCTTGTTTTATTACATAAACTAAAATATTCCATAAATTAAAAATGAAAGAAATAAAAATAAAAGAAATTCATCTTATTCTTTGGGATGCTTAACTATTAAGAATTTATTTTTGGTCTCTTGCCTTGCTCCTTCTAAAGTGCACTGAAGGTTTGTGAAGAGAAGGGATTCCTCTTCCTTATAACATCCACCATGATTAACAATTGCTTATACCCTATTATTTCATCAGGTTGATTTAGGCTCAATTTGATCAGAAACTCCCCTGATCCATGCCTCATACCTAAAACTTTTGGAATGAGTTAGTGGAAGGAAGGAGAGGATGGACTGATTCAGGGATAGGGTAGGATCACCTACTGGAAGGTAGCGTTAGATTCTCATACCTGCTTCAGTTAATCTTAGATCAATTTATTATGAGGGTAGTTGGGGAGAAACTACTTTCTCTTAGTCTTTTATGTAATATACTTTCAGTCTTTCTTATCCAAAAAAACATACTCTGATTCCCTGGCCTTTCCTACTTTATGGTTTACTGCTTCCTCCTTAGAATTCATTTCACTTTTCCTATTAAATAAAGATGTTAACAAGTTTCTTTTAAAAATATCAGAATGAATGACTACAGCACTCTTCAGAAGATAAGAGTTATTAAAACTTGAGGAAAGGATAGTAGGCAAGAGAAGGACAACAGGAAATTAGGAAAGGAAGAGTAAGGGAAACAAATTTTAAAAGAGGAAACAGGAAGTGAGATGGGGATGTAGAAAAACAAATAGACTGCTTACTAGTTGGTAGATACGAATACTAGGTTCTGGTTTTTCAAGTAACTTTGCTTAGTCATTTAGCCTAGTTGGTTTCAATTTCTTCATTCATAACATTAAGAGGGTGGGAGCTTTCTAAACTTTCTTCCATATCTAAAATGCTATGTACTTATGGTACAATTTCTATCTGTAATATTTCCCATGACTGCCTGGAGGCAATAAATAGAAATAAAATTAACACTACATCTCTGAAATGGCTAACTGCTAGACACATATTAAGCACTCAACAAATCCTTTTTAACTTCTAATTTGAATCACAAGGATTCCAGTAGTCTATCTTCTATCACAAGGGATTGGATGTTTTAATTTAGGTGGTACCAATCAACCACTGTACCATGATCACCTTGCTGTGAGGACCACCTCTCTATGGTATCTTGGTTTGAACACTGTCCTTTGCTTTGTAAAATTGTGCTCAGTTTGAACTCTCAATGTTATTTCACGCCTTTACCCTCTGACTTCACTTTCAACTCTGTATTCTGACCTCCAACTTGCATATCCTAGTGCCACGTCTGGTCTATGTCCTCTACCTAGATTGGAACAATAAATGCTAAACCCAAATGGTTTACTGAGACTCTGATTCTTACCCTCATCTTCTATAATAGTTTGACCATGCAATGGGAATGGTGACCTTGGCAATTCATTCAAGGCTCACTGTGACTGTACATCCCCTTTCTATATGAATTGCTACTGGATTGTAGTATGTGAAGTTTCCCAGCTATTTTGTCTGACAGTGAAATTTTCCTCCTTCTCCTGACAACTGCTGTCTCATCCTCTGCTCAACCATCTGATGTTCATAATTTTCAAGGTTTCTATTGTATCAGCTGAGACAGGTGTAAAGGAACTCAGTGTGGCTGTTTGGAGAGTATGGTGGTACTAGATTGACTAGAATAGATGTCAAGAAACCTGAGGTGATCCGTTCAGTAGGACAATTCTGAACTTCTGCCCCCCTCTCAAGAAATATCCCAAATGTTTATGTAATATTTGCCATTATTTTATGCTTATGAGGCTCTTATTTTTCTAGTAAGTATCATACTTGCAATTTTGATGAGCTATCAACAAACAGATAGTGATATTTAGACTGTGGCCTTAGGGTCCAGATAGACTTTCCATAAGTGTGACTAACTATATAAAAGTGAATAAATAAACATTTTGAACTTTTTGTTTTGTTTTTTATTAGTTTTATAAAGACACACTGAAATGTACTCATACCTTGAAGATTCTTTTGTTAAAGTACCTTCATGTTACAGTTGGGGGTTTTGTTTTTGTTGATTTTTTTTGTATTGGTTGTGTGAACAATTTTAAATTTTATATAAAGTTCACAGTTGACATACAAAATTTAAAAAGATGAAAGAAACTTTACCTAACATATCTTTTTATAATTGTGCTTGTTTCATGAACTCATAAAAATAGTCCATAAAAGGAACAAAATCCAAAATTTGTTCTTATCATCAGAATTAGGTCCAGAATATCACTTCCATTCTCTTTTGTTGCAAATTGTTCAGGTCTGATCTATTCTCACACAGTAGCTTTTATTGATTCAAGGAGATGTACAGGTTTCCACTCAAGTCTGAATTTTTATTCAATCAAGAAAATTTCACTTCAGCTTTGTTTTACATGGGAAAATGGGGATGGTTTCAAATCCACTCTTACACAACAACAAACTCTCCTATCTTTCTTGATGACTTGGATTTTCAATAATACAGAATGCTACTATAGTCTACTTTGTGCAAATTTTTTTTCTCTTTGATACAGATAACTCTTCTTTTTCAGTTGATCTTTTGTGATGTTTGTTGTCTCTCCTGGAAGAGCTGGCTTCCAGAAGTTTTCATGTGCACATAAGCCAGATAAGCCCCTGTTCCCTGTAGTTCAGAACAGAAAGGATGACTAAATAGCAAAGCTTTTAAACTGGTAATTATAATTTTACAGTTAATACTAAATCAATACTCACTAGAATAGGAGTTCTTGAGATTTATGGATAGATTTCAGAAGATTCATGAACAGAGAGGGAAAACCCTCCTTATTTCAATATAATTGTTTCCTAGAATAAAGCAATGCTATGACTTTTGTGTGAGTAAAATACATAGACCTTTGATTCACTTTGTTTCCTTACTCAGAGGCCATTTTTCCTTCTAGATTTGTGGCTGCCTCCCAGCTGCTTGGGCTTGTTAAGGATTCAATTTCAAGTAAGTAGAATCTCACTTTGTCTTTGAGGTATGTGTCATGCATAAATTTGGTTTTATCTATTTATTCTATATCTATCTACCTCTTTTTATACATGTATGACATGCATACATGTATGGGTGTATTATGTGTATCTGAATGTATGCATAACTACAGGCAAACCACTTAATCTGTTTGAACCACAATTTCCCTATCAGTAAAATAACACCAAAGATGCATACCTTATATGAGTGTGGTGATGAGCAAATAAAATTTTACACATCTATAAGCATATAGACACATATACATGTGAATTGTGTATTTATATGTATATACTTAAATATATATGTTATATGTGCCTATATACATATATGTATTGTGTATACACACACACACACACACACATGAACTTTGAGATGCTAAATGTAGTACTGATGATGGTGCTGCTGCTGATGACATAAAATCTCAGGGGCTGATTCTTTTTGCCTTTCTTTATATTACCAGAGCTTAACACATAGTAAATACTTAATAAATACTTCTTGTTGTTGATGAGGATAATTATGATGATGATGCTATGCTCCAAATTTGCTATGTTTCTAAAATCCATCAAAAAGAGAATAATTTTGTTATAAAATTTAGCCATTTAAAATATATTTGGTTTAAACAATTGTCATTTCTGATAGTCTATGCAAAAACAAGTGTTTTAAAATAATATTACTTAGAAAAAGAATAATTGGGAGATCATATAATTACTTGATTCTGAAATAAAGAATTTTATAAATTATTATATGTTACCACATAAAATGTAACTGCGTAAGTAGATTATCCCAAAGTGTTTTAAGTTTCTTTACAAAATGCCATTAAGGTGACTTTAACAATCTTTTAAAACAAAAATTCCAATGATAAGTGCACATTCTTTCATTTTGCAATAATATAAACTACACTTCAAAATAGCTACCTCACTTTTAATGTGTACTATATTTTCCAGTCCAGATAAACTATATATATTATGTGCTGAGTAACCGTTTCTTGATGTGATTTCTAGTACAAATGATTCACTCTTTTAACATTCATTTAATAAATATAACATAGTGTCTACTGTGTTCCAGGTGTTGTGTTATACTAGAATGTATTGTATATACATAGTCCTTCAACTCAAGTAGTTTGCAATTCTGTAGAGTATGGTGGGGACCAAATATGGAGATTAAGTAGAATACTTCAGTTATTTTTTGCATTTTTTCTGAGAAGGAAATATCTTGTGACAGATTGGAAAGGGAAAGAAAATATCTAGCATTTCACCCTCTTTGTTTTTCCGCTGGCTTCGGTAAAGTTTTTGTAGTTCTCTTGGAAAGTATATAAAATAAAGAGTCAGAAAACCTGGAATTGTTCATAAGCATATCTTCTTTGAGCCCAAATTTCCTCATCTATAACATGAAGCTAACAATACTCACCTATCTCATTGAGTTGTTATGGGGAAAGTGCTTTAAAAGTATGTGAAACCTTAAATCTTTTAATGTGAGGTTCTTCACTTGGGTCTTTGAACTTTTTTTTTTTTGGAGTCCATCAGGGCTAAGTGATTTGCTCAGGGTCACGTAGTAAGTGTCTGAAGCTGAATTTGGACTCAGATACAGGGCCAGTTCTCTATCCACTACACCACCTTGCTGCCCCTGAACTTGTTTTTAAATATATTTTGGTGACTGTATTTCAATATAATTGGTTTCCATCATAATCCTATGTATTTTTTAATGCATTTTTAAACATTAATTTGAGAATGTGTCCATAGGTTTCACAACATTACAAAAGAGATCTGTGATAGAAAAGGTTAACAATTCCTGCCTTAAAGTGCTATAAAATATGTTATTTGCTGTTATTGTTGATATTCTAGCTATAAAAGCTCATCATGGTATGGAAATAAAGCTTGTGTTCTTTGAAACCTCTACGAGTAGTGGCAGTATTTATAGTTGTAGGAAATATTCAAGTATGATTCTGACAATAGATCATGTTCACTTTATGAAGACATCATTTTTAGCTAAGTATAGAGAAGCTCATCACTAGTAAGCTGGTCAGTTGGTGATGAATTTCTTGGCCATGATAATTTATGAAACGTGACAAATATAAAATGGCCTTCAATCTTCTGTCTTCCTTCAGCTCCAACAGTGTAGATAGAGTTGTAGAAAAGGGAGAAAAGAGCAACAACAATCACACTTTTTAGACAGTCTATGAACATTACCTTAGTTGATGGTACTCTAAGTCTAAGATCCAAGTCCAGTGACTAGCAATTGAACATAATACTAAAAGCACTGAGTTATTTTGAACCTAAACATTTTAATGAATCTAGAAGGTACAAAATAATTCCAATGAAAATATACTTTATAGGTTCTTCTTCAAGAGTCAGGCAAATAAGAGGTCAGCATTTCTTTTATGTGTCCAAAAGTAAAAAAGAAGCAAAATTTCATGAGTCCCTAGTGTTCACAACTTGCATGTGAAAAAAAATGCACCATGAGCATAATTAACATCTATACACAAACATCTATTGGAGTGAAAAAGGTAAGGTTCTACAAAGAACTTTATAAGGTGATACAAATTAAGTCAATGTATACTTTAATGTAACTTCAGTGTTAAGGTGGGCATAGAGGGAGGGCAGTGAAAGACCAATGGAAAAACATAATGCAGAAGGAAGAAATAAGAGAGGCAAAAGGCTTTCAGACCATATAGACACCATATGTCTATATATCACAAATAACATTCTTCAAGAAAAGAGTTTGGAATTAGTAAACTTAGCTAACACAAGATACCATAAAAATGAAATTGATTTCATTTTAGCTGACAAGAACTGATTGGTTACTAATGTTGAAGTCATTTCTGAATCAGACTGTTGAGTCACTTCTGGCAAAGTAGTCAATTTAAGGGTTATGTCTAAGTCTATTCTCATATATAACCTAAAATAAAAAGAAATGCACCAAAAAAAGAGTAAAGGAATGATAACAGACAACAAAGAGAGGATATGGAAAGTTATCACAGGAAGGACATTGTACAAAAATCAGCAGATTGATGATAAAAGCATGAGCCAACACTCAATAAAAGGATCTACTACAGTGAATAATACTACAGAGCAAAGGAAAATGACTCAAAATTCTCCTATAAAAGAGAACATTTTAAAATAAACTTTATACAACCTTGAGAGATGATGACAATATCTTGAAGAAATTTCACAATCGTTTATAAAACCAATAAGAAAATTAAAATAAGAGAGAAAGATAGCACAAAGGAAATTAAACTATAGAGTAGAGTATTTAGAGGAAATTATCAGATCTTTTAAAAACAGTAGATGCTCTGAAAAAGAGAACAGTAGATTTAAAACACAAAAATACAGAGATTAAAGAAAGATCAATTTAACAAAATCAGAGAATATAAATCTTTATACGGCATGGAAACTAAGATATGATTTGAAGATACAATCTGAGGATTGTGGTACTTTCAAAAATTTTAAATAAAAGCATAACGACTATATTCTTCAGGAAATCATGCACGAAAATTTCTATGAAGTGTCGTTAAAGTACAGATGAAATAGAATCCACGGTGCCCTGACAGAAGGAAATGGGAAATTAAAAATCTCCAAGAAGTGTTATGTCCAAATTTCAGAACTTCAGTATTAAATATCAAATAACTTTAGTGTCAGATAACAGCTGTTATAGGGAGCTAGAAAAAAGTCCTTTATATACCAAGGCAAATCAGTCTGAATCACATGTAATTACAATTTATTTGTGAAAAGATCAAAGAAAAATTGGAAGATAATATTCCCCAAAATAAAAGACTTTGGCTTGCACAGCAATATGGCATATGCAGCAAAAATGAGCTTAATTACCAAAGGAAAAGATTTTTTTTTTTTAGCAAAAGGAGGAATTTGTGTCACTTATTTTTTTAATGTGTCGGAAAGGTTCTTGACATGCAATCTCATCAAGTAGAAACAAGTAAAGGAAACAAATACGATTATCAAGGAAAGACTAATAAATGCAATCATTGTTTTAATGCTTTAGGCATATTAGGTATTGTGTTTTTCTAACACTCAGATTCTTTGAGGGCCATTGAGACAACTAAGAATATCTATGAACAAATTTCAAAGGAGTGGCAAAATCATGAAGAAAGAAAGGACAAGAATTAAATTAATATTTCTTGGACTAGAATCCATAGTCCCTCATTAAAGAAAATTTGGAATGCTCAGAAAATATAGAAAACATTTCCAGTGGTGGGGGTGGTTAGGAAGGAAAGCAAGGGATGTGGGCTAGAGAAATATAGCAATATACCCTATAGAAATAGACCTAGAAAAAAAGAGAGAACTGTAGAATTTTTTAATATTTTTCTCTATAAAGAGGATAATGGCAGCTACTTGGTGCAGTGAATAGAGGGCTGAGTGTAGAGTCAGGAAGACTCAACTTTTTGAGTTCAAATCTGGCCTCAGACATTTACTAGTTATGTGACCCTGGGTGAGTCATTTAACCCTGTTTACCTCAGTTTCTTCATCTGTAAAATGAGTTGGAGAAGGAAATAGCAAACCATTTCAGTATCTTTGCCAAGAAAATCTGCAATGGGATCACAAAGAGTTAGACATAGCAGAAAAATGACTATATCGAACCAAGAGGATAGGTATAGGCTTTAGAAAAGCAAAGAAAAAGCATTGAGGAAAGATTAGCATTGACAGGGATCTAGAGTAAGGTCCCTCTCCCAGAGAGAGGGAACACTGTGGGACTATCACAGATCTTTCCCCCAAAAGTGAATGGAATCTTAAGGGACTTCCATTGTAAAAGTTGGGCATGGAAGTTTCAGGATTAGCAGAGGATAGGTGAAAATATTTGTATTCTAATTGGGTCCTGTGACTCTGAAATCAGAGTTCCTTTTATCACAGGACACTATCTGCTTAACAAACTGATAATTTTATCAGTTAGATTCCTCAAAATAATGTCATTTCAAAACAAGAGGTAAAGGAGGTGTGAGAGAAACCTACATTTCATTGCATTGCTTACACTATACAATACACTATACTACTAATGGGTTTCCTAAAGGAGGGAGCAAAGTGTTTGTTTCCTAGAAGCCCAGCCTACTATGAAGGTCATAGAGAGAATAAGGAATGTGTAAGTACAAAATCTAAGAATTGGAAATTTGCTTCTGAACTCTAATATCTCGTATGTTACAAAAAGAAAGGAATAAGGAAAAGGATGGAATAAATTATTACTAGTAAAGCTTTTCCACAAATGATTGCTATCTAACTAAGAAATTGTATTCTGGGGTTTGAATTACCAAAGGAAAAGATTTTTTTTTTCAGCAAAAGGGAGGAATTTGTGTCACTTATTTTTTTTAAATGTGGCAAAAAGGTTCTTGACATGCAACCTCATCAAATAAAAACAAGTAAAGGAAACAAATATGGTTATCAAGGAAAGACTAATAAATACAATCATTGTTTTAATGCTTTAGATATATTAGGTATTGACATGTAACCTTTATATGATCCTTTATATGTGATCAGAAAATAAATGATACAAGAGTGAGAGAAAAGAAGAGAAAAACTAACAATAGAGATAATGAATTTAGATTTGAACAGAAAATGGAAGGACCAGGGGTGTCTATGGAAAGATATCTGGATCAAAGTAGTGTAAGCAAAACAAAGTACAGGGATCAAGTGCTAATTTGAAAGAAAAGAAAAAAATTAATAAAAACAATTTAATGAGAAGATGACAAAGTTAAAAATTAAAGCCTTAAAAGTGAATACATTGAACTCTCCATTAAAATGAAGGGAATTGCAAGATGGAAGAGAAAATAAAACCTGACAGTGTGTAATGTAGGGAACACATTGAACACCTAAAAACATACATAGTCAAAAATAAAAGAATAGAACAGAAATTATTGTAGCTTAGAAAATTCCCCCAAAATCCATAATCACGATCATGATTTCAGAAAAGACAATAAAAATTAGTAACTTAGACAAACAAGGTTACCACATTATACTTAGAGACCTTTGACAATTAAATGCTGAATAAATACTTACCCACAAAATGTACAATCTTTGTCTTCTTAATAGAAAAACTAACCAAATGTCAAACAGACATTAAATAATATCACAATAATTAGACAATGTATTAAAGTTCTCTTTTTTCCCCAGATCTGGGTAAGTATAACAGGAAGGTCAATAAGAAGGACAATTTTGAGCTGAACAGATTCAAAAGACTTTTTATTGATTTTTAAAATTGGAAATGATAAAGAATTCACATGTTAAATGCTAAGAATGAGACAGTATAGCACAATTTAAATAAAGGAGATAGCAGAATCATTGGACAGAGGAAATTTTATATTTCTGAAAACATGTTAACAAAATTGAATATTAAAGGATTAATGAGCTTAATGCTCAATAAAATACAGAAAATCATTAAGTTTACCCCCCAAAAAATACACATAGAAATTTAAAAGATTAAAGTAGATAAACTTGAAATTTTAAAAATCTACAGCATGTCAGGTACTCTGAATGTGCTAGCTATACTGTCCTTTGTGAGGAAGCAGGTTCTATGAAGTGTTTAGAAGTTGGTCAAACATTGAAGGTGCTAAGGTCATCTATTGCATCCTGGGTCATTTCCAGTCATCTTGACTTTTTTCCTGCCACTGGACTTTGATAACCGTAGAAGAGAGAGTGTGGCTGATGACTATGCAAATCTGCTTTACTTAAATCCAATTTATACGGGAGTCAAGATATCACCTATGATATCATAAGTCTTCTTCAAAAATAAATGATGAACAGTGGCAACAATTGGGGAATGGCTCTTCTGCTTACATATTTGAATAGTGTTTTGAAAAGATGTTTTCCTGGTAAACTTTCACTTATAATTTAACTATATTGGTTTTCTTTGTGCAGGTTTTTTTTCAATTTTAAATGATAAAACATTTGCATTTTTTAATTTTGTGATTCTTCTCTGCCCCCTTAATTGAGTCATGAGTTCCCCCCACCCCCGGCCATAATTGAGAAAGGTATTTCCTTCCTTGCTCCTTAAATTTGCTAATTTGCTCATTATATAATGGTATATAGGCCATATATCCATTTGGAGACTTGGTATATGGTGTAAGGTGTTTGTCTAAACCCAATTTCTACCAGACTGCTTTACCATTTTCTTCCAGAAGTTTTCTCAGATAGGCTTTACCAAAATTGTTGAGACTTAAGGTTTATCTACTTTATTGTTATGTTTGTTTGCTTTTCTATGTTGTATATCTTATCTTTTTCTTCTCTTTGCTCCTTATTCTTTGCAAAGAGGCTGGTGAGAGAGAAATGTGTGCAACAAGTGTTCTATATTTGATATAATCTACTTCCATTTCAATTTATCTATTCTCTTGTTTCAGCCTTAGATTATAGAGTCTTTTCCCTTCTTTTCTTTAAACACCATCCCTCCCTTCACCCCACCTTTTATGATCCACCTTCCAAAATTAGAGTTTTAGGTGGCACAATGGATAGAGCTCTGGCCTTGGAGTCAGGAAGACCTGAATTCAAATCCAGTCTCAGACACTTGACACTTACTAGCTGGGCAAGTCACTTCACCCTGATTGCTTCACCAAAAACAAAAAAAACAAAAACAAAAAAGCCCGAACAAACAAAAAATTAAAAAAAAACTCAGAAATCATAATTAGAGTTTGTTTTCCTTATGAATAATCTTCTGGGTCTACCCTCCATCATGGTCTCCCTTCTCATGTTTCTCTGTCCCCACTGGTGCCCTGAATTGAATATATTTCTACACTAAACTTTATGTGTGTGTTTGTGTGTGTGTGTGTGTGTGTGTGTGTGTGAGAGAGAGAGAGAGAGAGAGAGAGAGAGAGAGAGG
>NW_020954559.1:33752654-33809088 GCF_900497805.2 Vombatus ursinus
AGAGAGAGAGAGAGAGAGAGAGAGAGAGAGAGAGAGAGAGAGAATGTATGTTCAACTGTCCTTTCTTTTACATTTATGTGACATCTGGTCCTCCATGGTTTCCTCTAGGATCATGTAGTCTTCTTCACCATGATTACTTGGGACAATACATTTTATCCCCTGCTCTGACAAGCATTTACTATGAGATGATGGGCAAATCACCGAACTTTTTGGTGCCCCCAAGAAATTCTCTAAGACTCTTAGTTGCAGACAAGTTGTAGATTTATGTAAATCCTGAGAATTAAAAAACTGAAGTTACCTACACCAGTAAAAGCACAAGACTGAACAACAGCAGCAACAACAGAAACATTTATGCATTTATGGCTTTTTTCTTTCTTTCTAAGAATCTTATTTAAAATTTGTTTTTTCTTCTTTTGCTAATTTGTGCATTTATAATTTGGTAGATTGTAAATAATTTTATTTAAATTCTTGGTTTAGTTAGCATACAGTTGTGCATAGTAGTTTCTGATAATTTTCTTTATTTCCTCCACGTTGTGAGTTCATGTTGTTCATTTTAAAATTTATTATTCCTTTTGAAAAATCAATTTAGCAAATGATTTTTCTATTTCATCAACACTTTTTAGAAGGGAAAACCAGCTAAGTTTTGTCTGTCAGTCCAATGGGTTGGTTGACAAGATCAATTTTTCGAGATCAGTAACTGCTGAAATGGATCACATTAATGTGATCATAGATCCACGGAAATATTGAATTATCAAAGTCACAGATAATTTTTTCTGCACTTGTGATTTCATTGATGTAGCTTGTTTAAGAAGTGTTCTACTTTATCCCTTTTCAGCTTATTTTAAATCTGTGTATATTTGCATTATTTTAAAAAATTGGGAGTGGGTTTAATTGTATACCCAGCTCAACAATCCTTTCACTTTTGTATTTTAATAATATATTTTCAGTGGCATAAGTTTTCTTCTGAGGGCTACTTTTGCTGTGTCCATTAAATAATAAATAAGTTGATAAATAAAAGCTTTTGCATAGTTTCAAATTGCTTTTTTGAATTAATTCACAGCTCCATTAATGGCACATTAGTGTACCTCCGCATCCATACATAGCTCATCCAGAGTTCATCATTTTCATTTTTTGTCATCTTAGCCAATCTGATGAGTGTGAGGTGGTATTTCAGTGTTGTCTTAATGTGTACTTCTCCAATTATCAGTGATTTAGAGCATTTAAAAATATGGCTATTGATAGCAAATCACTTGATCATTTATCAATTGGAAAATTGCTCTTATTCCTGTAATTTTTTTTTCAGTTTTCTAGATAGCTTAGAAATGAGACCTGTATCAGAGAGATTTGCTGTAAAGATTTTTTTTCTCCATTTTCCTACTTTTTTTCTAATTTTAGCTGTATTGGTTTTGTTTGTGCAAAACCTTTTAAATTTTATGCAACCAAAATCATTCACTTTACCTCCTGTGAAACTTTTTATCTCTTGCTTGATCACAAATTCTTTTCCTATCCATAGTCCTGACAGTTAATTTCTTCTATGTTCACTAATATAAGGATGATATCACCCTTTAGATCTAAACCATGTACTTATTTTGAGCTTATCTTGCTATACAGTGTGAGATCTTCGTCTATATCTAGTTTCTGCCCGATTGCTTTCCAGTTTTTCTTTCCCAATAGTTCTAGAATTCTTGCCGCAATAGCTGGGATTCTTGTGTTTGTTAAAATTTTTTTTTTTTAAATCTGTTATTATGCTCATTTGCTTCAGTGTATTGTGTGCTTAATTTGTTCCACTAATTATCATTTGTATCTTAATCCATACTAAATTGTTTTGATAATTTGGTTTTTGTTTTGTTTTTGTTGCATAATTTGTTATTGTTATTAAGGGGCAGCTAAGTGATAAAGTGAATAGAATCCCCTGCCTGGAGTCAGGAAGACTGATCTTCTTCAGTTCAAGTCTGGCCCCAGAGTTTACTATCTCTGTGACTCTGGGCAAGTTACTTAACCCTGCTTGCCTCAGTTTCCTCATGTGTAAAAAGAGCTGCAGAAGGAAATGACAAACTACTGAACTGTCTCTGCCAAGAAAATCCCAAATAAGGTCACAAAGAGTTAGATGTGGCTGAAAAAAATGGCTGAAAAAACAACCAAGCATGGTTTGAGACCTGGTACTATCAATCCTAATTTTTTTTCTTTTTTTTTTTTCCATTGATTCCCTTGATATTCTTGGCCATTTTTCTCTCCAGATGAATTTTATCTTTTTCCCTAGTTCTATAAAATAATTCTTTAGTAGTTTTATTGATATGGTACTAAATAAGTAAATTAATTAACATAGTGTTATCATTTTTATTACATTGGCTTGACCTACTCATGAACTCATGGAATATTTCTTCAAGTATTACTCCTTTTTTATGTATATGAAGATTCTTTTGTAATTGTGTTAATATAATTCCTGCATGTGTCTTGGTAGGTAAACTCCTAAATATATTGTACTGTTCATGCTTATTTTAAATGAGATTTCTCTTCTTATCTCTCCTTGCTGAATTTTCTTGGCAATATGCAGAAATACTAATAATTTATTTGGTTTATTCTATATCACACCACTTTGTTGAAGTTATTGCTTTGATTAGTTTTTTGTTGACTCCAGGGTTCTTTAAGTAATGATCATATCATTTGCAAAAGTGGTAGTTTTGTTTCTTCTTATTCCTTCAATTTCTTTTTCTTCTCTTATTGTTAGAGCTACCATTTTTGGCACAATAATGAATAGAAATAGTGATAATAGACATCCTACGTCATCCCTCATCTTACTGGAGGTTTTAGCTTTTTCCATTTTTCAGACAATGCTTGCTCTTGGTTTTAGATGGATACTGTTATAATTTTAAGCAACACTATTTTTTCCTATATTTTCCAGTGTTTTTAACAGGAATAGATATTGTGTTATGTTAAAAGCTTTTTATGCATCTAGAGATAATCATATTTTTATTGGTTTTCTTATTATACTTAGAGCTTTCTTAAAAATGAACCTGTTGGGGCAGCTAGGTGATGCAGTAGATAGAACACCGGCTCTGGAGTCAGGAGGACCTCAGTTCAAATCCTGCCTCAGATGTTTGACCCCTATTAACTGTGTGACCCTGGCAAGTCACTTAACCCCACTGCTTAGCCAAAAAAAAAAATGAACCTGTCCTGTAATCCTGAATAAATCCAGACTAGTCATAGTATATAATCTTTGTGATATATTAATGTGGTCTCCTCGTTAATGCTTAATTTAAAATTTTTGTGTCAATATTCATTAGGTAAATTGGCCTATAGTTTTATTTTTCTGTTTTGACTCTCCTTGCTTTAAGTATCAAGACTATTGTTGTATCATAGGAGGAAGTTGGTGAGAGCCCTTTATCTATTTTTTCAAACATTTTGTGTAATATTAGAATTATTTTTAAAATGTTTGGTAGAATTCATTTGTAAATCTATCAGGTCTTTGGACTTTTTTCTTAAGGAGTTCATTTATGCCTCATTTAATTTCTTTTTCTAAGATACAGTTATTTAAAAATTCTATTTTCTGCTCTATTAAACTGAGCAATTCATACTTCATTTAAATTGCCAAATTTATTGGCATATTCTTGGACAAAATAGCTGCTAATAATTGTTCTTATTATTTTTTGTTGTTTGTGAATTTACCTTTTTCACTTTTAATAGTGGTAATTTGATTTTCTTCATGCTTTTTTTCTTAATCAACTTAGCTAATGGTTTATCTGTTTTTTTTTTTCAAATTAACAAGCTCCTACTTTTATTAATTTAATTTTTTCTTTCATTTTTGTTAACCTCCCATTTGATTTTTAGAATTTCTATTTTGGTGTTTAAATGGGGATTTTTAATTTGTTGCTTTTCTAGGGTTTTTTTAGTTGTGCCCAATTCATTAATCTCTTTGTTTTCTCTTTTATTGATGACAGAGTTTAAAGATATACATTTTCTTGTAAGTACTGCTTTGGTTGCATCCCACAAATTTTTGTATATTGTCTCATCATTATTGTTATCTTTAATAAAATCATTGATTGTTTCTATAGTTTGTTCTTTGATCTATATATTCTTTAGGATTAAGTTATTTAATTTCCAATTAATTTTTATTCTATGCTTTGGAGGCACTTTATTAAATGTAATTTGTATTGCATCATATTCAGTAAAAGTTGTCATTAATATTTCTGCTTCTCTGCATTTGTTTGTAATGTTTTTATGCTCTAGTACATGGTCGATTTTGTCAATGTGCCAGATTCATTTGTGAAATAAGCATACTCCTCTCTGTTCCCATTCGTTAATTTCCCAAGATCTATTATAGGAGTAGGGAAGCTGTAGCCTCTAGGGCACGTGTGGCTCTCTAGGTCTTTAAGCTCAGTCTTTTGACTGAATCTAGACTTCACAGAACAAATGCCCTTAATAAAAGGATTAGTTCTGTAAAACTTGGATTCAGTCAAAAGGCCACACACAAGGACCTAGAAGGCCACAGACTCCCCATCCCTGAGCTATTATATATAACTTTTCTTTTTTTTTAATAGTATTTAATTTTTTCCAATTACATGTAAAGATAGTCTTTAATATTCATGTTTTATACAATTTTGAGATCCAAAATTTTCTCCCTTTCTCCCATTCCCCACCCAAGAGAGCAAGTAATATGATATAGGTTATACATGTGCAATCATGTAAACATATTTCCATCCTAGTCATGTTGTGAAAGAAGAAACAGAACAAAATGGAAAAGCCATTAAAAACAAAAAAAAATGAAAATAGTATGTTTCTATCTACATTCAGACTCCACAATTCTTTCTCTGGATGTAGATTCCATTTTCCATCATGAATCTTTTGAAATTATCTTGGATCATTGTATTGCTGAGAAGAGCTAAGTCAATCATAGTTGATCATCACACAATGTTGCTGTTGCTGTGTGCAATGTTCTTCTGGCTCTGTTCACTTCACTCAGCATTAGTTCCAGTAAGTCTTTCTAGGTTTTTCTAAAATCTGCCTACTCATCATTTCTTTTTTTAAATTTTTTTTTATTTTTAACAAGTGTTTTTAAAACTTTGAGTTACAAATTTTCTCCCTCACTCCCTCCCCACCCACCTCACCAAAAAAGCAAGCATCTTGATACAGGTTATAGATGTGTAGTCATGCAAAACACTTTCATAGCAGTCCTGTTGTGAAAAACTAAGTATATTTCCCTTCATCTCATCCTATCCTCCATTTATTCTATTCTCTGTTTTGACCCTGTCCCTTCTCAGAAGTGTTTGCTTCTGATTATCCCCTCCCTCAATCTGCCTTCCCTTCTATCAACCCCCTGCTCTCTTGTCCCCTTCCCCCCCACCTTCCTGCAGAGTAAGATAGATTTCCATACCCCATTGTGTATGTTATTCCCTCCTTAAGCCAAATCCCATGAGAATAAGATTCACTCATTCCCTGTCACCTTCCCCCATCTCCCTTCCAATGTAAAAGTCCCTTCTTGTCTGTTTCATGTGAGATATTTTACCTCATTCCACTTCTCCCTTTCTCCTTCTCCCAGTATAATCCTCTCCCACTCCTTAACTCTATTTTCCAGATATCCCTTCATCCTCAACTCACCCTGTGCCCTCTATCCATCTATCTATACAAACATGTAATTTTTTCCCTCCCACTACCCCAATACTGACAAAGGACTCATGAGTTACAAATATCATCCTTCCCTGCAGGAATGTAAACAGCTCAACACCAATAAGTCTCTTATGATTTCTCTTTCCTGTTTACTTCTTCCATGTTTCACTTGAGTCTTGTATTAGAAGGTCAAATTTTCTATTCAGCTCTGGTCTTTTCCACAGGAATGCTTGAAAGTCCTCTATTTCATTGAATTACCATATTTTACCCTGAAGAATTATACTCAGTTTTGCTGGGTAGGTGATTCTAGGTTGTAGTCCTAATTCCTTTGCCCTCCAGAATATCATACTCCATGCCCTCCGGACCCTTAATGTAGAAGCTGCTAAATCTTGTGTTATCCTGATTGTGTTTCCACAATACTTGAATTGTTTGTTTCCTTCTGGCTGCTTGCAATATCTTCTCCTTAACCTGGGAATTCTGGAATCTGGCTACAATATTCCTAGGAGTTTTCCTTTGGGGATCTCTTTCAGGAGGTGATCGGTGGATTCTTTCAATTTCTATTTTGCCCTCTGGTTCTCAAATATCAGGGCAATTTTCCTTGATAATTTCTTGAAAGATGATGTCTAGGATCTTTTTTTGATCATGGCTTTCAGATAGTCCAATAATTTTTAAGTTCTCTCTCCTGGATCTATTTTCCAGGTCAGTTGTTTTTCCAATGAGATATTTCACATTCTCTTCTATTTTTTCATTCCTTTTGATTAGTGTTATAGTGACTTGATTTCTCAAATTGTCCCTCTCTTCCAATTTCTCCATTCTAATTTTTAAGGAAGTATTTTCTTCAGTAATCTTTTGGACTTCCTTTTCCATCTGGCTAAGTTTGCTTTTAAGGGCATTTTTCTCCTCATTGGCTTTTTGGACCTCTTTTGCCATTTGGGTTAGGCTATTTTTTAAGGTGTTATTTTCTTCAGTATTTTTTTGGGCCTCCTTTAACATCACTCTCAGTTTTTCCTCTACTTCTCTTACTTGCTTCTCAAAATCCTTTTTGAGCTCTTCTATGGCCTGGGACCAATTCATATTTTTCTTGGAGGCTTTGGATGTAGAAGCTTTGGCTTCATTGTCTTCTTTTGGTTGTATGTTTTGATCTTCTTTGCCATCAAAGTAAGATAATATAGTCTGACTCTTTTTGCACTGCTTGCTCATGATCCTGGCCAATTACTTGAGTTATAAACTCTTTGTTAAGGTAGGAATCTGTTTCCAATGTGGAGAACGTACTGTCCCAAGCTTTAGGAGTTTTGTGCAGCTATGTTCAGAAATACTTCTAGGGACCTGTAAATTTTCAGTTCTTCCAAGGTGGTATGATCAAGGGCGAGGTGTTTACTCCTTTCCTGGCCTGTGCTCTTGTCTACAAGCACTCTTTTCTTCTGTGAGGAGGGTTTCCTCTCCACAACCACTTCAAGCTCCACCAGACCAGCGCTCCTCCTCGCCCTAGGTCCACCACCCAGAACTGTGACCGAGATCCAAGCATGGGCAAAGCAAGAGAATCCTGCACTCTCTGCAAAGCAGAGAGTTTCCTGCAATCCCCTTCTGATCAGCCACTTGATTCCCCCTCTGTCTGTGTGCCGGGAGCTCAGGAGGGCCGCTGCCCTGAGGGCACGCTCGGGACTTGTGGCTGAGACCTAGCTCCTTCTCTCATCGCAGTCACAGACTTTTCCCACTGACCTTCTAAGTTGTCTTTGGCATTCCTAGGTTGAGAAGTCTGGAATCCGCCACAGCTCCCTATGATTCAGTCCTCTGAGGCTTGCTCCAGGGTCGCTGCGGCCTGTGCGCCCACGCCAAACTGCGCTCCTTCCTCGTGCCATATACCTTTCCGATCAACCATTCAGGCTGTCTTGGACTGGAAATTTGTTTCAATCTGTCTTTTTGTGGGTTCTGCTGCTTTAGAATTTGTTTAGAGCCATTTTTTATAGGTATTTAGAGGGGTTTGGGGGAGAGCTTAAGCAAGTCACTGCTTTTACTCGGCCATCTTGGCTCCACCCCTTCTATATTTAACTTTTCTAAAATTCCATTCAGGTCCTTAACTTCTTTTTTTTTTTTTTGGCTCAATTTATCTAGGCCCGAGATGGGTAAAGTGAGATCCCCCACTATTATAGTTTTATTTCTATTTCTTCCTATAAATTGTTTAACTTTGCCTTTAAGAATTTAAATTCTGGGTGGCAGCTACGTGGCTCAGTAGATAGAGCTCCAGCCTTAGAGTCAGGAGAACCTCAGTTCAAATCTGGTCTCAGACACTTTTTTTTTGTTTGTTTGTTTTTAGGCAATTGGGGTTAAGTGTCTTGCCCAGGGTCACACAGCTATTAAGTGTCAAATGTTTGGTCTGAGGCCAGATTTGAACTCAGGTCCTCCTGACTTCGGGGCTGGTGCTCTATCCACTGTGCCACCTAGCTGCCCAGTGGAACATACAAGCTGCCTCTTATTCCTACCATAAGAACAGATCACCTTCTATTTTAGTCATATATTTATTTGATGACATCATTTACTTCTCATTCTTTCTTATGTGTTTCAGCTGCTCATTCCTACTAGCAGCCTTTCTACTGCCCTCTGAGTGATATGCACTTTTGTTTTGTTTTAATGTTTAATGATTTATAGTCATACAATACTGGTAGAATAACTTTGTTCTCTGATCATTAGTATCAGGTGAGGAATAAAGGGATGAATGCCTTCCAAAAGTATTCACCACTGTCACGGAACTTTTCCATGACAGAACACAAGTTGAATAGAGATTGCCTAGGGATAGTTATGTCCTCTGGATGCTCCCATTTATGGATGACATTGCCTCAAGCCCCAGAACATTGTAGAGATCCATAAATATTCAGAAGTTTGGTGTAACTACGTACACTTGAAAAAATGAATGAATGCCTGTTGTCCATATTATAAAATACTGTTTACACACATGTAGGTATATATGTCTGTATATACGTATATACACATACATATGTACATATATGTATGTATGTAGTATATGCATGATAGACAATGAAAAGCAACACATTGGACTTGGAATTAAATAGGAAAAAGAAAGCAGACTGAATTGTATTTGGGAAATTTCAAAGCTCTTTTAATGATCCCAAACTTCTCTCTTAAATAGGCTAAACTTTTTTAATATATTGGGCTCTAAGGCCCAGGCCTTACAGTATGGACAATGTGCTTTGCCTGGTAGCTTTCCACATGGAAGCTAAGTGAGCCTGCTTCTGGCACTGCTTCTAATGTGCTGTAGAGGAACTCCCCCTCCTTGTGCATGTACAAGGGTCCTGACTAGTGTCTGCTCACTTCTTGTGTGGTGATGCAAAGCCTTAAATACACATACAAAAAAGACTTGAGCAGATAAAGCCTCTCTGTGCTCCCTGGTGGCCAGGGGCGGAAAGAAAACAAACAAACCCAAAATATTGTGGATCTCTGGGTGGGGGAAGGGCCTTGAGGTTATTCTCTCATCTGCCTTCCATGTGGTTGTAAATACATCTTATTGCTATTTTTCTCTCTCTATTGTGTCTATTCTTTCCTGATCTTAGGAAAATGAATATCAGAAATAGAATGGATCGGGATACAATCTTGTGAATTTCCAAAGGTAGGAAGAGCCACCTGAGATCCAGCAGAGAGCCTGTCTGTAGCAGCAGAAGCAAAGCCTGATGACGCACTGTCCCTGAAGAGCAACCTATTTAACCCAATCCATTGGTGAATCAGCCTATACACCAAGCTACTGTATCATGCCAGCAAGGGAGTGACTAATCCATCTGCTTTGCCATAGCCAGAAGTGAACTTGATGGGGAAAATCCTTAATGGCAAGCACTTTAAGTTTGAACCTGTTCTTCCTAGGAACATAATGGGAGAGTATATCCTGGTGTGGGGAATGTTTCTGTGATTTGTTGTACTTTATCAGTAAATATCCTTTTGTAAAGGCTAATCAGTATTAATTGGTTAACTGATATTGGGGTGACATTGATTGGTCAAAATTATATTGGGGTGATAGTCACTGGTGATCAGTATTGGGGGAACACATTAGAGAGGAACATAGGAGCATGAGCAGTAGAGAAAAACCCTTCTCAGGTTACACCTAGAAGTCTGATGAAAATATATAGTAGCCTTCATCTGGAGACCCAACCTGATAGTGCGAGGATGGTTTTGGAGGGTAAGCCTTCATATATAATCATGTGATAAAATGAGATGTATGTAGTATAGAATGTATATGATATAAGAATTTAAATTAAGGAGACAATAATATGGTTAAGAATATTTGAGGAATATTTATGGAAGGTATGAGGCATGTGCTAGACCTCTAAGATCATTAATGCTATTTTGAAGAAGTCAACAGTAACTTTTCTGGTAAAGTAGCTTCTTCTATGATAACAAGGAGCATAACCTGTTTCTTCCTTTCATGACTAAGCCATGGAAACAAGGAAGGACTTCTCTACTGCTACCTGATGAAATAATGACTGCATTTTCACATAACTGATTAATAAATTTAGGTGATGAGATTTTTATAGTTTCAAAATTAATCAGTCAACAAAATATTATGCTATATCTGTTTTCTAGTCCTGACTGTGCCACTGGGGAGGTACATGACAAGTATGGAGCTTTCTTTCTCAACTTTAGTTTTCTCCTCTGTAAAACAAGGCAGCTGGAATAGATGATCTCTAAGGTTCCTCCCAGCTCTAAGATTTTATAATCTGTAACCTAAGTGCCTGTTAATACTATTTGTAATGGATTATGTGTGGTTTCAAAAGATATGAAACAGTCCCTGATACTAGAAACTTACAACTGAGTTGGGAAGGCAAGCCAGATAAACATCAAGAAATTGTAAGAGTATAAAGCTACAATGGATGTGTAAGATGAGTGATATTGAAAAGAGATATGGGAAGTCAACAGTAAGACATCATACTTCTGCATGTGTAACCCAGATTAGATAATAACCAATAATAATCACAACCAATTATCATTATAATGTAATAACACCATACTAAATAATTATAATTTATAAACTATGTGAAACAGGAAAATTTTAAAATGTAGAAACCTTCATAAAGGCGATCCATATCCTATGAAAACAGAATGAGGTACATTTCATCCTTGTTTTCCTGATGATGCTTTCAATATTTACATTCTGGTAGTTATACTTAATTGTGAAAAGACAGTAATTTGTTTACTTATGCACAACATTCAACATAAAAGAATACTAGCATAATAGTTGCTTGTCCTGAGACCATATATATATCTGAACTCCATTTAAGAGATAAAAAAATGCAAGAATGAGATAATAACAGCTCACATTTATATAGTGATGTTTGCAAAGCACTTTAAATACATTATCTCATTTTACCTTCATAACAATCCTGTGAAGTAGGTACTATCATTACCCTTATTTGAAGGTAGAAAAATTGAAGCTGAGAGGCATTAAATGAGCTGCCCAGGATCCCATAGCTACTAAGTGTCTAAAACAAGATATGAACTTGTCTTCATGAATCAAAGTGTAGGATTCAATACACTGTATCATTCTGGATATGAGCTGTCTGCTGGACCTTTGGGAATGATTGCCATTCAAATAGGGAGACAAAAGGACATTCTAGGTTACAGAGGTGGGAACAAAGGATTAAAGGCCTGGAGCAGGGAGAAAGGCATCAGCTTGGACTAATAATAACTGATATTCCTGTTGTGCTTTAAAGCTTAGAAAACATGTTATGTACATTATCTCATCTAAGATAAAACACAAAGATGAAAAAACATAAAGCTTTTTATGATATTTACATCTACATATATATATGTCTTTCTTATGTATACACTTTATACAGCCTTGTATTTGTTCTTATACTCTTATCTGTTATTTTTTCATATTCATATTTTGTTTGCTGCCAATATACTGTAATCTACTTGAGCAAATCGAGAGTATCTTTTCTTTCTTTTGCAGTCTCCCCCATACGCTCCCTCCCCTCTTCTTTGCACCTCTACCCTCCTCCCCCATTAAAGGGATCTGTCTGGTCTTGGTGAATGGGTAGCATTCAATAAATATACGTTTTTGGAGCTCTGAACTCTATGACTTCTCAAATACCATTCTAGCACCATTGTTCTCTATGCTGTGATTTAATTTATAGCTTATCCATGCTCTTGAGGTTTGTTTTCAAGGAGTGAATTAGTTATATCCAGTGAAAGTTGCGTGAAGGATGACTAGGGTCTATCGTAGGTGAACGTGTCTGAGTATCACCAAGGTGTCTGGCATAAATTAATAGGTTTGACTTTTGACCTGTAATGAAATACTTTGACTTTTAAAGAACAGGTTCCTTCTAGTGTCTTTTTGTACTTGTTAAAGAAGATATTTTATGTCGAAGATCCTGAACCCATCCTGAATATTTTTATTGCATCGCTATTTTATATTATAATGAGGATGTGTGGTACTTTATAGTTATTACAATGCGCAGAATCCCAATTATGTCCTACTTCCACTCCAGCTCTTGTAATTTCATTGGTTTAGGAAACTCCCCAATCCCTTTACAAATGCAAGTCAGGTCCTTCTCTGTAATTTACAAATGTAAAGGAGTTGTTCTCCTAATGTGACCCTTGGAGGTCCCCAGACTCAGAGGGTCTGCAAGATCAAAATTGTTTTCATAATAACAAAAAGATGTTATTTGCCTATTAAGATACTCCTCCCTTTCCAACTGCATGTATGTGTGAAGCAGAATTTTCTTCATAGACTTTATCCAAATTAATATATTATGACAGATTGAATGCAGAAATAGATATGGAAACTAGTTGTCTTTTATTAAGCCAAACATTAAAGAGATTTGTAAAAATAGGTAAAGTAGTATCACTATTCTCACTGATTTTTTTGGAAAAAAAAGATATCTTTCATAAAATGACATTTGTGTTAATATGTAATAATTTTATTATTAATTTAATGAATAAACATATCTTTCCAAATTTTATCAGTTTTTGTTTGTAACCCATATAAAGTAATACTGTTTAGGGTCCTCAATAATAAATAAGAGTGTAAAGAAGTCTTGAACTACTATATTCTTTCTCCCTGTGGTACTATACTCACCAGGTGTGTGTTCTCTCCTTCTCACCCACAGTTTCACCCCAGGATCACTTCTAGTCAGCACCACTAGGCCTGACTTCCAGAAAGAGTAGGGGTGTTTTTTTGGGTTGGAGGGTCCTTTAGTCTTCCCCTACTCAGCCATCTGATGTTCTTTATGAGGTAAAAGTTCATGAGGCTGTGAGGTGAAATTTCTTGATGCCATGAGTAAAGTGAAAGTTAAGGTGAAATTTCTTACCTAGTCTGCTTCCCAGCAGAGCTGCCCCCGGCATCTACTGTTTATTGATTCAGTGGAATTGACCTGTAGGTGTCTACACTTTACTCAGGCCAAACCTCAGCCCTTGAAAGCCTTGTCTTTTCTGAGGTCTTCTCAAGTTATCTTAGGACAACTGCTCTACCCCTTTATTTTTGCTATGCTACATTACTTTGTGGCAATTTTCTGTCTATTTATGAAGAAAATTTGGAGAACCTGGAAATTTCTGATCTATTCCACCATCCAATGATATCAGTCAATGATATAAAAGATCTGGGTTCATATTCAGAGGAAGATAGATTTTTTTTTTTTAAAAAGCCACTCCTACCCCAAAGAATAATATTAAATAGTCACAAGCCCCAAAAGAGTTCTTGGAAGAACTTAAAAAGAAATTTAAAAATCAAATAAAGGAACTCAAGGAAAAATTAGGGGAAAAAAAATCCAAGAGAATTATGCAAAGAAAGTTAACTAATTGGAAAAAGGAGGTCCAAAATCTTAAAGAAGAAAATAACTCCTTGAAAACTAGAATTGGGCAAGAGGAATTGAATGACATCATAAGACACCAGGAAATAATAAAACTGGAAAAAAAGAAGAGAATCAGAAACATCTTATTAGAAAAACAACTAATCTGGAGAACAGATCAAGGAGAGACAATATAAGAACTTTTGGGCTACCTGAAAACTATGATCAGAAAAAGAATCTGGATACCATATTATAATAAATTATTGAGGAAAATTGCCCTGAAGTTTGAGAACAAGGGTAAAGTAGAAATAGGAAAAAATCTACCATTCACCACCAGAAAGAGATCCCAGGAGGAAAACTTACAGGAATGTCATAGCAAAGTTTCAAAATTCTCAGGTTAAGGAGAAAATATTGCAAGCAAAAAAACAAAAAACAATCAAATACTGCAGAAATACAGTCAGGATTTCACAAGACCTAGCATCTTCTACTCTCTAAGACCATAGGTCTTGGAACACTATATTTTGAAGAACAAAAGAGCTGTGGTTGTGTCCAAGAACAACTTACCCAGCAAAGTTGAGTATAATCCTGAATGAATAAAATGGATATTTGACAAACTGAAACACTTTCATGTATTTGTAACAAAAAGACCAGAACCCAATGGAAAATTTGATAAAGAAAAAAAAAAGATCCAGAAGAAATATTTTAAAAAATAAAAACTAATTATATGGCACTCATTAAGGTCAAACTGTCAAACACACATACACATATATACATACACATATGTATATATGCATATATACACACACACATATATATATGTATGTGTGTGTCTGTATGAAAATGTTATCAGTATTCTTAAAACTGTCATCATTACTAAGGTAGTTTGAAAGAAAGGTTGAGGCTGAGTTGTGTATGATGGGATGATTCTAAAAACCAAAATTGGGTAGTAAAAGATAAAAGGGAGTAATTTGATTTTAAAAGTGGAGTGTGAAAGGAAGAACTAACATAAAGGAAACAGATGGGGGTGGAGAATTGGTAATGTTGGAAATTTACTCTCATCTGAGTTGACGAGGAAACAACATGCACATTTGGAAGGGTGCTGAAGTCTTCTGAACATGTAAAGACGTGAGAAAACTGGGGGACCGGTTTGGGGAGGGACTTCTAGAGGGGTGTGTGGATTGGGATTGGGGGATGGGGGAGGGGATGGAGGACTTTTGGAAGGGTGAGGTGGAAGGGGTAAGATGGTAGGGGAAAATAAGTAATAGGGTTAGGTCAAAAAGAGAGACTGAGAAAGAAAATAGTGAGTAAAGATAAAATGGAGGGAAATTCACAAATAACAATTAAAACTTTGAATATGAATGGGATGTTTATAGCAGTTCTCTTTGTGGTGACAAAGAACTGGAAATTGCAGGGATCCCCATCATTTGGGGAAAGGCTGAACAAGTTGTGGTGTATGGTTGTGATGGAATACTATCATGTTATAAGAAATGATGAGTTCAATGACCTTAGAAAGGCATGGAAAGACTTGCAGGAAATAGTGAAGAGCGAAGTGAGCAGAACCCAGAGAGCTTTGTATGCAGTAATACAATATTGTTTTAAGAACTTCTTTGAGCAACTAAGTCATTTTGACTATTCTAAATACACAAATTAAAAATAAAGAACATATGAACAAATTCATTATCTGCATCCAGAGAAAGAACTGATAAATAGAAGTTATATGGAATAGTTTTACATATATGTAAATGCATGTATACATTCTTACTCTATATATGTATATATATATTTATATATATATTTATAAAAATTTGTTTCTAATGGTAGCCATCTCTGGGGGGGGGGAGGAAGGGAAGAAAAAAAGAAAAAAATAAATTTTTGACATGATAAACTTTTTGAATAGCAAGTTGTATGTGGTAGATTTGCACTTTCATGTGGAATCATATTTTTTATTGTACTGTTTTATGGAAATGCTTATTTTGTTTCATAAATTGAAAATAAAATAAAAAGAACTACTTTATTAAACCACTGAGAGATAAAATCAAATGCCTAAGACCATAATGATGGTATGACTTAAAGACAGGGTTTAATCCACATTTTAATGGCTCCGACACAAGCTCTCTATCCATTAAGAAATGTTATACTTTATTTCCAAGGACTTTGAGAAATCAGTTTTCTCCCAGGAGCCTAGGGTTCAAGCAGGTGTTGTGTTGTGGAAAGAGTACCAGTCTATGCTCTGTTCATATATTATTTTTTCCTGAAGATTGCTTCTCTTCCTTTCTACTCATCTATCATTGCATGCTTTTTTCATGTTATTGAGTCTCCTCTTAACTAAAACAATACAAAACAAAAATCATCCTTTATTAGATTATGAAAAGAATCAAAAGAAGTATTATTGTAGGGGACAGTGGATTGCAATTTTTTTTAACATGGAGATTTTCATAGTCTACATACTGACTTTTAAGGTCTTTAAAACCTGATACCTTCATATCTTTCCAGTCTTCTTCTTCCTTCCTTACTTGATCCTTACTACTTCCAGTCCTTACTCCCCTTCTCATACTCTCTGATCCAGTGGCACTTACTTCTTTGGTGTTCCTCATAGAAGATACTCCATCTCTCTGAACTCTCTGCATTTTCACTAGATACCCCTCATATGTGGAATGTCCTCCTTCTTCGTTCTTACCTCCTCATTCCCTTGCCTTACTTTCAGTCTCAACTAAAATTCCACCTTCTGCAAGATCTCCTGATATCCCTTACTGCTAGTGCATTACTTCTGAAATTATCTCGTTTGTCCTGTATATATCATCCATACATAGTTGTTTCAATGCTGGTTTCTCACACTAGAATATGAGCTTCTTAAGGGTCTGTTTTTGCCTTTTATCCTTCCCTATTGCTTATCCCAGTGCCCCTCACATCATAGGTGCTTAATATATGTTTGTTGACTTGATCAACTCATGGATTTGTGCCCTCAACAACCCTTTGTTATGGAGCGCTGAGAGGCAAGTCATTATTAAAATTAGCAGGAGTACCTGATAATATTTGAATCTAGTCTGAGGGCAGTAGAGAATTTCTAGGGAATAATGAGTAAATGGCTTATAGGAAAATGAAATCTGGGATTTATAGGGCTTTTAAGTGAAGTTGAGAGAAAAGGTGAACTATGGATGCAGGAAGTAGAAGAGATGGTTAAACATTTTGAAAAAATAAGGAGAAGGTAGTATGAGATGGGCTTATTCCTGTCATAATGAAGTTTGTCCATGCAAAAAATATGTTTTTGAGTATGATATAAAGACTTAGGGCTTCAGAGATGTCTATGATGTTGTAGGATGTGCCAACCACTTTTCCACCCCACTGGAAAGAGAATATGTACCATTTTTACTTATTTCTTCTTAATTTTGTTTATATTTTCCATATATTTATATATGCATATTGTATGTGTATGTATGTTGTCTCCCCTTATAGAATGTAAGATCCCTGAGAACTCAGATTATTTCACTTTTATCACTGGATCCCCATTGCCTAGCACAGTGCCTGGCACAAGGTAGGCACTGAATTCATGCTTGTTGACTAATTGTTTTCTCAATGGCTCTAGCAATAAGATTCTGAAGGGAAGGGGAGGAGAAGTTGAACATTTTAAAATAGAATAGAGTCTCTCCAAAAAGCAGACAAGGAGTAAACCAATAAAGACATTCTCATAGCAGAAGCAGCCTTTAATTATAGGTCAAACAACCTAAATTGTGCTGGAAATGTTGGCTATACTTTGAAGTGGTTACTTAAGACAGAACATTGCCTATTGTAAGTCCGTAGTGCAGATTTCTTTTTTTTTTTTCATGACTAATATTTTTCTTTCACTGCATGAAACAAAACCCAAGGAGAATGTATGGGCTATAAATTATCCCTTAACATCTGCCACTTTTTTTTCATGCAAATTACAACATGGGAATACAATTCATTTTCACCACACCCTTCTCCTCCTAGCAAACATTTAGTAAATGGTGCATTTGCCTACATCAGTCTGGGCCAATTCAGTAATTTATATTCTTTTTTCTCCCATAGTGCTTTTATTCTGAAACAAATGGGTAAAATATAAACCTTGATGAAGCACAAATATATTAATATTATCCCTTTTATTATTACTGGTACTAGAATATTAACTTTGTTATGTGAGATAGATCATCTAAAGTACAAATGTATAACTTCATAGTAAAATATATAAAAGAGGATTTTATTCCTTCTTAAGTTTTTATTTTACTAAGATCAGATGATTTTCTGTTTAATATAAAGATCTTTATTAAAGGCCAGAAAATGGTTGACTTCGTTCATTTTTTTTCCAAATTACTGCCAATTCACTTTTTCTTGTACCTTATAAAATGTCTGGGTGATCAAAAATTGACAGTGGTGGTGGCCAAATTACCACCAAAGAGTGTATCAAAGCCACATCATTGCATTTCCTAGTGTGTGGAGAAGTCATAACAAATAAAGCATGAAAGGAAGATTTTACAAGTTTTATGCCTGAACTGAAGAGTTTAAGGATGGGATAATGGAAGGATGTTGCAGAAAGAAGAGGAGTAGGTAGATGAGGATATACTTCCATTGTACTATTAATAGGATTCAAAGCAGTTAATTCCATCTAGGGCTGCTGACCTTTGGGCAAGTTCAGTCCTCAGAGCTGCCTTTTAGGCAGGTAGGTGGGGCAGTAGATAGAGCATTAGGCTTACTGTCAGGAGGATCTGAGTTCAGACTTTTAGTAGCTTTGTAACTCTGGGAAAATCACTTAGACTTTCTTAGCCCCAGTTTCCTTATCTGCAAAATGAGAAAGTAGGATTCACTGTCCGTAGAGGTACCTTTTAACTCTAAATTCATGGTCCTATGATCTCAGGGGGATAAAAATTTGCTCAACATTCTAAGCATTTATGAAGGGACTAATATATGTGCCAGGGACTGTATCATTGCCTTCCCACATCTATTTGTTAGTACTCTCCTCCAGAATTACTTTTGCATATATATTTAATTGACCCTACCTGTATACTTGCTATTTCCCCAGAGCAGAATGTAAACTCTTTGAAAGCAGGGACTGTTTTCATTTTTGTTTTTGTATCTTCATGTCTAGCATAGTGCTTGGCAACTAATAGGTACTTTAAAAAATACTTGTTTAATGACCAATGTGAAAATATGTTTAATAGGAATGTATATGTAGAGCCTATATCAGATTGCATGCCATTTTGGAGAGAGCAAGGAGATGGAGGGGGAGAAAATTTAATACTCAAAAGCTTATGGAAGTGAATGTTGAAAACTAAAAATAAATAAATTAATAAAAAAAAGAAAAAAAACTTGTTTAATTAAGTTAGAAAAGCTTGTGGCCTCATTCATCTTTGTAGAGACAGTGCAAAGTGGCAAAAAGGGGGGCACAGGGTGCTAAGGATTACATAGGTTTTAGATAATTTGAATCAATTCTACAAGCAAATAAAATTCTATATGTGTCATACTGAGTTATGTAGGTTTATTTTTTTCAACAAGCTAGAGATGAAAGTGATAAGTTTTTCTTTCTGCTAATGTAACATTCTTGTCTAAACTTTTATTTACTGTATTTTAAGGTTTGACAGTTCGAGGTCTGTGAATTATATAAGATTTTACTCAGGAGTTAAAAGTGATATGTACCCTTGAATTTAGGAAGATAATGTTTATCTCTTATAAATATTAGTAACAACAATGTGCCCTATTTTACATTGACAATAAACTTTTCTATTGATACTTATTTTTGTAACATCTGTGTACGTGCCAAATTTCATTGAAACTCACTAAAAATCCCAGAAAAGTTGTGTTTGAAAAATGTTGACAGCTGCCATTTTGTTTGAGAATATCAGACCATGCTTTACCACACAAATTATATGTCTTTTGTGATAGTACCAAACATATTTCATTACTATTCCTTTGGAATACACTCAGGTAGGATGTATAGAGTGTATCGTGTTCTACTTCTGATCTTGTTATATCTTTAAAGTAAATATCCCTTTGTAAAGGCTAATTGCTATCAAGTGGTTAATTGGAACTGGAGTGCTAGTCATTGGTACCTAAGAATATGGGAATATCCACTAACATTGAGCCTTCCCTTCCCAGGTCAGAGGCTTGAATTTGTAAGTTTTACTATTTGGGAGTTTTTATGTTTACTTTGATAAATCTATGATCTCACTGATGTGGTCAGCTTCTCTAGAGAAAAAGAGCACAACCTCATTTTGTGTGACTTTATTTTATGTTGCTTTATAAATCCTGTAAATCATACATAAGAGGGGTACCGCTACTATGTTAGGAGATTTTCCCCAGTTCTCTTGACACGGTATAGGTACCACTGGAACTCATGGACATTATGTTCATGTCATCTTTTATTCTCACCACCTGACCAGCCCAGTGAGGTAGTTCTCTGATGGAACCCTTTATACCACTTCTCTTGCTGAATTCTTGCTTGGTAATAGGTATAGCCTATTCATAGCCACCATGTTCCTTTCACTTGAAATTTGGTGATGTTCAACTTTAAATCTTTGGAGACTATAGTGTTCTATTACTTGTGGCCTCATAGAATTACTAGAAGAATATCCCAGAAAATATTTTTTGTTTCAAAAAGAAGCTTGGGGCTATTAAAAGTACTGTACAACTTCCCAAAGCTTACTTTCCTCCTCTTTTGCTCAATTCTGGAGTCAGATCATTGTCCATTTCAGTGTCTATTGAAAATAAAAGTACTGGTGAGCAGAACTAGGAGAAAATGCCCCAAATCACTACTAATTTGAGAAATACAAATTAAAGCAATTCACATCCACCAAAGTGGCAAAGATGACAAAAAGTAAAAATGGTAAATGTTGGTGGGGCTATTGGAAAATACTTACATTGATGCATTGTCAGCAGACCTGTGAAAGGGTACAACTGATCTGGAAAGCAATTTGAAATTATATGCAAAAAGTTTCTAAACCATAACTTTCCAGCTATACCATTGGTATCTCTCTACCCAAAAAAGATCAAGGAAAGAGAAAAAAGATAATTTACATACAAGAATATTTAATGGCAGTTTTTTTTTGTAGTGGCAAGAAGTGGGGAAGGAGGCTAAAAAGAGGCCAAGCAATTAAGAAATGGCTGAATAAGTTGTAGTATACAAATGTGATGGAGTACTATGTGCTGTAAGAAATCAGGAAATGGAACATTTTGAAAAGACATGGAAAGACTTATCTGAACAGATACAGAGTGAAGTAAGGAAAACCAAAAAGTATATTATAACATCAATATTATAAAAATGAACAATTTTGAGGACTTTCATAAACTGATGAGAAATGAAATGAGCAGAATCAGAACAATTTATGCAATAACAACAATGCTACTAAAACAAACAACTTTGAAAGCTGTAAGAATTACAATCAATACAATTAATGGTTGTAATTATAAGCAATAATTGTAATCATATTTATGTATAATTATAATCAGTATATTCATGATTCCAGAAAACCAATGATGAAACATGCTATCCATGACAGAAATGTGATGGATTTAGGGTCCAAAATAAGGGATATATTTTTGTATAAAACCACTGAGGAAATTTAATTTTCTTGACAATATGTGCTTATTATGTTTTTTTTCCTTTTCTTTTCTTTTAGTGGCATGGAGGTAGGAAGGAGAGAAAATATATTTCTGTTAATTTTTAAAAACTGAAAGGTAGGAGGTGCTACAGCTGTGAAATATTACATGTTCTTTTAGATGAGGTCACTGTTTTATTAGTTTTACTTAATTCTTTTACTTTGTTAAAAGAGAATTCTTATGAAATGAGAGTAATCTATAAATTAATATAAAAACAAAGCATATCAGTAAAACTTTAAAATAAAACAAAAAAGTTGGCAAAAAAGAAAACCAAGGATGAACACCTTTGGTTACTGTATGTCTCACTTTCGTACCTTTCTTGATATTAATGTAAACTTTTGAATAATCCTATTTCTCATGATTATCATAATCACATAAATGAACTGGGCCCAGCTATAAATCAGGGAAAAGCAAAGTTGATGGAGAATGTCTTCTGTTCAGATTTTGATATGCAAACGAAAGGGCAATCCATAAGAATGGCCAATTAGCGCACCTATGTTGGAAAAATACAGCAGACAGACTATCTAGCAGATAGAATTGAATGGCAGATTGACAGCAGGATGGATTGCCTACAAGAAACTGTGGAGTACTTTTAATGACCCTAAACTCATCTCTGACACAAAGGTTCATCTTTTGAACAAGAATGTTTGTCCAGTAGTATGATGAAAGTCATAGAATAGCAAAATCTTTGAAGAATTAATTCAGTATGAGTAGACTGCAATGCATTATGCAGAACTGTTCAAGTGTCACACAGAATTTCATCAGAAAAAGGCAGGTCAGTTCCTTAACTAGAATGAGGTAAATCAGTAAACAATCCATCTGGTGAGAGAACTAGAGGAAAGCCCATAGCATATTGCATGAACATCCCAGTGGTGGATTTATGGGAGGATATAAACAAGAATGGCATAATGTGGGGAGATTTGTATGGCAATCTGTATCATTGGAGGAAGTGTCCATGTCATTGAACTCATAGATCTATTGAAATACTGAAGCACTTAAATAAGCTGATCATCAGAAGGTCATTGAATAATATTTTTAGCTGTTAACATCTTTCAAAGAATCTTTTATTAATTTGACATACATTTGGGAGATAACACATTGGAGTAAATATTGAAGGAGTGTTTTACTCTGTTGTATCAAATTATTCTTTGAAATCCAACAAAAAACATCCAAATAACTTTTAAAAGTACATTTATAGCAATAAAATATTAAATATATAGCAAAAAACATGCCAGGGCACAATGTGACCTTTGTAAAGATAATGGTAAAATTTCATAAGCAGAAACAAAGGAAGATCTAAGTAACTGGGAGAATACCTGGAGAAAATTTCAATGCTCATTATTGGGTTAGAACAATGTAGCAAAACTTGTGATATCTCCTAAATTAGTTTACATATTAACAACAATACTAATTAACATACAAATGCTGTATTTTTAAACAAAATTATAACATCATAGAAGAAATACAGAAACATAAATGGTCTTGGATAGTAAGGGATGATTTGAAAAATAAATAACAATGAAGGTATATTTGTCCTCCTAAACTTTAAAACATATCATAAAAATATAGTGTAAAAACATATAAAAATACAAAAAAAATCTGACAATGAGTGAAAAATAGAAAAACGTACAACTGAAACACAAGAAATGTCCTTAAAATAATAGCCAATATTCAGAAGTTCAGAGTTCAGGAAACTTTGGGAACATAAAAATCGTGGAAAAGCATTCCTTATTTAACATGTCTTATTGTTATAACTGGAAAATAGTGTGACAAAAATTAATTTGGTCCTCATCTCACACCATACACTATAATAAATTTCAGTTTGATCATTGACTTAAACAAAACAAAACATTTAAATGTTGGAAGGGAATGAAATAAAATCTATCTTGGTGTGGATGAGTGTGTTTTAATCTATTAAGCAACTGGAATAGCTTATTGGAGGACAAGGTAGATTCAATTAATAAAATGCAAAAGGAAGTTTTCATAGCAAGGAATTGTATAGTGAAGACAAAAAGACAGAGTAGATTGGGGAAAATATTTATGAAACCTATAACCAATAAAATGTAACATTTATAGCACTATTACAGATCTTTAAGGATAACACTGCCTTAATTATCTAAATCACTAAAAGATCTGAACAATTTACAGAATAAAAAATACTATAAATAATTACTTGAACAAATATCCAGCCTCTTTAATTATCAAAGATAGATACATTACAAGAACTTTGGAATACTACTTCATACCTATCAAATTGGTGAAAGTAAGCAAAAGTGACAAACTCAAATGTTAATGGAATTGTGGAGAAAAAGTACACTCATACATTGCTGCTAAAATGGTAAGTGGACAGGCTTTTCTTGAGGAACAATTTTGTAGTACAACAAAACCTTACAAAAACATTCATACCCTTTGTCTTCTTATTGGAAACATAGCCTGAGCTTTGTCAAAAAGAAAAAAAAAGCTTTTATTTTCAAAGTTGCTAAATGAGGTGTTATTCGTACTTTCAAAGAACTAGGGGAAAAAAGGTCTAACCCCTGAGGAATGGCTATATGTTATACATATGTATGTATATACACATATATACACATAAGTAACATATATTATTCATGTCTTATAAAATTCCATAATGTAATTCAAATAAAAAATAGGACAAATGTAGGAAAAATTGAAAAGATGAATGAAATGTGCAGTAAAGAAAGAAATAGAAAAATATATATACTGAGTCCAACTACATAAAAAGGAAAAAATATAGAATTGAATGAATGAAGAAATTGAAGGGGACATAGAAAGTATAACTAATATATTGTTATGAACATTTTACAGGTTAAATTTTATTTTTATATAGCTGAAAGATTTGTGATTTCACCTATATGTGTACTTTCTCTACCAATACAAATTGTAATCAACTCCTCAACAACTTAGCAACCAGTAGCCTTTAAGAATTGCTTTGGCCAAAAGTTTCATACTCTGTAGCCGATCAGGTGATGCACCTCTCACACCTTAGATAGGCTGCTCTGAGGTAAGAGATGTACATTCTGTTTCGCTGGTCTACACTACTCTGGAAGAATCTCCACAATGGTAAGAAGCTTAGTGGTATCTGACAGAGCTTGCAGGTTGTAGATATAAGTTTAATTGGTTTTATTTTTACTTAAGGTTTAGTAGATACTAAATGATTCAATTGTAAAATGTCTTTAAGACATGGCAAAGTCATCCTTCAGGAAAATGCATGTGTTTTAAGTAATTTTTACTTATGATAACTTTTAGTAGTGTTATGTTTATAGAAATGCCTTTGAAGAGAAGATTCCAATTCTACATCAATCTAAACCAAAGGTTCTTAACCTCGGGTCCATGGACACTCAAGGGGTCTATGTAAAGGTTTCAGGGAGTAGTGAGTAGGGGGGAAAAACCCAACATCTTTATTTTCACTAACTTCTAAAATTTAACATTTCTTTTAATTATGAATGTAGACAATTAAAAATTATTCTAGAAAGAGGTCCACAGGTTTCACTTGCCTAAAAAGACACAAAAAAGATTAAGAATCTCTCATCTAAAGAAATCATTCATAAGAATAGAAACAGGGAAGAGTAGAAGAAAGCATTTCATTAAAGAAGACTTCGAAAATCCTTGTATACATATGCATACAGTATATCATCAGACTCAGATTTTTTAAAATAGCAATGGGTTTATTTAAAATAATAATGGATCCTAATAGATGTGCTGTGTTCAGAGTTGTTATCTCTCCACACCTTTTTTTTTCTTCCTATGCTAGAGTCAGGCATTAAGAACTGACTTCTAGAGGTTACAGACAGGATTTAACAAGTCCTTGCTTGCCTAAGAAAGCCCAAAGGAAGCAAGAGGACAGAGCTCTGTGTTTGTGACAAAATATTATCTGAGTGAAAGAGGTTTAGGTCTGGTTCATGTTTTAGGGCCGTTTGTTACACTTTCGTAATGCATGCATTGGAAAATAATGTTCGTTTAGTAATGAAACATTTGAAATCACTTCAGAGGCATTTAGTTAGCTTCATGTGTAAAATAGACACAGACCTGTGTTCATTTTATACAGGAAGCCAGCTGGATAATATGAATATAACTTAAAAGACCAATCAGGAAATTGCTGGTAAAGGTTTACTAGCATGTTGGCCACTTATCCTTTTAACCTCATTGTATGTGAAGCTCTGTTGGTTACCGAAATCAGCATGGATGCAGGAATGTCAAATTGGACCTCCTTTGATACATAGTCTACCAAACAATAAAATAAAATAAATAAAATAATAGCATCCTGAAAAAATGGTCCAAATCTGATTTCGTTTTAGTCATAAGAAGTCAGCTCCTCTAACGAAACATTGCCCCCTACTGTCATAGTAAAGAGATAATATTGAAATAGAAGTGGTGTCCCTATTGCACAAAGGGAAGTAGAAAATTGGCAGCTTGCCCATTGGAGTCAGTAAGTTATCCATTTTGACTGATATGTACCATGAATTTACTGTGTAAAGATGAGTTTTCAGTCTCACTTTGTGTTGTGTAGATTTAATCTAGACTTTTTACATTCTTCATCCTCCTACATCATCCTACTTTCTGTAACCTTTGACAGTGATGACATTTTCTCCTTTCTATTCATTCGTCCATCCCTTGGGCTCCCAGATATGACTGTCCTCTTTCTGCTTATCTAACCAGTCCCCCTTTGTCTCCTAATCCTCATCCTGATCTTTTCAGGTCGTTATTTTCTAGCTTCTGTACTCTGTTCTCTTCTCTCCTCTTGATACTATTTTCTTTATCAATCTAATTTAGTCCCATAGCTTCAACTACTCCCTTTTCCAAAATAATTCCCAAACCTATATTTCACTTATTAACATCTGGACCTGTAGCTGCAATTGCTTACAGAACATATCCACATGCATGCCCCAAATCTTTCCCCTAAAGCTGTTTCTATGTGTGAATTCGCTATTTCTGCCAGTGGCACTCCTGTGTTACTCTGTTGCTTCTACTATAAAGTTCCAATTTCTTTGACCAGTATCTCAGGTCCTCCAAAATGTGACACAGCCCTCTTCTTTCCCCCAATATTATCTCATACTCATAGAATTTCCGAGTCTGATGAGACCTCAGTGGCCATCTAGTCCAACTTATATCAGAAAAAAATTAACTTTATGCTAAATATGATTAGTCATATAGCTTTTTCATGAATACCTTCAGTGACCCACTATTTCCCAAGACAACTCATTCCATTTTGGGATATGTCTAAGTGTCAGAACTTTCCCTCCTTTACCTTAAACCTAAATTGCTTCTTTGTAATTTCTATCTCTTGTTCCTAGTTCTGGTTTCTGGGGCCAAATAAAACAAATATAATCCCTATTCTGGGTAACAACCCTTTTGTGCTATTTATTTACAGCCAAACAGGACTACTACCATTGCTCAAATGTGGCTAGTATATTCTTGCCACCGTGCCTATGCTTATGTCATTACCTGTGTCTGGAATTCCACCTCTACCTCCCTCATCTGTTTAATTCCTACCCATACTTTAACACTTAGCTCAATTAACACTACCTCCATAGAATACACCCTGGTCTCCCCAGTCAGTAATGAGTTTTCTCCACTTAGATCCCATGCAGAACTTGTTTGTATAGCTCAGGTACACTTGGTGAAAGACAATGTGATGTAGTAGGAAGAACGTTAAAGTCAGAATATAGAGGCTAAAATCTCAGCTCTGGCACTTGACTAGTTGTGTGACCTTATGCAAGTCATTCCAACCCATTGGAGTTCAGTTTTCTTATCTACAAAATACAAGCAAAAAATACTTGTGATATTTATCTGACATGATTATTGTGTTATTTGTAACCTTAAGGATTTATGGAAATAGGAATTATCATGTATTATTAGTATTAAAATATAACACCTGGTACAAAACAGATGAAACAGATTTTGTCAGGACTATAACAAGGCATGGCAGCTTGGGTTTTGCTCCAGGGTGCTGAATTTAAAGGATGCTAGATTTAGCAGTTACTGATGACACTTGTAGTCTTTCAACAACAAAGTAGGAAAAAGCAAACTTTAATGAACAATAATTAATTAAGATAGGAAGCTATCAGATGGCAAGCTGGCTTAAAGTCCTCTTCTCCGTACCCCCCTTCCCATCATTGCCTTCCCACGAGTAGCTTTGTATTGGTGTCCAAGGATCTCTTCCTCTTCATCATGAGGTGGCTTTTCACCAGCCCAATCACTCAAACAAAGGCATATTTCATGGTACTTGCCCCAGGCACCAAATTCTTGGTTACGCTTCTGGATTTTCTATTATAGTGATTTGCATGTATGATATTCCCTATACGACTATTATTTTCACAAAGGTAATGACTATATATTCTCTAAGCTTTGTATGTTCCCAGTGCCTAGCACAATATTCTACACACAGAAGGTACTTTATAGATGTTACACACACACACACACATATGCATATACAGATATGGAAATGATTTAAGTGTGCCATGAGGTTAATGAGATAATAATAATTCTTCAATAGTCTTTGAAAATTAATTGTTTTTTGTAATGATTGAGTGTACATGTGTTCAATGAGATTTGTGAGAATAACGGTGTAATTTCACAAATTATTTTTGCTAGGATAACAGGCTGCATATGTTACCATCTTCCAATTAAAACCCTCTATGAGGTTTCTGCTTATGTCTCACCAAATTCTCCTTAACATTTTGGTTTCAATTCTTTTGTTAATGTGAAACTAAGCTTCAGTGGCAGAAAAGAAGCTTTGTGCCATCATTGCCTCAGTCAACTAAAATTAAAACGTATCTGTTGAAAAACATTTTCATTATTGCCAGAACTCAATTACTCTAACACCACTAAAAAAGCTCATAAATTACTCAAAATTGTGTGTTCTGCACTTTCTCCAAGTAATCTCCATGGAAAAGCAATGTAAATGGTGTGTAGCTTTTGATGAATTACGCTACTCTCATTTCTAATGTAAGATTGAATTTCTCATTATTAAATGGTAGTAAGCCAAGATGGTTGGTGGCCTAATGGTCAATTAAATTTCAAATGGACTTCAAAGAACCAGGATTAGTTATTTCCTCTTTGCTTTCAATTCTTTAATAATCTTTTACTCAAATCCCCAAGTAATTTTTATAAGTCAGAATGTACTTCATTTGTAGTGGTTGTTAAAAGAATTGCAAAATTCCCTTCTGTGTTTTTTTTTGTAACAACATTAAAAAAAAGCAGATAGGGTTTAAAAAAGTTTTTTAATCAGTGATAGAATGATGATAGAATTAGGATTGATGGCTCTCCATTATCATGTCAGGAATACACCATCTTCAATTGCACTATGTACATTGGTTTAGTCTGCTTTATTCTCTTAGGCACTAATGTACAAGTCTGAGGCAGATACAATGGATGTTTTATGCAATGAACATAAATCTTGCCATAAATATGACCAGCACAAACAACATAAGTTAAAAGAAGTAATATCTTGACAAATTCTAGGTAATAGTCCTTCATCTGTCCTATGACACCACATATGATTTTGTGGGGGTTGGGGTATGTGGAAGAAGTGGCAGTGAATTTACATGTGTTTCCACATTTCTCATAGTCAAGGATATATTTTCAGGCCTTTCTTTCTATGTCTATAAAACCTAAACTGTATCTGAGATCACTCCTAGTTGAATGAAGCACTAATAGACTGGGATTGAAGAAATCTGAGTTTGAATTATCAGTTCCCATTATTGTTATTGTTCAGTCATTTTTCAGTTATGTCTGATTCTTCATGATTCTGTTTGGGGTTTTCTTGGCAAAGATACTGGAGTGGTTTGCCATTTCCTTCTCCAGTTCATTTTACATGTGAGGAAACTGAGGTAAACAGGGTTAAGTGACTTGCCCAGCTAAGTGTCTGAGGTCAAATTTAAACTCAGGAAGATGAGTCTTCCTGTCTCCAGGCCCAGCATTGTATCCACTGTGCCACCTAGCAACCCATATCAGTTTCCATAATGACTAGCTATAGAACCATGGGCAAGTCATGCTGAGCATTAGTTTCTTAGGATTACTACCTACCCTATCAGGTTGCTATATGGATTCCCTCCACAAACCTTACAGCATTATTGATAAATATGAAAATATTACATAAATTTTAGCTGAAATGTTGGAACTAAGTTGCGTTTAGTCAAGAAACACATGCATTTCTAATATGTTTTGGATTTATGGGGGAAGGGTTAGATTTTTTAAAATTATGATGGATTTATTCATTTGCATATTCCTTCCTTTTTTTCCTAAGAGCAATTTCAAGACATCTTGTATTCAGACTAGAATGAGAGTATGTCTGACACAGAACAGCAGAAGAGTCATTTTTTTAAATAAGGGATTATTCATTTGCAGTGGAACAGACTTCAGAGAGATGAAGTGACATGCCACTACCAGGTTAGGTGGCAGAATAGCAGAACAGATAGAGCACTGGACTTGGGTCAGCAAAACCTGAATTCAAATCCTACCTCAGACACATACTTGCTGGGTGATCTCTCCTTAGTTTCCTCAGCTGTAAAGCATGGATAATAGCATCTACCTCACAGGGATGTTCTGAGGATCAAGTAAGATTATTTATGTAAAGCATTTTGCAAACTATTAAATGCTATGTAAATATTAATTAATGATGGTGATGATGTAATTTCAGCCCAGGTCTTCTGACTCTGAGTCTAGCATCTTTTATTGTATCATGCTGCTTCAGCTAAGCCCTTCAACTTTGACACAAGTACACCTAAGAACATTAGGAAGAATTCAAAATGTGTCATGAAGAATACAACTGTTGAAGATGGCAGCGTACAGGAAGAAATCAAGTTGAACCTCCCAACATTCCCCAAACAACTTAAAATAGTGCCTCAAACAAAATTTTGGAATGGTAGAGCTAACAAAAGGATGTCCAGCCTAAGACAACTTAGGAGGTCAGCAGGAGAGGTCTGTGACACTAGGGTGATGCCTGTCTGGAGCACCTACATGGAGTGGCAGCACCAGCAGTGAGCCTTTGAGGTGACAGTAGCAACAGCAGCAGCAGCATCTTTGACAGCTCTCAGGTCAGACAGCAAGGGGGTCAAACAACTGGTCTGTAATCTCAAAAAGAGATTACAAGGGACCTTTTGCTGGACTGAGTGCAGCTGGTGCCAATTGTCAACTCTATTATCCATCATCAGTTGTAGGTTGCAGTTCCAGGGCAGAAAGCAACACTTATAATCAGTCAGAAGGGAACAGGGGCCCTGGTTTCAGTTCTTAGGCAAAGAGGAACACTTCAAAGAGGTGGCCTCAGGAGAGCAAGGGACTTAGTCATAGTTCCAGGACTAAGAGGAGTGCTAGTGCTTTTGGCTGCAGGACAGCAGAGGCCCTCCTCAGATAAAGACCAGAATGAAGATCAGGAGAACAATGACTTCACCTCTCCCTGCATCACACCACCTTGGAAGCATCAAAAATTTGCAGACCCCCAGAACTTGCTATGAAAACAGTAGCATGAAAAAGTCAGAGCACAGGCCAGGGGAGCAGTAACCACACCTCTCCTTAGATCATAACATCTTGGAAGAACTGAGAGCTTACAGACCCCAAGTGCTAGCTTTGAAAACATTGCAAGTAGCCAGAAAGAAATAGTTCAAACTATTGAAGGTGCAGTCAGTATCACACAAAATTTATCAGCTATCACCTTAAAGGAGCAAAAGGCTTGGAATATGATATTCCAGAGGGCAAAGGAGCTAGGATTACAACCAAGAATAACCTATCTAGCAAAACTAAGTATAATCCTTCAGGGGGGAAATATACCATATATTTAATGAAATAGAAAACTTTCAAGCATTCCTGATGAAAATATCAGAGCTGAATAGAAAATTTGGCATTCAAACATAAGACTCAAGAGAAGCATTAAAAGGTAAACATGAAAAGGAAATCATAAGGCACTTGATATGTTTAAATTGTTTACATTCTTATATGGGAAGATGATACTTATAACTTCCAAGAATTTTATCATTGTTAGGGCAGTTAGAAGGACTCTACATAGATAGAGTGCATGAGTGTGAGTTGATTATGTTGGTCAAAGGATATGAACAGACACCTTTTAGAAAAAGAAATCAAAGTTATCTATAGTCATATAAAAAGTGTTCTAAATCACTATCGATTTTTGTTAATTCATTTCAGTCCTGTCTAACTCTTTGTGACCCCTTTTTGGGGTTTTCTTGGCAAAGATACTGGAGTTGCCATTTTCTTCTCCAGCTCATTTTACAGATGGGGATACTGAGGCAAATGGGGTTAAGTTGCTTGTCCAGGGTCACATAGCTACTAATTGTTTACGGCCAGATTTGAACTCAGAAAGACAAATATTCCTGATTCCAAGCCCAGTGTTTTATCCATTGGTCCGCCTAGCTGCCCACCACTATTGATTAGAGAAATGCACATTAAAACAACTTTGGGGTACCACCTCACACCTATCAGAAATAACAAATGCTGGAGTGTTTGAGGGAAAATAGGTTCACTAATAAACTGTTGGTGGAGTTATAAACTAGTCCAATCATTCTGGGGAACACTTTGGAACTATGCCCAAAGGACTATAAACCTGTGCATACCCTTTGACCAATCAATACCACTGCTAAATATGTACCCCCAAAGAAATCAAAGAAAAAAAATATTCATGGCAGCTCTTTTGTGGTAAAGAATTAGAAATTAAGGAGATGTTCATCAATTGAGGAAGACTAAAGAAGTTTTGACATGATTATGGTGGAGTACTTTGTGCTGTAAGAAATCATGAGGATGATGATTTCAGGAAAAAAAAAAACATGAGAAGATCTATATGACTGATGTAAAATGAAGTGAGAACCATGAGACCATTGTACGCAGTACAGCAGTGTTGTAATGATCAACAACTGTGAAAGACTCAAATGTTCTGATCAATACAATGATTCAAGGCAATTACAAAGGACTCATGATGGAAAAAAAATTATTCACCTCTAGACAAAGAACTGATGAACTCAGTGCAAACTGAAATATAACTTTTTTCACTTTTTTGTGATATCATTAATATGGAAATATGTTTTGCATGGTTTCACATATATAATTGGTAACATTTTGTTTGTCTTCTCAGTGGGTGGGGGAGAGATTGGAAAGAGGAAGAGAATTTGGAACTCAAAATTTAAAAAGAAAAAAGTTAAAAATAAATAATAAATTTATATATATTTTTTAAAAAGAATATTATAGCATAATAAACACATGGTATGAGCATTGAGAATACATGGATTCAAGTCCTGCCCCTGACATGTACTAATTGTGGAATGAACAAATGAATAAAAAGACATTATTAAGTGGAAAAAATGCAGCTGTCACTGACCTTGTGCTTTATGACTCAGACCTGGGGATGAGGGGAGGTACAGTCTTTATCTTATAGCTTAGGAATCAAACTTAAAAAGAAATGACTCCCTGAAGACATATATTGACTTAAAAAACCACAAATTAACATTATATTTATTGTATTATGTTTTTGTGTATTTTGTTAAACATTTCCCAATGACATTTCAACTTGGCTCAGGTTTCCCTCAGGATTTTTCTCTTGTAAACTGTTGTTGACAAGGTTGATACCATTGGTTACAGTATAGCTCAAGCTCATGACTTTCCCAGAAATGCACTTAAGATCACAGGATCACAGATTCCTTGCTGTAATTGATCTCTGACATCACTGAATCCAACCCCCTTGTTCTACAGATAAGGAAACTGAGATTGGTTAAATGGTTTGTCCAGAATCACACAGCTATTTAGTTTCTGAGGTTGGTCTTCCTGATTCCAAATCCATTCTGCTGTTCATACCACCAGAAAATATGAGATACAAAAAAGGAAAAAGCAGCCAGGTCAACAGATTCCCTCAGCTACCTTGCCCTGCTTTACCAAAGTGAAGTCTCACCTCCTTTCTTGCTCTTTCTGCTTAGAAAACATGCATTTCTAAGAATGTGGCAGCCTAAAAACCAGCCCAGAAACTTGTTCTTTCATTAAGTACCCTCACAAGTCATCCATAGCAAATGTTGTATTCTATACAGACCAATGGTCCTGCCTTCCGTATTGTTCTTATAACATATGCTCACTAAGGCCAGTCTTTTGTTTCATCTTAAAAAGGAGGAAAGTGACCTTGCCTCAAAGGGTATATAGAATTGAAAGGTCATTATGGCCTCCCTCCATGCATCCCTCCTTGCCTTCTTTGATATCAGTCTTCCTCCTAGCTCATTTGTGAAAAGAATAGACAATACTAAGATTTTCTCCCTTTTCCCGTCAGTGTCCTGTCTAGATGAGTACCGTACTGGCTTCTGTACCTCTTTTTTCTCTAAGGCATCCCAACTCCAAGTATAGGCTTGAACTTACAAATCTTATCTGTTGAGGCTGCTTCTTGCCCTTTGTAAACACAGCTCTGTGGCTGCTTTTTCCACACTGAGAATATTGGTGACATCTTTTAAAAATTTTAAACATTTTTAAAATTAAGGCCCCACTTACTGCAGTGGAATTTTTGAGAAAGTAGATTCATCCTTGTGGTCCAGGTTCATGGACATGAGCACCAAGCAAGGAAAGGTTCTCAATCTGAGCCACTGAATCTCATTTATTGTCTCTTCTGAAAAGTGCTCAACCTGATTGACACCCAAACTGCCAAGTCTATAGAACATTTTTTTTTCTGTCCTGTCATCCCTCTCCTCTTCCTGGGGTCAATTTCAGCCACAATAACTCTCTAAATGATGACCTTTCCCAGGATTGACACATCCTATCTCCTCACTAAGTTGCAGGCAGTAAATATAATACCCTGGGACCCCTCCCCCAGACTATCAGGGATCCTATGGCATAATCTGATTTGTCCACTAGTTCAAAGCAAACACTCCCTAAAATATAACCAGAGCAGATGCTTTTGACATACCTCTATGACTATTTCCCTGTTTATGTCAGGCTTTTTTTCTTCTCCTGGGGCTACCTGCATCATTGAATTAAGTGATTAGCCTCCCACCCCCCACCCCTCCCCTCAAAAAAAAAAAACCAGAAGCAGGAGTCACCATGAAACCAACGTGGCCATATTCTAATAGACTAATGTCTGTAGTTAATATTTCCTTGGGTAACTGTTTACCTCAGAATGCCCTTGGACATTCATGACCTATATGGCCTCATAGATGACCTTGTAAAGATCTATTTTAGCCCCCAGGCAATTGCCTTCTGGCCCATCTCATGGACACCTGATATCCCAGTATAGGAAGTACTGCACAAAAGGTGCTAGATGAATGTTAATCTATTTATTCTACCTATAGCATATTTAGAGTCTGGAGGCAGGCTCTGGAAAGTTGAGTTAAATCAGAAATTTAGGCTATGAACAAACTTTGGCATCTTTGCATTTTGTGAGCTCAGGACCACCTGTGTGAGGGATGAACTCCTGGCCTCCAGAAAAGATTCTCAGAACCGAGCCAAGCTCACAAAGAGCTGGTCCCTATCTCTATGGAAAGAGACTTCAAATCAACCTTGAGAGCAAGTCAGACTCTCTCTCACTTTCCCTTTCTCTTTCCTTTAACTCCTAAACCAATTATAATGTTCAAAGATTCCAAAGTTAGATCTGAGGAGAGAAATAGCAGGTAAGACCTTCTTTTCCCACCAATCACTACCTTAGGATTCCTAGGTGGCAAGGGAAATGTCCTTAGCATAATCAGAAACGATACTATTCTCATACAAAAGGGGAATGCCGGAAAGCCATCTTGGTGAACTTGAGCACTCCCTGCCTCCACCTTACCCCACACCAGTTGTTGTTGTTGTTGTTGTTGTTGTTGTTGTTGTTGTTGTGTGTGTGTGTGTGTGTGTGTGTGAAGATCTGTACATTTGTATTGCCATTGTCTTCCAACCTCTTAAAGACTTGATGGGCTATAAATAATCTTAAATTAATCTGATTTGGATACATACATGTACATGGACTCTTCTCCCCACTCATGGCATTTGCTTCCAAATGTAGGAATGAAAATGTGTAGAATTCATCCATGTTCCTCTTCATTTTATGGAAAAATCCTATGGACCTGGATAAATAACACTAATTATAATTCTAACTGGTACCAAGACTTCAATGGGTCCAGGCCAAGGTCCACTTGTACTACCATAGTAGATGTTTATGGACAACTGAAAGGAAGCTCTGGTCGGTGGGCTCATGGTACTGCCACCATTTAGAGGACTAAAAGCTTTGGCTTACTCTCAACTGTGTGAGCTCAAGATTTTCTTGCATCCTCAGTGCCTACATATAGTCTTTAGAGTTATTATAATCCCTCCCTAATTAAGCAGTTATCCAACTTTACTATCATATCAATTAAGACCATCACTTCACTAGACATAGTTAGATACCCTGTCAAGAAATCCTTTAATTTGTCATTAGAGTCTTTTCTAAATTCTTGCATCTACATTTCCTCCTCCAAGCCCCAAATTCTGATCAATTGAAGAAACATTTATTATGCATCTAATATATTCAATCCAATTTAATTTTCAGTTAATGGAATTTACACACAAACAAATACGCACACAAACACACACACACACACACACACACACACACACACACCCCCCTTCTTTATCATCTCTGACTTTTCAATAATACTGCTGCATTGGGTACCTAATCCTGGTTCTCCTTTCTCTTTTCCATCACCTTTTCAGCTTTCTTTTGTATGTTGTCTTCCCCTCCAGACTGTATGCTTCTTAAGGCCATGGGATGTCTTTTTTTTTTTTTCAATTTGCATTCCCAGTAGTACTTAACACACTGCCTGGCACATAGCAGGTGATTAATTTTATTGATTTTATTGATTGATTGATATATGCTAGCAAAGACTGTCTCTCCTCATTGGAGGAACTCAATTATGGAAATAGCTGCATTTGTGGTGTCCCAAAACATCCAGCCAGGGATTCCCACACCAACATTCCCTCCCCAAGATAGGTTGTACCCACAGTGAAGAACAATTTTTCCTGAAGTGGTAGGAGCTGTAACCCCTCCATCTATGCAAGTTAGATTATTTTTTCCTTTGTTTTTTCTTTTGCTAAGCAATGGGGTTAAGTGACTTGCCTAGGGTCACACAGCTAGTAAGTGTCAAGTGTCCAAGGCCAGATTTGAACTCATGTCCTCTTGAATCTAGGGCCGGTGCTCTATCCACTGTGCCACCTAGCTGCCCCTATTTTTTTTTCTTAAAACATATTGAAACCATCCTTGAAACTCTATTGGCTCAGGTGTGTATAACTCAATTAACCAATTAATCAGGAGACTAAAGATTCAGACTTTTGGAAGCAAAGAGGACAAGCATTTATTATGTACCAAGTATATGCCAGGCCTGTGCTAAGCGCTTTATAAATATTATTTCCTTTGATCCTTATAACAACCTGTAAGGTAGTTGCTGTTGTTATTCCCATTTAAGGAAACTGATGAAGGCAGAGGTTAAGTGGCTTGTCCAGTTTCGCACAGCCAGAAAGTGTCTGAGGCTGGATTTGAACTTAGGCTTCCCTGATTCTGGACCCAACACTCCTTCCACTACACCATCTTGCTGTCTAGATGCGTTTTGACATCACTTCCTTGTGGCCTGAGTACCAAGCAGCCAGGAGGAGTTCTAGAGGTGCTCTAACGCTTGGCTGATGGATCATTCAGACAATTTAACTTCACTCAGCTTAATCAACTCAAGTTATCCTTGGTGACTCTCCTTGTTGAATATCTTTCTCCTGCTATAGCTAAGCAAATCTAATTGTGTTAATATCTAATTGTGTTAATGACCTATGAGTGTCTTATTTTACTCCAGTATTGAAGGAATCAAGCCCAGAGCAGAACACTGGGTTGTTGAAAAACTCTGTGACTAAGTCTTAAAGAGTGATCAGGCCATCTTCCGGGAAACCAGGGCCTACATAATGTGAGTATCATCATCATCAGGCTGACACATATCTCCACCATTACCCCTTTTACTTCTTCCCTCCCAACTCTTGCTCTAGGAGCAATAATCAAATAAAGTTGCTATTATTGTTGGAAAGATCATAAGAAATGATTGCCCTATGACTCCACTAATAATCTCTGGGACTCTCTGGACTAAGATCTCTTCCTTGATTACCACTCCCCTACATGTGTTCCATTCTGATATTAAAATATAAGCCTCTTGAAGGCAAGGACTGTTTTACTTTTGTCTTTATATTCTAATTACCTAGCACAGTACATGGCGTGTGGTATGTGTTGAATAATCCTTGTTGATTCTTTCAACAAAGGGTTTACACTGGCTTAGGAATACTAGTGTCTGTCTTCACTGCTTCTGGATTATCAATAGGGAAACAATGGCAGGCAGAGGTAGCAGTTACGTAACTGTAGTTGGCAGTTCTGGTCGGAGGCACTCCTGTTGTGTCACAAACCAAGCAACTGCTCCCTGAAGTTACTGCAGTTGTTTCCCCAACCCCTGTATTAAGTACAACATCAGACCCTCTCAGGTTACTAAAGGAGAATAAGAAGGAATAAAACTCTATCTGTCACTGGGTAAGGTTCCTGTCTTGTGACTAAAGTATAACTAAGAAAAGAAGGAAGGGGTTGCAAGATCTTGTCAAGGACACATATGTCACTGATCTTGTGACACAGTCATTACCTTCTTTCCCTTTGACATACTTGGTGCCCAGACATCAACAGCTTATAGCATAGTTCAGTGGATAGCAGACTTATGCAATAAAGGGAAACAAAGCCCGTGTTAAAGCCATTGAGGTAATTAGACTCCACACGACTCTGTCACAGCAAGTTCTTGCCTGACTTTTTTGCTCTTTCCTTCCAAAACACACAGTTTTTTAGCCAAAATAGAGTGGGCCAGCCTATGACCAGCTCAGAGACTTGGGTTTTCCTTGCTTTATCAGCTGCCTTGAAGCAACATCAAAGTGATAGAATGATGCCCTTTTTAGGTCTAATAACAACAGCTGCTTCTTTCCTACCCCAATAAGTGCCTCCCTAACTATGGAATCAAGTGGTAATGTTAGGGGGAGCATCTGCATCACCACACCTAAAGAATTTTTATGGTTTGGAGGAGATGGAGAGGAGGAATTCACTAGTTCTAGCCCTAATCATAATATAGCTCCCCAAAGTCAGAAACAATCTGAATTATTTATCTTTGCATCTCTCCTGGTACTCTAGATATAGTAATATGCTTGATACATGATATGTTTGTTGGGATAGATTAAATAGAACTATGCAGGCTCTAACAGCGGTTCATAAGAACTTGTGATTTATCATAAGATAAATTTTTTTTCAGTATCGTTAAGAAGAGATGACAGGTTTGTTTTGAACAGAAGTGCTAAAAGGTAAACTAAGCAGAGACTAAAGTGTTTTGAAGGTCACATGGACAGAGAACAGTTAGACTAGCTAGGAAAAGTTAGGTGCAATGCAGCAATGGTTTTCAGGACTTTTATGGTCTAAGGACTGCATATACCAATACAAGTGAAACTTAAGATACAATAATTTAATTCTTATTTTACTACTTCAAGGAGTCATATTTCAGTTGTTTGGATACTCTTTCCACTGCTACAGATCTCAAACCCTCCCTGCCTTTGTCTTCAACAAACAACATTTAAAAGTATTCCTTAAGTATCTTCTATGTGGAAGGCAATATGGTAGACTGCGAGAATAGAAAAGCAAAAACAATAACAGCAACAACAAAAGTACCTGTCCACAAGGAGCTTAATTTCACTGATAGAATGTCACCCAGGCATTGATTGCGGACGGAAAAATTGAAATTAATTTGTAGCTTATGAATAACATCATGATATTTCTATATGATTCATGCCTCTCTTCTCCCCACCCCCCACCCCTGTGTTCTCCTCTGGGAATATCTGTATTTGGTGCATATTTTCTTCTACCCAGTGTTTCTCCTGGGAACATCAGAATTTGGCTTACTTCAAGGTTGTTTGAGTCAGTTTATTGGCTAGCAACCAAGGTATCAAATAAAGCACTATGAACATAAACATATTTATTACAAAAACAGATAAGAACATAAATAGGATTCAGACTCAAGTCCAATAAGAAGGGAAAAAAACAAACCTCACAGTTTCTAGAGGATTTCTAATATTCTGAATGCAGATACAATTGATGATCTTATAACAAGGATGTGTTCTATAGGTCGATGGTGACTACTCTACCTGTTTGCTGCTGTCACCATGTCTGCCCCTCACAACTGTTACTTCTAGGTCACTGCTCACAATCCTGTAGCTCCATGGCTCTTCCTTTAGCGAAGTTTCTTTACTCCTAAGCTGGTAACAAAGTAGAAAGTCTTTTCTTTCTGTAGTAGAGTTCCTTAAATAGATTACCTTTATGAGTTGTTATAGCTGAAAAAATGTCATCACTTGGTAGCCAGCCCTTTTGTAATGAACATCTCTGAACTTAAATGGGCTAATCTTCATATGACAGATAGGTGACCAGTCTACTGCAAGAGAGTCTTTCTAGATTGGCAGGACTTCACAGATGATATAGTCTACTGTCACAGCCTTTTAGAATCATCTCCCTGTCTTGGGGAAGATATGGGAATAGGCTTTTACTGAAGGATTTATGTTTCCCAATACTGGCACTATAGTTATCTATATTATCAAGGAATAATGTTTTGCACATTAGCAAATTCTTCAAAAACAAACAAAGACTGAAGTTTAGCTTTGGACACCAAAGTATTCATTTAAACCTTGGTGATACCAGTTTCAAGAGCTGCTCCCACAGTGACTATGGATATTATTGCTGAATCTAAAAGAGGCTTGGGAACTTTAAATAGTGACAGTTTAACTGCCATTCCTCAGTAGGGAGGGTGTGATTTAACTTTGATCTGGAAGGAGTCTTTGAGGAGACAAAGAGTTTTAACTGCCATCTGTGAAGAGTTTGAGTTTTAACTGTCATCTGTGAAGACACTGGCAGTTTAACTGTGATTCTGGAGAGAATGCTAGTAGCAAGGGCTTTCAAGAAAATGTGAGAAGACAGAGAAAATAGAGGATGAATAAAATTTCTTGTCTGATGGAATTGTTTTTAACTCATATTATGAAAAACATTATAAAAATAATTCCTTGAAAAGTCTATGAAGGTTGTGGAAAGTTTTACCTGTATTTCTGGAGAGTTACTTGTTATATCTGGAAAGAGACTTTGAGAGGAGAGAAATGGAGGGGGGATATTCCCTGAAAGAACTGAGTTTAACACATGTTGGAAAATAATGAAAAGAGGCTAGTTTGAAAGACTTTGACTGTTATCTTGAGAGCAGAAAGGTGGGACTTATATTCCAGAACTGAAAAGTCAAGAGTAACCATGATGATGAGAAGTAACTCTAGCTGTGATCTTTTCCACAGCTGAAACATTGTAAATCATTGGTTATTTGTGCTTTTATTGGCTATACCTTAACAAATTTATAGCTAGTGACTTTGATATTGATTTAAGCCTAGGAAACTGGGGTTTTGACATAGAGAGATTAGCAACTGCTTATGTGGAAGAAAAGGTTTCTCTTGTTTATTAAATAAATAATGTTTAATAAGCTGGGGTGAGAATTCTGAGATAATTAATTAATGGGAGAAATTTCTATTTTAATAATTAATGAAAATATACCCATACTCATCCTATTTCCTTAGAAATTGAGAAAAAATATGATAATAACTCAAGTAGCAGGCTATGTGATGATGGCCCCATATGTGCTACAAATGAATATGTTTGACCCTAAAACCTTGTTACATCTCTTTAATGGGGATTTTTCTAAAATATATGACACGTTTACCTATTTTAACAGAGTTCTCTGAATTTGCCTTATAGTAACATTTTCTCAATGACTCAAACTTATCATCATGAACATCTGTTTGCTAAGGTATAGTGGGAAAAAAGCACTTGGCTAGAATTTAGGAAGCTTGTTTCTAGCCTGAGCATGCCCACTAAGGCTAATTGACCTTGGGTAGGTTACTTCTCTAGCCTTCAGTTTTCTGACTTATGAAATGTTAGTTAAACTAATAGCCCTTTCAGCTCTATAATTCTGATTTCTACTTTTCAATAAATCAGGATTCCCAAACAGTACATAGGGACAGGCTTTGCCTACTAGCTTTGCCTACTAGCTCTCTCATATGATAGCCACCACCACACTTTTATTTTCCACCCTTTCAAGTAGACCCAGGATACGTCATCTATGCCCATCCTATTTCTAGAAAGACCTTTGTGTTATGTACATGTAGGGTCCATTACATTCCATTTAATTCAGTGCAATTTAACAAACATTTCACCATGCACTGAAAACAAAAGAACGAAAATGGCTAGTAGGGATCTGATACCTAAGATAAGTAAAAAGATAATGAAAGATAATGAAAATTCTTCATGAATTCAAATCATCTGATCCAGATGGAAGTGGCCAGTTGCTAAAATAACTGGAAGATATTAATGCTAAGCTTGGGCCTATCTTATCATCAAGTCACTGTGTGCTTTACAAATATTATCTTATTTGACGCTCACAGCAATCCTGTGAGATAGATACTATTACAGTTGAGGAAACTGAAGTAGACAAAAATTAAATGTCTTGCTCAGGTCACACAGCCAGTAGGTGTGTGAGGCCACATTTAAACTCATCTTCCTGACTCCAGGTCAAAGATCGAAATGGTTAGTGAGAAGTAGAACCCATCTTGTCTCTCAGAGAAGTACCTCCTTACATTGGGGAGAAATTAAAAATGGCACTTCCACATAAAAATATAAATACTCTTGTTAGAGCTGTAATAATAAATGCCGATGATGTAGGACATAGGCATACATGGGTATTCACCCATGAAGATATAATTGATGTTAATTTCTTTAAAATGTTCCTCATGTCATCTTTTGGGTCTTTTTTTATTTCTCACAAAGGCAAAATAAGGTATATTGAGCTGTGTGCCTTTTAGGGCAATGCAACATGTACAAAACGAATTATTTAGTATAAGGCTGAGGTAGCCATCTCTCAAATGAAATAATTGACCTCCAGAAAAATTATCTTCTTCACATTTGTTATTAGGGTTCTTTGAGTTTAGCAAAAGTAAGCAAAATATTATCTAAAGCCATTCTAGGGTATTAGCTTTCACATGTCCCTGGCAGAACAGAAACACCAGAAGCATACAGATGTTACAAAGACCTTAAGAAAAGGAAATGGACATCTGCCTAGGACTAAAAACAGCAAGTTCAGGACTTTTAAATTAATTAGGGCAACATTGATTCACCTACCGTATAGGACACCAAGGTTCAGGAAAGGCCAGCAATTAAATACTTTGCTGATTCTAATACATTTAAAGCCATGGAGCAGCACTATACAGTGTACCTAAATTAATTAGAGTATCAAATTATGTTCTATAGGATTTCAGTCTTATAGAAGCAGCTGGGTGCTACTGTGGATAGAGTATTGGGCCTGGAGTCAGGAAGAGGAGTTTAAATATGGCCTCACACACCTACTGGCTTTGTGACCTGAGCAAGGCATTTAATTTCTGTCTCCTTCAGTTCCTTCAACTGTAATAGCATCTATCTCACAGGATTGTTGTGAGCATCAAATAAGATAACATTTGTAATGTGCGCAGTGGCTTGATGATAAGACAGGCTCAAGTAGACCCAGGATATGTCATCTGTGCCCATCCTATTTATAGGAAGACCTTTGTGTTATGTATATGTAGGGTCCATTACATTCCATTTAATTCAGTGCAACTTAACATGAATTCACCAACTTTAAAACAAAAATGGCTAGCAGGGATCTGATACCCAAGATAAGTACAAAACATAACAAAAGAGTACATAGTCATTCTTCATGAATTCAAATGGATCCAGATGGAAGTGGCCAGTTGCTTAAATAACTGGAAGATGTTAATGCTAAGCTATTGTTAAGTGATATTTGAAAAATCATGGAAAAGAAGAGAGATAGGAAATAAACTAGAAGCCTTTCCAATAAGATTAAGATTAAAGCAATGATGTCCATATCACAAATGTTATTTGATATAGTGTTAGAAATGCTAGGTATAGCAATAAGAAAATAAACAAATTGAGGGATAAGTATAATTATAGAAGAAATAAAATTATCATTTTTTACAGATGATTTAATGGCCTATTTAGAAAACCTTAGAAAATCAACTAAGATTTATTAAATTAATTAATATCTGCAGCAAAGTTGCACATATGAAATAAATCTACAGAAATCAGAAAAATATCTGCATATTAACGACAAAACCCAGAAACCCAGCAGAGAAATGAAGTTCTCTTCTATGGAAAATAACTATAGAATATATAAAATATCTCTTGATCTACCTACCCAGATATATACACAAATTGTATGAATATATCTACAAAACATTTATTACAGGAACATAGATCTAAATAATTGGAGAAATATTAATTGGTCATGGGAAGGCTGAGACAATGTAAGAAAAATGATAATGCTAACCAAATTAATTCACTTCTTAAGTGATATATCAATCAAACTACGAAAGAATTGTTCTCTAGTGTTAGAGAAAAAAATAACAAAATCCTTCTCACAATCAAAAAAGCTCAAGGAAATTATTGGGGGTGGGGGGGAAATGTGGTAAACAGTGGTAGCAGTTCAAAATCTGAACTATACTACAAAACAGTAGTCATCAAAATGATTTGATAATGATTAAAAAGAGAGATTGAGTAAGGGAACAGATTATAATATATAATATACCAAAGCAAATGAACACAATAAGTTACTGTTTGATAAATTTAAAGACTTCCATAATCTTGCTCCAACTCACCTTCCTATTCATATTTCATACTACTCTCCTTCAGTCATTCTACTTTACAGTCAAGCTGGCCATTTCCTCCTTTTAGGGCTCAACATAGAATTCCAGATCCCACATTTGAGTATCACCACAAGCTGTCCCTCATTCCAGGACTGCACTCTCCTCCCACCTCTTCCTTTCAGAATACCTGTCTTCCTTTAAGGCTTAGCTTAAGGGCTACATTTTCTGCAAAACCTTCTCTGATTATATTCCTCCTTGTTGTTAGCATTCTTTCCATCTCAGATTATCTTGTGTTTAGTTATCTTCTCTAGTAGAATGAAAGTTCCATCCATGAAAGATATTTTTTGTCTTGTTATCCTCAGGCCCAGCATAATGCCTTGAGAATTTTCAGTTGTTAATCACTGTTTGTTGAATGAAACTGAAGAATAAGAAAGCCTAAATGTCTATCCAGGTAAGACTCATGAACAAATGAAACAAAACAAATTTGAAGTATAGTTCTATTATGAAGAATAACTTTTGACCCCTAAAAGCCTCTCTCCTCTAATTGAAACATTGCTCTTATGGTCAGTCCACTTGACCCTTATGTCGGCTACTGAAGTCATAGAATCATAGGAACATAGATTTAGAGATGGAAGGAACCACATTGCCATTTAATCCAAACCTATAATTTTGTGGATGAAGAACTTGTTATTTTCATTCATTCATTCAGTCAGTCATTCATAACACTTTGTGAAGTATTTTTTTCTGATCAATCCCTTTGGTATTCAGCCAAGTTCATTTTGCCTGCTCACCTCACATCTCAATTTGGAACATTTTGTGCATAAGGCCTCAAAGACAGAGATTGCCTGCGTGGTTAATGCCCAGTGGGAAAAAGTGGGAAGAGAAAAAAAGGAACCCGAGTAGGATAGCAAGGGAGAGCTTTCTAGTATCTAGAGCAGTTAGTGGCACATATTAGGCACTATAAATGCATTGGTTGATTGCATGCTTTAAAATGCAATATAAATATGGTACTCTTGAGGGGAAGTATGTCATAGTGAAAGAACACCGAAAATCAGAAAATCTGGTTTTGAATATCAGTTTTGTGAATACAACCTGTAAGTTTCCTCATCTGTAAAATTTGAATTAAATTTATATAACCAGTAGGTATTCTAATAACAATTAGGAAATATTTGACCTTATGAGAGAAACCAAAAGTAAAACAAGCATTCATTCTTGCCTACTTTCTCCTCCTAAAGGGTAAGAAAAAGGGGCAGACTCTTTTAAGACCATTCTTTTATCTTCCCAAGGGGTATGACTTTTCCTTTGTTCCACTCTTCTATCTCACCCCTCCTTGAGAAATGGGAGAGTCTCAAAGGTACCCTTTGTTAAGTCATACTGATTCTGTTTTAACAATAGTTCATTTTAGCCTAGGGAATAAAAGCCTCAGATCTATTTTAGTTTTGCTTTTTGAGATATTTGACAAAATTACTAATAATCAAACCTATAAAATTCTTTCTTATAATGGCTTCCCTTCTACCCCCCAGCTGATACTATCTAGCATTCTGGACAGAAGTTCAATCCTCCGACTATTTTGTTTTTTCTCTATGTAGACCAAGCTAGTCACAGGTATCTTCCATTTACCTTACCTCCACTCCAACATTTAATTAATTTATAGATATGCAACACAAAATCCTTATAATACACATACACAAGTATATATATATATATGTATGCATATGTATATATATATGTCTATGTACATACACACATATATCTATGTATATAGATATATGTATGTGATTGTGTATGTTTGTGTATGTGTCTATCCATGGCAAGTGAAAATGTTTTCAAAGGCACAAGCTACGTCAGAAGTTATAAACAGTCCTGAATAGAGAAATTTAGAAGTAAATTCTTTGTATCTTCATATGAAGATAGACACAGATAGGGAGAAGGGTACTGAAGCACTTCACCAATTTCCTTAATCTCAGAGCAATTCAGTCACCTCTCAGCTAGGGATCTGACTAGATGGAGGCTTCTTGGCTGTTCAGGCAGTCTCCTCAATACCATATTATTAATCCCCTCTCAGATCTGCCTCTCTGGCTTGCTTTTTCTTCATTCTCAATTCCAACTTCCTTTGCCTCTTCAGAACCAAAAAAAGAGCCCTCTAGGCACTCCAGCTCATCATCCTCCCTTCTTTCCACCCCCCTCAGATCTGGGGAGATTAATCTCACAATCTCCTTCACAGGTCAAGAAGAGAACACTTTTCATGGGCCTACAATTCATGCTTAGGCTTTGGAATTCTTGGTTCAGTTTCTCCTCTGGATACAATGTGAATCTATACTCAAAAATTGTGTTCTGTCCTTTTTCTTTCCCAGAAGAAGTACCAAAAAGTAGAAGAATTAATTTAATTTCTAAGGTTTTGCCCCTAGGTCAATGGTGAAATGTGTAAGATGGAGTTTGGAAGGTTATAATATATTACCAAAAAAAGAAAATTACACATGTCATAAAAAGATATATGACTGAAAATGAAGGTCATAAATTAGAGCTCATAGTCTGCATTAATATTCTCAAAAAGTCAAAAGAATGTGATTAAGGAAGACATTTTTCTGAGTGGTTATGTTCTGGGGACTTATTGGAAGACATTGACAAGAGTCAAACAGCAGGGGCAGCAGAGTTTTTTTTATCTCTATACACATGGATGAAATCAAAGGTTATTTAGAGCATTGGAGTAGAACATCTGTTAGAATTTCTTCTGCACTTTGCTAACAAGCGGTTTTATCTCTGGCATGTCATTGTACCCTTCTGGGTCTCAGCTTCCTCACATGAAAAAAAAACCAGAGGGTTAGACTAGAAAGCCTCTCAGATCCCTTTCAGCTCCAGATTTATGATCTTACAATTTTGTCGGATTATTTACTGACCACTATCTCTTACAGTTAAAAGCAAACTATGAGATGCTAGCATCCACAGAAAAATTCATTCATTCACTGATAATCACTGATAACTTGTAAGAAGAAGACTATTTCATAGAACTGATCAGAGTTAATAATGAAAGCATAAATAGCTCCTCAATTTGCCAATTGTCTTTGCTGTTGTAGGTATCAATAGGTTTAATCTTTCACCTTGTTAAGTACATTATCTCCAAATACAAATACAGTTTTCTTACAATAAATAATACTAAAAGTAGGTGGGATTTTGCACTCATGAAGTCAATATATTGTGAGGATAATAGAAAATTTTCAAAATGAAAATAGATTTCACAGGTAATGCATATACACACATATGAAGAGGAAAATATTTTTCATTTAAAGTGGAAAACAAATTTTTGGTCTCATTTTGGGCATAATTGGTGAATATTGGAAGAGTGTAGTACTGGTCATAATGTTGTGAATGCATAATTCAAATGGTGTTCAGAAACTTATTTGGTACAATGAGTTGTGTAATGATGCTTCTATTTGGCAAGCAATTCCCTCAGGATAATGTGTGAAACATCAATCCAGGTGTATGCAAAATAGGTGCTCCTTCTAATGCCATAAAACCTTCTCTGTGTCTTAAAATATCACCTGACATCTTCTGCATTTAGCTTAGTAACTGCCCTTCATGTCTGAAGATAATGCTTTTAATATTGCAGGGTCCCATGCTTAGTTATATTCAATAGAAACTTTACCACATAAATTGCTTGTGTAAAATAGCCCTATTTCCCTTGAGAAGTTATATTGAAGGAGAGAAACAAGCATCCATTAAGTGCTAGCACTTAAAAAATGTCTCATTTGATCCTCATAACAACTCTAGGAAGTAAGTGCTATTATCATCAGCCCCATTTTACAGTTGAGAAAATTGAAGCAAGTATTAAGTGACTTGTCCAGGTAGTAAATATCTGAGGCAAGATTTGAAGCAAGATCTTCCTGACTCTTGGCGCAGTGTTCTATCCATTGCACTATGTAGTTGCCCACTGAGCCCTATTCTCCATGAGGAAGATTTGCTTGTTTGGATGTATGTCTCTTAATCTCTGTAGAATCATTTTGATAGGTCAAACTAACTGTCATAATCTGAATGTGCATTCAGGAGTCACCATTATTATGAAGGTAATCTCTGCCTCTGAACATAGATGTTCTGACTCTGTGAGGGCATCACGGGCATCATCCATGTTTTGTCTCCTAACTAGCGGCATACACCAAAAATTGTCCTTCTCCTAAGCTCCTTTCTCTTTCTATAACACTTCTTTTTTGGCGACCACATCAGCTCCCATAGATTTAATCATCATTTCTTTGCAAATGACTTCTAGTATTATAAGACTCTCTTGGACTCCAAGTCCACATAATGAACTGCCTACTGGACATTTAGAACTGAATGTCATCTTCAATTCAGCATGTCCACATCAGAACTCATTATCTTTCCTGCAAATCTACCCCTTTCCAAATTTCCCTATTTTTATAAAAATGACCACTATCCCACCAGGTTCCCCTTTTATTCTTCAGTCTCCTTTGCCTTCACATCCAATCAGTTATCATGTTTTGTTGATTCTTCCATAGTAGCTCTCATATCCGTCCTATTTTTTTCTACTCACGTTGAACCTATCCTAATCTAGGCCCTCTGTGCTTCTTGCCTGGACTATTACAATAGCCTACTGTTTCACTACCTCAAGTATCCCCTCTCTGGTTCATCTTCCCCGCAGGCGCCAAAATGATGTTCCTAAAATACAGGTGTGGTCATGTCACTCCCTTGCTCAATACATTCCAGTGGCTCCCTATTACCACTAGAATCAAATATAAACTACTTTGGTTGGCATTTAAAGCCTTTTATAACCTGGCCCCTGCCTACCTTTTCAGCCTTATTATAATTACCTCCCTTCATATACTCTGTGATCTAGCCAAACTAATCTTGCTTGTCCTCACATATAACATTCCATTTCCCATCTCCACGCCTTTGGAAAGGTTGTCCTCCAGGGTCTCATAAGTACTACTTCTACCCTTCTACCTCTCAGAGTCCTCAGACTCTTTCAAAGCTCAGCTAGCATGCCATTTTCTACACAAAGCTTTTCTTGATTCCCCTAGATACTAGTGCCTTGCCCCCCCCACAGCTCCAAATTTTTGTTGTTAGGTTCAGACATTTTTTTTTCATTTGTGTCCAACTCTTTTTGACCCCATTTGGTGTTTTCTTGACGAAGATACTGAAGTGGTTTGCCATTTCCTTCTCCAGCTCATTTTACAGATGAGGAAACTGAGGCAAAGAGAGTTAAGTGACTTGCCCAGGGTCACACATACAGTAAGTGTTTAAGGTCATAGTTGAACTCAGGAAGATGAGTCTTCTTGACTTCAAGAGTGGTACTGTATCCAGTGTGCCACCTAACTGCCCAACTCCAAATTACCTTGTATTTGTTTCATTTATATTTTATATACATATATTATATATATATACATACATATATATAAATGTATGTCTATATACATATATATGTGTGTGTGTGTGTGTGTGTGTGTGTGTGTGTGTATATATATATATATATATATATATATAGACTCCCCTTAAAGAATGTGATATCCTTTATGACAGGGAGTGTTTCATCTTCTTCTTTGTATTATTTACTATTCCTTTTAGTAAAGGCTTGTTTATTGATTGAAATATGGATGAATTTCTGAGTTTTGCTAGCCCTCTTTGTGTCTTTTTCACCATTTCATTCGGCCTTATATTGTATTTCTTTGTCTACTTATTTCTTCAGCTAAGTTGTGAGCTCTTTTATGGGAAGGATCATTATATGTATCTTTGTATTTCCCTATCTAAGGTAGTTAGGTGGTGCAGTGGGTAGAACTCTGGGTCTGGAGTTGGGAATTCAAATCCAGTCTCAAACACTTACTAGCTGTGTGACCCTGGGAAAGTCACTTAAACTCAGTTTTCTTATTTGTGGAATGGGAAGGGGAGCTAATTATAGCACCTACCTCCCAGGTTTGTTGTGAAGATCAAGAGAGATAATATTTGTAAATCATTTGGAACATAGTAGATGTTTAATAAATGCTTGTTTCCCCCCTCCCCTTAGCATAAGTCTTCATTAAATGGTTGCCTCTTCTGTTTTAATTGTGTTACTATCTACCCAAATTCAGGATCGTGTTGGTGGAGAGAGAAGAAATCGAAATTGGAGGTATTGTGATACAGTGGAAGAAGCAGTCTCTGAAGTCAAAGCAGCTGGGTTCCCCTGGGATGCTCGTGACCTGTACGACACTGAGCAGATGACAAGCTCACCAGGCTTGGTTTTCCTCGGCATCTGTAACATGAATGGGTCGAACTAGGTGATATTTCAGGTCCCTTCCAGTTCTGGAACTAGGATGCTGATCCAGTGTGCCCTCAGTGGATTAGCTGTGCTCCGCATACATTGTCATTAGCCATTCACCTTCAGTAACAGTTGTGAAATGCTTCATGCGTTGCTGCCAACTTTTCCATTACTAACAACTTATCAAATATTTGTTAAGCACTCATGTGCATAAGATCCTGCACTTAGGACAAAAAGGAGTCCCTAAACACCACCAGCCACCCCTTCAATTAAGAGAGGGAGACAGAGACAAAGAAATGGAGAGAGACATCATCAGAGACAAAAACATGCGGGTGGAATTTTCTCCTGACATATTTAGAGGGAGGGGAAGGCTTAAAAAGGAAGGAAAACATAAAGAATGTTCTGTACAGATCAGCAAAGAGGTGGAGGAATCCAAACTGCCTGTAAGAGGCAGTGTAACAGTGGGGAAAGTGCTGGCCGTTCTTTAGATTTGGCTCTACCACTTATTAGCTGTGTGACCTTGGGCAAATCACTTTACACACGTGAGCTTCTTCCATTTCTTGATCAATAAAATGAGTGAGTTGGGCTGACTTATCTCTAAGGTCTGTTTCTGTGGTAGTATTCTGTGATTCTAAAGCCCATGTTCCCTGGTCCTTAAGGAGGTTTCAAAAATAAAAAAATAAAGTCAACGTGTAAAGTCATTGAAAAGAGATGAAGGAGCAAAGTCCCTCATGAACTTTAGAGAGAAATGTGGTTGCCCAACAATCTATTTTGAAACCTGGTCTCAGGTTTTATTTCAGGGTTGACATCTAAAACACAGTGTGAATTACTGTACGTTATTTCAAAATGACATCCTCACCCACCCCTGCAATAAAATTCAGTCCTTACTTTCTGGGAGATGATGTTTCCCTTTAAACCCACTTTATGACAGTAACCTGAGAAGGGCAGCTGGTAAGGTTGCTCTGTAGGTCAGGAGTCATTAGGGTATGTGAAGTCAAGGCCACTGGCCCTTTGCCAATATGGCAGCAGAGGCCCCGTTTCTACGTATGTCATTGGGCTTAGCTTCTGATTGTGTTATCATAAACTGTGCAAGAAAAAGAAATACAGAATGAAGAAAGCCATGGTGTTTGCAGACCAAATATTACATCAGTGGAATCCAGATGAATATGTTCAAAGTGGGGGAAAAGTCAGACTGGGGCCTTTCTTTTTCATAATTACAAAACTAACTTAGAAGTTTCAAATGATCAAGTTTATGTTTTGAAAGGAAAGTTGTTCTCTTTCTTCAGAAGGAGGGTTTAGAAGTACTCTTTCAAAGGACCTTTCCCAATTCATCAGAATGACTTAGCAGGGCCATTCTTTAAGCTGGTCTTGGTTGCTCTGGAATTAGGTTTGCTACTACTACAAATGTCATTTACTGGGTATGCTCAGAAACATTATATTAAACTACTTAACCTGGCCATCAGAAACTGCTCCCATAAAGCAAGCATAATGTGTTCTTTCCACTTTATTTCTGCATTATCTAAGAGGCTATTCATTTAACCAACTCATCTCTTTCTATTTTTTTTAATTCTTCATTTTAATTGTTATTTCCTAACATTATTCTGGTTCCTGACTCCTTGAAGTCTCATTGATCATGCTGGGTAAATTTAGTAATGGAGAGTCAAAGACAGGACAGATAAATGAACTCATAGATTATTCAAAGCTGCATCCCAATGATTAATTCCAGGAGAGTATAAGATCCTAGAGGACAGGGGGAAATGTTCATTTTTGTCTTTTTACCTAACATGCATTGCCTTGCGCATTTCTAAGCCATAAAAAAGTTTGCTAAATTTATTTGAATTCCAGAAAAACTGACTGATTATCTTATCTACTTACTTTTTGTCTAAGAAAGAGAGTGAGAGAGAGACAGAGAGACAGAGAATACAGAGGGCAAGAAAAAGCAGGATAAATGAAAGACTTGAAAAAATCCAAACTAGAAACTATCTTTAGTTCCACATGATCCAGTTCAGTTCAAATCAATTAATTACGCCATACCATGTGCAAGGCACTGTGCTAAGTGATGAAAATAAAGATAACCCCACACACACCCAGTAATCTGTGCCCTTCAGGAGTTTCCATTCTTTTGAATAAACAGTGCAGCTACTCTGCACATATTGTAAATAAGGAACCTGACAAGTGACATGAGAGAGGAGAGAAACAAAATACTGAAAATGCAATTAAAATGGACATGAGGCAAGCAAAGAAATGAAGCACTGATTTGTTACCACTTCCTTAAAATGTGTTCTTGAGGTGTTTTTAATTTGCTCATTTTCTTTTCTGGGTCATTGAAGTAGAGGTTTGCTTGCCACCCTGTTTCATTCAGGAGCTTAGTACAGATAATTCACATAAGTATTGGATGACCACTGTTATTAAAAATAGTGTGACAGATTAAGTCCTAGCTCCTCCCTCACAAGGACAAATTGGAATACTACACCTAACTGTTGCATCTCATTTCACCAACATGCTTTCATATATGAATGCAAGGATGGTACCCTTTCCTAAGTCATAATCCATGAGAGCCAAATAATAGTGCTGAGTAGCCACACTTGTAAAACTTAAAGAAACCTTAGAAATAGAAAACTTGGGTTCTTGATAAGATAAAATCAATAGTGCAAATTTTTGTGAATTGGTATCTAATCCTTGGTTGATCTAAGTGAAATGAGACTACTTTGTATTTCTTTTTAAAAATCTCCTGAAATTTCCTATTCAGAAGTATCTGATGATGCTTTGGGATGAGATACAAAGCAATTAGCTCATGCCACAGAGAAAGTTCTCTGGAAAACAAGACCGAATGGCTTTCAAACCATTTGCTTAGAATGTCTAAGCTTCTCTAGCAGTTTTCTGTAAGGAATGCTGCTTTTCCCATACTTGGACAGGACTCAGTTTTTCAGTGTTATATGTGGTAAAGCAAGAAAAGTCTCTTCATGGCAAGAAGCCTGCCCCAGCTGACAGGAGTGAAACCCAAGAAAGAAAAAGGGAAATCCATCTGCTATGGGCAAGGCAGGCAGATAGCCAAAGTTCAGTAACTCCCAGTTGGTCCAAAGCAGGATAAAGGAGATAACAATATTAACTCAGAGTAAGCTAGCAATCCTTGGCCTTTGGGAGAAGATCATCTGTCTTCTGGATGATACCCTGCAGTGCCAAGATTTGATATAAAAATAAATCAGCACAGGTGTCAGGATGGGAAGGCTCTAGGGCAAGTGTCAGTGTCTTAAAGAAAAAGACTTGAAATCAATTCATCTTTAACCATAAATGTGAACAAGGTCATTAAAGGTTAAAACAAAATACAACCACAACAATTTTTAAATTAACTTTCAGTTATCCTCTGCCTTTAGATACAGTGGATAAATGAAACTTACAGAGAGCAGAGAAATCTCATTTTGATCAGTAGTTCCAAATTTATCTCCAATAGCTTTGCCCGTAGCATTACAATGGAAAAATCTGTGAATGAGGAACCAGATGATGTTCAGGTCCCACCTGTGAGGACTACAAGCAGTGTGACCTTGGACAAACCACCTAACCTCCCTGGGCCTCAGTTTTCTCATCTATAAAATGAAAAGGTTGGATTAGATGACTCCCTAGGTCTCCTCTGTCTCTAGACCTATGATCCTAGTCCAAAAGCTTCTGAAATGTATGTCAAACATCAAATTTCATCTTTTCCCCTTCTCATGCAATACTGAAAAAAAAACAAATGAGTCAGAGATATGTACCAAATGAAGGCAACACAAAGAATATCCAGAGACTAAATAATTCCAAAAAAACAGAGTTCGCTGTATTCTAATCTTCTCGCAATTAGCCAAGGAAGTATACCTTAGCATTTGTTTGTGTATATATATTAAAGGCATTGATTAAAAAAACACACTGGATATCAGATGTCATGAAGTCCCACCCAAGTTAAGCTTTGAATTTAAATAGTCTTTTGTATTAATAGACCCTACTAGATCACCATTGAGATGTGGCAAATTTATTCTGATGCTATAAATTATTCTAGAGTTTAAGAAATAAGCTCAAGGGTAAAGCTATAACAAAGTCTTCCACAACCTGCCCTTCCATGTAGTGATAAAGATAGATAAAGTATGCTTCTCTTGTCAGGTGCAGTGGCCAGTCAAACAAAGAGCAACTGATTTACTGCTCATATATAAAGACTTGTCTTTCTGGATCATGATTAAGAAATTCCAGTATTCACTAAACACTTCCATCTTTCAAGTGAAAGAGCTAGAAATGAAAAATTGGTTGTAATGAAAAAGAAGGAACTTCTCTTTATTAGGCTGTATCCCAAGTAAAGGTGGGCTGGAGTGGGAAGGGAGGATGTTTGGGTATAGATCCATATACCTGTGAATAAGTTGCAATTCATGCTTTCCTTCAAAGATCTTTTGGCTGTGGTACAATGGCAAAAGTTCTGGATTGGGTCAGGGGATCTGGATTCAAGTTCTGCCCTGACAACCTTTCTGCTATGTGACCTTAGTCACTTAACCTATACAGGTATCAGTTTCCTTATACGCAAAATGATGGGCTACACTGAGAGAGTTCTCTAAATTCACTTTCCAGCTATAAATCTGTAATCACATGAATATACAAATTATTACCACTTCCCATATGCAAAGTCTTTCTCAATCTAAGAGGGAATTAATAATAAATCTTCTTTGCTTCCCTAGCACCATCCCCTCAGCCAGGCAGCCCAAAAACCATTCAACATGACATTAAAAAAACAGGCAGCAGAGGCAGCTAAGTGGTGCAGTGAGTAGAGTACCAGCCTTGCAGTCAGGAGGACTTGAACAAGTCACTTAACCACAATTGCCTCCTTAAAAAAATCAGGTAGCAGGCAGACACCTAAGTCCCTTCTTTACATCATGGATCCTTTCCTTTTCTTTCTTTTTTTCCTTTTTATAGAAGGATTTGTGTTATTGAAGAAACTGAATGAATTCTTTTCCTGAATCAGATGATATTTCATTTTAGTCTAGGAATAGTGGATACAAAGGAAAGTCATGTAGCTGAGAGGAGGATGAAGCAGTATTGGTAAATAGGAGCAGACCACTAGAAATTTTTCTGCCTAGACAAAATTCTTTAGGGCTAATGATGTTTGATAACTACTTGGAGAGTTTTGATGAATGACTATTGGAATATCTTGGAAGGAGAAGCCTCTAGATAATATGAATCAGCAATTTGCACTTGAGACTGAAACACACTAAGTAGCCCAGCATAAACACATCCATGCCTTCATAACCAGCTGTGAGAAGCAGCTTGTCATAATGGAGAAAGAGCTGACTTCCAAGTCAGGAAGACTGGGATCAAGTCCTGACTCTGACACATTCTGAACCTATGATTTTGTTATTGTTGTTGTATTTCAGTTGTGTTCCACTCTTTGCCACCCCATTTGGGGTTTTCTTGGCAGAGATACTGGAGTTGTTTAACATTTCCTTCTCCAATTCATTTTACAGATGAGGAAATTGAGGCAAACAAGGTTAAGTGACTTGCCCAGGGTCACACAGCTAGTAAAAGTCCAAGGCCAGATTTACCAAATCACTTAATCTCTCAATTCCTCTGGTAATTCTCTAAGACTGTAAGTGTGGAACAGTTGCCTATCTTTATTATGGGAGGGAGGCTCCTCATAGGAATTCCCTACACTAATAAAATTGCAGGTTGTGGTTAAACCTTTTTTTAAAAAAAAATCTGCTCGTAGTAATGCATCCATTCAACAAAAATGTATTTAGTAGCTATTATGCACAAAACATTATACTAGGCATTATCAGAGACTCTAAAGATCTTAGGTAAAGTCATTGAGAACCTTTGGTTCAATTGCATTGAAATCAGACCCAAATAACTATACAGAGTAGGCAGTATGTGATAAGAACCATAAGTAGTGAGTGCAAAGTGTTCTAATTCAATCACATTCTCCTTGTATGAACAGGGAGAACTTTAAGGAGAAGGTAGCATTGAAGCTGAGCCTTGAAGGATGGGTGTGAGTTTCCAACAGGAAGATATGGAGCATGCATTCCCAAAAGAGGGAAGGCATTTTCAGAAGGTAGGAAAACACAAAAAATATTGAGGGAACAGTGGACAATCCAGTGTGACGAGAATAGAGTGACTCTAGGGGGGGAAGTAGGAGATAAGGCTGGAAAGATATGTTTGGCTACACTATAGGGAGGAGAGAAGAGGTGGCTAATACTAACTCCTCTTTTCTACCTCAGCATCACCCCCCTAAACCAAGCAGACAAAAATGATGTAGAAAACATGAGCCAGAAAAATAACCTCCATTCCACGTGACACTAAAAGTCAAGCAGCAGGCAAAAACAAAAGTACCTTTTTATACTCTAGGCCTTTTCTCTTTTCTAGTCCCCTTGTTCATATATATGTATATGTATATGTATATGTATATGTATATGTATATGTATATGTATATGTATATGTATATGTATATGTATATGTATATGTATATGTATAT
>NW_020954559.1:33809098-33868107 GCF_900497805.2 Vombatus ursinus
TATATGTATATGTATATGTATATGTATATGTATATGTATATGTATATAGTTTTGAATACCTGGCTAAAGACTTTGGTTTTAATATACAAGAAATGGGGAGTGAAATTATTGAAGCACTGTTTTTAGAAAATTAAATCAAACAGTGAGGAGCATGCTTAATAGCATGAAAAAGGCTCCATTTTCAGCTTTTTGAATTAATGCCCAAAGAATAAACGAAACCTCTGGAACCTTTCCCACATGAACCCTAGGTTCAGTGTATTTTCTAATCTGGGTTCTAAGGATTCATCCAGGGATGCTGGAAGCCTATTTGACCTCCAAACACACCCAGAAAACTTGATTTTATCCAGACCTTATCTGCTCAGAGGTTGTTACAGTTCCTTTCAACTCTGACTTGGAATATTCCTGTTGGGGAAGATCTATCACTGCCAGCCCCTCAAAGCAGAGCTTTATTGGCATACTTGACTAATTAACTGGCAATCGACATGTAAGGAGAATTCACCAAATCCTGGTCAAGCTTCTTCCTTGTCATCTCTAGCCTTAGAACTAATTTCCACCTCATCTTCCCAGTGATACTGCTTTCTCTATGACCTATTTTACTTGACTCTTCCCTGTGCTTCCTCTGTCCTTGAAGTCTTCATAAAGATCCTATCCCTTATATACAATTCAGTAAATATTTATGAAGCATTTTCTACGTGCCAGGCACAGTGCTAAGCACAAGGGATACAAAAACAGGCAAAAGACAATCCCTGCCCTCAAGGAGTTTACAATATGATGATGATAATGATACACATTTATATGGTATCATATGGTACCTTACTCAAAACAGATAAAGTTGGTCATTGAGGTATTATTATCCCAAGTTACAGGTGAAGAAACAAATAAAGCCTAGAGGAATGAAACTATTTGTCCAAAGTCACACAGCTGTTAAGTGTCAGGAATTGAACTTTTACCAGTTTTCCACTGAGAGCTCCCTCTTGTCCCCTTCATCCCCATCTCCCATCCTTCTGACATCATCTCCCACTATTACTGTCTTCACTCCAGTTTCCAGTCAAGAGGTAGTCCTTCCCCTTGCCAACACCAACATCTCTTCATGCATCCTTCATTCTATCCTCCAGACTTCTCCATCATCCTTCCCCTACCGTCATACTCAGTCCATAAACTTCAGTCTCTGCTTATATATTGGCTCCATCCCTGCTGCTTATGAGCATTCCCATATCTTTCCTGTCCTCAGAGAACTTTTACTTAACTCTAATATTATGGCTAGGTATCATTCTGTATCTCTCCTTTCCTTCTCTGATAAACTCCTGGATGAAGTCATTTAAACCAGGTGCTTCCATTTCCCCTCTGCTCATTGTCTTCTAAAGCCACTGTAACCTGGCTTCTAGACTCAACATTCAATTGAAACTGCCCACTCCAACACTAAAAATGTTCTTGAGTGGCAAATCTAATGGCCTCTTCTCAATCCTCATTCTACTTAACATCTGCAACATTTGACACTGTTGATCTCCATATCCTAATGGATATTCTCTCCTCTAGGTTTTCATGATCCTGCTGTCTTTCTCTTAATTCTTCTCCTATCTGTCTGACCAGTTCTTTGAAATCTCTTTTCTGGGATATTCATGTTCATCACATCCTCTAACTCTGGGTGTCCCCCAAGGCACTGACCTGAGTCCTCTTTTGCTATCTTTCTCTATGATGTCCCTTAGTGATCTTATCAGCTACCACTGGTTCATTTGTCATCTCCATGCAGATGATGCTGAAATTTACATATCACATCCTAAAGTCTCTTTGGACCACTAATTTTTTTATCTATAACTACATATTTCAAATTAGGCATCCCATAAGCATCTCAAACTCATCTTATCCAAAACTGAACTCATTTTCTTTTCTCTCAAACCCTTCCCTCTTATGAATGTTTCAATCACTACTGAGAGCATCACCAACCTCCCACTTTCCCAGGTTCACAATCTTAGTATCCTCAATTTCTTTCACTCCATATATCAATCCTTTGGTAAGTTTTTGTCATTTCTATCTTCACAGCATCTCTTGTATCTGTTCCCTTCTCTTCACTCATATAGCCTGGCTGAGGACCTCATCATTTCTTACCTGGACTATTGCAATAGCTTTCTAATTTTCTACCTCAAGTCTCTCCTCAGTTTCATCCATTTTCCACTAATAAGACAAAGTGATTTTCTTAACCCTGCCCAATAAACTCTCTGTACTTCTGGGATAAAATATAAAATTCTATTTTTACATTTAAGGCTCTTCATCACCTGGCCCCTTCTGATCTTTACATTCTTCTCAAACTTGAGCCCCACATAATCTATGAACCAATAACACCAGTCTACTTGCTATTTCATGAATACAGTATTCCATCTACTTAGATGTCTAGTTTCTTTGAAGACTTGGCTGAAATGTCATCTTCTGCAGGAGGCCTTGCCAGCCCTTCTCATCACTTGAGCCTCGATCATGCCTGTACCTATTTAGTAATATGCTGTCACCCTCATTAGTATGTAAGGTCCTTGAGGGGAGGGACCATTTTTTGTGTTTTCACCTTTCTTTGAATGCCTGCTGTTTACCACGTACCAAGCACATAGTAGCACTTAATAAATGCTTGTTGATTCTTACTGTAAGTCCAATGTTAATTCTACTATATTCTATACCACTGCGTGCTCTTATCTCAACAGAATTGCCCATCCTGCTATTGTAGAGCCTCTTAAACTATGAGTGCTTTGATTAATTTTATAGTGTCTGGTTTGGGGTTTCTTTGACTCTCTCTTATATGCTATGGATAAAAATATGCTTACTTCTTAGAATTTTGTAGCTGCAAATGCTATCCTTCCTGACTTTGAAGTATGTGAATAAATTGCTACTGTTTGCTAGGAAATATGTACATGCATACTCACATTTATTCATAGCTATATTCTTAGGTAAAACCTGTCTGTCTTTGTATGGATCTTTGTGTTTAGATACTTATTTACCTCCCCTATGCAAACTGAGTTAGTGTTCCTATGTAGAATGGAGTGAAAAAGAAATAAGAACCTCAGTCAGGCCTTTTATATTCACTGGAGAGAATAGCTCAAGGCCATCCTTCTAGCACTGCCTTGGCAATTTAAGAAGTAAAGCTCCCTAGGATGACTCCGGACCATTTTAATTGGCTACTATCTTGTATATCTATGCGATTGTAATTGCATGTTTCTTTCACTGTTAAAAACAATCAAGATCTCTCCTTGTTTCCCAGATCTTGATTTCATAGATAAATGTCCTACAGTGCCCAAACTGCCCCATAGCATCTGGGATTATAGGTAAAATCCTCCACATCTCCCCTTGAGAGTCAACCTTGAGTGAATAGAGAAATAATTCAGTCCTGAATTCTTATACCCATCACCCTATTATTGCACTCAAAGAGCAAAAAGCACAGTAATGGTAGGAGAACTAAGAGATAACATACTAAGCCTCATCAATCACCATCCTAGAAGCCCTAAAAAGAGAAAGCATCTCCAACACACATTGGAGATGAGATGTTTTCTATTGAAAGAGGAAATCATCTTTAGAGGAGCTGTCATACCCTAATATCACCCCAATCTGGATAAGTGGTATGAAGGACCCTCTCACCCCCTTGTCTCTAGTTACCTGTAAATGATATCTTATAATACATCTTCTTGGATACATCTTTATCCTTTCCTCTTTATAATGCAGATTATAGATTTCCATTTTGTCTTTCATTTAGAGAGGTATTTGCTGCCAGACATAGGATTTTAAATGGAGAGGAAAAACTGAGCAAGTGGCTTTATTTTAAAACACCTTGACCTCACACAGAGCCCTCATTCCAAGGCATCAATGAGTTAAAATTAAGTTTACAAAATCTATTTCTGAGCATCATTTTGAATATTCTTGGGGCATATTTTAATTCGTTTCCAAGGTAACAATTACTTATTGCTGTAATATATTCCAAAACCAGAAAAAGACATAAAATACAAATGGTTAAGGCCCCACCTCTTACACTTATTACACCCATTACAAAGAGTAATATCCCTCTATGAGCAATTAAACTAAAATAAGTAAAATCTGTAACGTGAAAGTTGCAAAGTTGTTAATCGCTTTCATTTATTCAACCAGCAAGCATTTGTACAAACAGTGAAGTAATACAACAATAATAGCAAGTTTATAAAAAAAACTTTAAAATTACAAAGAACTTTACTTGTGTAATTGTTGGCAATCCTCTTGTGGAAGCTAGGGCACCTGCTTCCTGCAAGACATGATGATGTCTACTGGAAGTCCCCTGCTTCTCAATACGAAGCATGTCGAGACAGTCTATTCTGAATCTGGTCAGCTAAACTTAAGATGAAGATATGGATTGTTGATTGGTTGAACTGGGGTGCATTCAAAATGCATTAAAAGACAAATTAAGGTTCTTGCTATTGTTCTTTTCTTGCCTGGAAGTGTTTGAGGGGAATCAAAGTAGTTATTGGGCTTACTCTGTGTGTGAACCACTGTGCTAAGCTCAGGTGATATGAAGAAAAAAGTAAGACAATCCCCTCTCTTAGAGAGAGACATGCTTTTTGAGCCTCGGTAGAGGTCTCAGGCCCTCCTGATCCGAGGCCAACATGTAGCTCCTGAATAGAGACATCTGTTCTTTTCTTCTTTACGTTGGTTCTTTGCGATATTAGGTAAAAGTGATTGGAAATGACTATGACCTTGCGAGCTCCAAAAGGACGTGAGTAAAGTGAGCTGCCAAAAGTTGGGTAGCTAGAGGCCAGGCTTGGATTTGTGAGGAGCGAAACAGTGAGGAGTAGTCTCAAGGGACCTATTTGACCCATTCCAACAATAGTAGACTTACGGATTCATCCATCCATCAGCCATGATGCTGCTGAATGTTAATTTAGAGTAAATGCTATGAAGAAACTGCATTCTGTCTGAACCCATTTCCCCCAGGTATTAACATAGCATGGGATAGAGTATACCTCCAGCTATTGAGGGGAAATGTTTGCAACTTCATTCTTCCTATATTTGCGAAATAAATATCTCTTTGTAAGTGCTAATTATTAATTGGTCAAATGAAAATAGGGGTTCTAATCAATAGTGGTTAAGAGTGGGGACAACATACCTGAATAGAGGCTTAGGCTAATAGTTTTAAGGAATCACCCTACCAGTCCCTCAAGGAAACCCCTATTAACCCAAGGGAGAGCTATAGCTACTTTGTTCTGGGAGAGTGAAGTCCAGAGTCTCATTATACTTATGTTATTTCACTTCATTTCAAAACTGTGAGGTAGGTATATCAAAAAGTGTTATACTAGATACCAAATGAAAAAACCAAGGCTCAGAGAAGCTCAAGGACTTGCCCAAAGTAACATACAACATCTGGGACAGATGGGAATGGATTTAGGTTTACAAGGTCTATGTCAAGTGGTCTTTCCAGAACAACACGCTGCCTCTTTTTATTGATTATAGACAGGATATAAAAGCTAGCTCACATGCAGGTTTCCCAATTATAAAGTGGCACTATCTACATTCAGAAAAGCATTTAGGGATATTCAAAAGCATCATTATTATTACTATTATTGAGGTTTATAATCAAAATAAAGGAAAGGTAATTAGTATTCAGGTTTCTTTTTCTCTCTTCCTAACTCATCAAAACCGTTTTTAAAGCTTGAATATTTCACAAGTATCATCTAATGGATTTCAATGTTTTTTTTAAAATTGTGCTTATCAAAGTATAGATAATTTTGCATTTGCATTCATAATAGACCTCTCAAAATGTGTTGACTTTCAGGTGGTTTTGAAAGACCCTTCATATTTCTTTGCATTTAGGTGATTCTGATTAGCTATAAAATATATATGCTAGAAGTTTAAGTTCAACTTACTTGCACTTATGATTTTAATAGTATAATTATCTGGAGTTATTATACATGGATAAAGCACATAGATAAATTTCTCAGATGTACCTGTCACCTAAAAATTGCATTAGGTTAGAAAGATTGAATATTGTTACATGCTACATGCTGTAGCAGTTATGCATATAAGTTATATTTTATAGTTCAATGATCTCTAATTTCATTGGTGGGTATACTCCCTTCAATAGCCCAGATCCCAACCTTTTTATGACTATTATATATAGCTTTCAAAGTGATATTCCTAAAGCACACATGTGACCACATTGTTTCCATATTCAAGAAGCTCTAGTGACTCTCTATTGACTTTATGAGAAAATGCAAATTCTGTTTGGCATTTACAATTCTTCCCAATCTAACGTCACCTGATCTTTACAGAGTTGTTATGTATTACTTCTTTCATACTCTGTAGGTTAACCAAACTGATCTTCTTGCTGTACGTTGCATGTGGTATTTCATCTCCTCTCTCTATGTCGTTGTACAGGCTGTCCATGTCTAGAAGGCACTCTACCTCACCTCCACCTAGATAGATAGATAGATAGATAGATAGATAGATAGATAGATAGATGATATAAAGATGGAGATAGATAGATTTGTTTTAATAAGCCAAGATCTGCCTTCTCGCTCTCTCACCCCAAAACCAGCCCCATAAGAATACAAAAAAAAAATCCAAAACAAAGCCCATTACACACACACAGAGACACACACAATTTCCATATTGACTCTATATATATACTTTTTTTTGGCTAGGCAATGGGGTTAAGTAACTTGCCCTGGATCACACAGCTAGTAAGTGTTATGTGTCCGAGGGCAGATATGAACTCAGGTCCTCCTGAATGCAAGGCCGGTGCTCTTTCCACTGCGCCACCTAGCTGTGCCTGACCATGTCCTAAAAAGATATTTGTTTCATTCTGCATTCTGAGTCTTTTATCTCTCTGTCAGTAGATGGGTAGCCTGTTTCATCATCAGTGCCTTGGAATCCTAGTTGGTAATTACACTGATAAGAGTTAAGCAAATAGTATTCCATTACATTTATATACCAAAACTTCTTCATCTTTCCTCTAATTTATGGACACTCCTCATGCTTTGCCATCTCAAAAAGAGCTATAAATATTCCTGTCCATCCTTAGAGTTCGTTTTGCTTAGGACTGAATCTCCCTTAATTTACCCTCCCTATAATTCCTACTGCCCCTTCTCTCCTATGTTACTATTAAGTGAAGTGTTTTTCTGTACCCAGATGAATGTGTGTGTGCATTTGTGTGTATATTCTTCCTTCCCTTGAACACATCAGATGTGAGATTCAAGTGTCAACCACTTCTTCTCACCGCCTTCTCCTTGTTCATACTGATGTCTACTTGTGTACCCTGATTATAAGAAATAATTTTCCCTAATTTTTATTTTCCTTCCCTCTACAGCAGTGTATTCTTTTTCCTCTCTCTTTCATTCTTTTCTTAAGATCATCAAGACATAAAGGAACCACTCCTAGCCCTTGTCTAATTGTTGTTGTTGTTTGTCTTTAAGAGGACCATGACATCAGGGAGAAGATGTCATGGCGTGCAAAGGAATTGGATGTAGGAGAGGGAGAGCTGTGCAAAGTCACCAGCCTCACTTTATCCTTCAGAATCTGGGTCCAGTGGCAAGATATAAATACTCCCTCTGTGAACCTTGATAATGAAAGAGATCAAAGGGGATACATGTTTTTTTCTCCCCAAATTTACATGTAAGCTGTTTATCTTTGTTTAGTCCTTCATCACATTCATGTTTGCCTTTTTATGTTTCTCTTTACTCCTGTGCTTGTACTTTAAAGTTTTTCTGTAGCTCTGGTCTTTTTATCAGGAATGCTGGGAAGTCTTCTATTTCATTAAAGATCCATTTTCCCACCCCTCCCCCATAGCATTAAACTCAGTTTTGCTGGGAAAGCTTTTCCCGGCTGCAAGCCTATATTCTTTGCCTTTTGTAATATCATATTTCAAATTCCCTACTCCTTTATAGTGGTGGCTACTAAACTACGTGTGATCTTGATGTAGCCCCTTAATAATTGAATTCTTTCTTTCTGGCTGCTTGTAATATTTTTCCTTTGAACTGGAAGCTCTAGATTTTGGTTATGATGTTCCTGAGAATCTTTACTTTTGAGGTTTCTTCCAGGAAGTAACCAGTGTATTCTTTATATTTCTACTTCACTTTGCTTACTGGCTCTAAGAGATCTGAGCACTTTTCTTTTAAGATTTCTTGAAATATGATGTCTGGATTTCTTTTTTGGTCATAGTGTTCAGATAGTCCTATGATACTTAAAACTTTTTCTTCTTAATCTGTTTTCCATGTCAGTTGCTTTTTTTTTAATGAGATGCCTTACATTTTCTTCAGATTTTTCAGCCTTTTGACTTTGTTTTAATATTTCTTGTTGCTTCATAGAGCCATTCGCTTCTATTTGGACTATTTGAATTTTCAGGGAATTTGTTGTTTGGGAAGTTTTTGTACCTCTTGTGCCAAACTGTTAGTTCCTTTCCCAATTCTTTCTTCTACATCTCCCATTTATTTTTTTAATTTTAAAAACATTTTAAACTTTTTTAAAAAATTGAATTCTTGCTTCATCTCTTCCAGGAATTCTAGTTTGTGCCCAAACTGTGTTTTCTTCTAAGATATTGTTGGTAGAAATATTAAAACAAAGTCAAAAGGCTGAAAAATTTGAAGAAAATGTAAGGCATCTCATTAACATAATGGCTCATCATGGTATGAATATTTTTTTTGTTTGCCCATTTTCCAGCCATAGAGATTTGGTCCAATATATTTTCTAGATCTGTTAAAAGGAGTTTGTAGTGATGATTTCACTATATTACCTCCTTTCTATTCACCATCTTGGCTCTGCCTCCTCTATTATTGTGAATAATAATGATGATGATGATGATGATTAGACAGATATGAAAGAAAATCCTATTTGAAGTTTGAAGGTAAACACTTGGAGGCATCAGAGAAGTCTTCCTGGAAGAGGTGACATTTGATGTGGGTTTTAATGATAAGCAAGAATTCAACAGATAAAGAAAGAAAGAAGAAGAAAAACATTCAAAGCATGGGGAATAGTAAGAGCAAAGGCACAGAGGGATAGGGTATATTCACAAGACAGAAATTCAATCAATTTGGCAAGACTGCAAAATGCCTGGAGGTTCTATGCTGTGAATATATCTATGTGTGACTAAAGTGGGGGTTCATAGTCTTAGGATTTGAAGTTAAGGAATTATGAGTTCAAAGTGATAGCAAGTTTATGGATAGGAATGTAGCTGATGTTGCTGAAACAGTTTATTCAAAACTGATCACTGTAGTGACTTAATTCCATAACAGGAGTGGCAACATGGCTTATTGGAAAGAACACTAAATTTAGAGTCAGAAAACCTGGGCTTAATTTCCAACTCTGCCACTTACAACCTCTATAACCATTTATTTACACACTGTAACAGCCATTTATGGAATCCATGATTCAATTAAAAGAGCAATAGCTTAGGAGTCAGACTTATATTCTACTTCCAGTTTAACCTCTCAAGGCAAGTCAGTTAATTTTTCTGGAACTCAAATTCTATTTTTTTTAAATGGTGCTAATATCTGTCATACTTCCTTCACATTAGAAGACAAAATTAGATAACAGATGCAAAAGCATTCAAAAATAGTAATACTACACAAATTCACACTCTGATACCTAGTAGCCAAGAGATCTTGGACAAGTCATTTAACTTCTTTGGCCTTCTGTTTCTTCATCTGTAAAACTGTCAAGTTGGATTAGATGATTGCCAAGGTTCCTTATGTGATCCTTTTCAATTCTTGTTATTGTTTTCTTTAAAATCATTGAGATTGAATAGTCTCATCTGTGCCATCAGGAAAACAATTAATAAGCATAAGATTTGTTTCCCAAACAAAACCTAGTTAAACAAAGAGACAAAGAAACAAAAGAGCCCTTGGAAATTGATCATCACTAGTGTGTATGTTGGAAATGATCCCAAAGGTGTTATAACCAACAGTGAGTTATTTAGAGCCCAAACCCAATGGAGAAAAGGTAATTCACAAGACCAAACAATTCATTCTTCTCAACTGCATGTTATTTACAAACAGGAAATAAATGTCTGATAGTATAAGTAAACAGTTTATCCCACATGAGATTGTTTTCTTTTAATTAAGAGGAAAAATTGCATTACCACTTAGCCAGGGTCACTCTCAGAGCATTTTAGTCTGCTACTGTGAGAGACAACTCATTTTATTGTACTCATCTATTCTTCACCTGATACTTCTTTGTATAATGTTTTTGAATTGAGAATGTGCTAAGTGGGCATTATCCAAGCATTGTAGTGATTCATTTTGGTCTGAGTAAGCTCATTAATAAAGGAGAGTGTGTTTTCCCAAATAAAGAAATGGCAGAAACCATTTGAGGACTCGTGTTTCAAATCAAAGTCAAGATTCCAGGTTTTGAATTTACGTTCCAAACACAACTACCTGACTCTTCATAGGAAAGAAATGGAGAGTCAAGCCATAACCTTTCATACTCCCTCAAAAGGTCCATTTTGACCCAAGGAATTTTCTTTAAAATTGTTATCTTTCAGCAACATTGTGACCTTTAAAGGTCTCTCTTTCTCTCTCTCTCTCTCTCACACACACACACACACACACACACACACACACACACACCTACCTGCTGTAACTTTTGGAAAAAAAATTGGAGACCAATAAAAATATTTATTTGACTTCACTTTTAGAATTGACTTGCTAGGATATCTCATTAGCATTGACCAGGGCTGGCGAACCTTCAGCCTAGAGGCCACATGTGGCCCTCTAGGTCCTCAAGTGTGGCCCTTCAACTGAATCCAAACTTTACAGAACAAATCCCCTTAATAAAAGGATTTGTTCTATAAAACTTGGACTCAGTCAAAAGGCTGCACTCAAGGACCTAAAAGGCTACATGTGGCCTTGAGGCTGCAGATTCTCAAACCCTGGCATCGACATTTAGTTTTACAAAGCAAAAAGAAAAAAATCATGTAAATTATGTTGATAGCATGTACTACCTAATGGTTAGTCCCTATCTTCATCTGAAAGCCTGGTTTTTTTTTTTGGCACTCATGAAACTACTGACCAGGGTCACTTACTTAAATCTGTATGATGGCCCCAGCTGCTGTAACCCTTCACCTACCAAATTACCTTGTATTTATTTGGCATAAATTTTATATATAATTACATATATGATACACACACATTGTCTTCTGTGATAGAATGTAATCTCCCTGAAGGAAAGGACTGTTTCATTTTTTCCTTGTATTCCAATAGCTAGCACAGTGCTTGAGACATAGGAGGGACTCAGTAAAAATTCTTGCTGGTTAACTGATTGCATATTTTCACTAGACTATGCAGAATTGAATTGGGGAAATAGATTCTTCCTACTGGATTGCATGCAGAGAATTTTGCACTGCTTTCAATGATCTCCAGCTGTGCACTGATACAAAAGTCCATCTTTTAAAAAATTGGTACCTTTTGTATGGATATAGCAGGTTTCCTCCAACAAACACCCAAAATGCTTTCCTGAAAAACAGATAAGCCAAAACACCTAACAGAGTGCAACTGAGAGTGCATGCAACTCTTCCATTTTGTGGTTAACTGTTAGTTAACAGAGAGGTTTATGAAAAGCCCTTATTTTTTTAACCACGGTATTTCTTGGTTATGTCTAAGATGTATTCAACACCACTATCCCTGAATAGTCAAAATTGCAGGTGAGCAATACAGCAATGGGAAGATGCAGATGGGCATGAGCAGTTTATAGTATATTATATACTATCACTCATATGTGACAAAGTGTCATGAAATATGTAATCCAGGACATGTATTATCAAAAAGGCAGCTGGACCAATCACAAAGCAAGAGTGAACGATGGCAGCCCCAGTGCTGTGTTGGTACCCCATCCCCCACCTCCTATCAAACAGGATAAAAATTAAAGGGAACTTCAAACATAGAATATTGTATGGGTCCAGTGAGAATTTATGGAGAGAAATGAATAAAATCATAAAGTTTGAGCAGAGTAGTGGAAGAATTGACTCCATTGATGGAATCATGGATTCGCAGAAGTATTTAATTATGTGAAAAACTGGGCAGTTGTAATACAATTTCAATTCTTCAAATATGTGTGCTATGTCAGAAGCAAGAATGCCTGTGGCTAGAGCTAGCTAGGCAGATCCAGGTTCAAGTCTTGCCTTAGATATGTGTGTGACCCTAAGCAAATTACCTTACTTCTCAGGGCTCAAGGCTTTTTTCTAAGATGATAATTTATTGAGAAATTGCTGAACAGAGGGAGTTTTCTCACATGGTAGTCTTGCATACCAGTGAAACCATAGGTTCAGTCTCTATCCCTATTCATTAATAAGGCATTGTGATAAGTGCTGTGGGGGATACAAAAGAAGAAAGGCACAGTTTCTATTATGAGATGACTGAGTCTCATTGAGGAGATGAGACATAAACCCAGTCTGCAAAACTATGATAGCCTAGCATGCATGGGTGTGTTATATAAACAACAGTGTTATCTAAAAGAAGCAATTCAAATAAGTTAATTCCATTCAACAAACTTTTAACAACTATCCACTATGTACTAGATACTATGCAAGGGAGCAGGGAAACAAAGAGAAAATGGAATTGTTCTTACTGTCAAGGAGCTTACATTCTACTGAAACAAGGATGATGTCAGGGTGAGTTAGAATATACAGGAAAAAAGCTTCCTGGAGGTGTTGGAACTCAATATAAATCTTGAAGCATGGGTTGGATTTACTGAGGTAGAGAAGGGAAGATGGTATTTATTTAGTTATTTATTTTGTTGTTTATTTTAAATTGGAGCAATAAAATAAGCAAAGACACAGAAGCAGGAAGAAATATATTTTAGGGACACTAGATCCAAGTTAGAATACCTTTAAATGAGTAATTACCATGGATTCAGCAGTCTTCAAAACTAGTTTCAAAAGGTATAAAGAAAAAACTGTGAGACCAATAGTTGGTCTCAGAAACTAGCTCCTAGTTTCTAATTAAGATCAACATTATTTTAACCAGTCACATCTTACCTAGACAGTTAGAAAAATGAATACACTATCACGGCCCTAGGGTCTCTTGTTTATATTATTGAATTCAGTCCATAAGATAATAAATTTCACATTGGAAGAGAACCTCAAAGGTAATTTCATTTCCAGTCCCCCATTCTTCAGATAATGAAACTGAATCCAAGAGAAGTTAAGTGATTTGCTGAAAGTCACACAGATAGTGTTAGAGGTGGGATTTGAACCTAGGTTCTCTCAATCCTGAGCCAGAGCTCATAGTCTGCGTTTAAGGTACATGGTTGAGTACATTACTAGTACATGGCTAGTTGAATATTTTTAATTGGAAAAAAGGACAGCTACACAAATAACTCTGATCAAAGGGAGAGTGAGACAAATACAAAGGAAGGGTTAAATAAATAAATGATAAATGAATAAACGAATGAATGAATGTAAAGTGCAGTGAAAAATGTGAAAAGGGAAAGATCACTTTCCCTTTGGGACGAGATATACTTAGTGAAGTTTTCATAGGAAAAAGCACAAAGTAGCAAAAAATGCATAGGGTGCCAAGAACTCCCTGACTATGAAAGGAATTGAGAGATCAAGTATTCTATCCTAAGCTACAATCAAGTGACCATTATTGCAGACAGAGTTTACACAGGCAAAAAATAAATAAACAAACAAACCACATGGTTAATCTAATTAGAGGAACATAGCTGCAAGGAGTATCCAAGCAAGGACCTAGAAGAGGAGTGACTTGTATGTTCAGGATTAAAAGTTTAGACTTTATAGGCAACAGTAAACCAAAGACTCCCTCCTATAGTGAAGGGGGGTGGGGAAGTTCTGCAGATTACACATTAAGCCAAGGATATATTTGAAATATATTTAGAACAAATCAGCATAAATATGTCAACCCATAATATGGTTTGGTCTCAGATGTACCAGCTGTGTGACCTTATGCAAGTCATTTAGCCTCTGTTGTGTAAATGTATATATTTTATATATACATATATAATTTTTATGAACTATTTTATAACTATTTTAAAATAACTGTCTCATAGAGTTGACATGAAGATAAAATGAGATAATTTATACAAATCTGTGTGTAAACCATAAAGCACAGTTGTGATATGAACTATGGTTATGATGATTATTTATTAATATATTGTTAACTTATTGTTTTTAATCTAATGACTACCTATGTAATGAGTCTATGCTAATTACATCAGTTGAAAGAGTCCCATTGGTATGAAGAAGTCTAAGTTAAAAAGATAGGCTGCCGTAACAAATTACTTTGAATTCTTTCTAAGTGATTTCATTTTAACCGGAAAATTCCACGAAAGTAGCATTCGCAGAGGAATCACTTCATCTGATTAAAACACATGTGTGTACACATACACACACACACACACACACACACACACACACACACACACATTGTAATATAAGATGAAGGGGCCTGGGATTTGGATTCTGATTCGGACTTGAACCATAATAAACTGTGATTTTGGACCTTAGACAAATCATTTAACCCCTTTTTGGTCCCACTATCTTCATCTGTAAAATGAGAGGGTTGGATTCTCTGAAATATCTTCCAGCTTTACAATTCTATGGTCTGTGATAAAAGAATATGTGATGTTTGCTGTCAATGAATAATTTTAGATTTGCAGATTTGGCCACTATTTATCACTGTCACCTCCCCAAAGCCAACGGTACATTGTTAATACAATAGGGGGCTGTGATAACTTCTTTCTGGCTGTGGCCGTTCAATATAAAATCCTAAGGGTCATGCCGTAAGTGCCTTTTCTTCTCTTAAGATGGCGATAAGTATGTTTTTCCTTTTCTGTTATGAAACACAAACCTATAACAATTCATTAACATAAATGAGATAAAAATAGTAGTAAACTAACTTCATATTTGAAGATACATTAATATTCGTGTATTGTTGTTGTTGTTCATCCTTTGTTTTCGAAGAAGACCAGTGACATCAAGAGGGTGATATCTTGATTTGCAGATGAATTGGATTTAAGTGAGGCAAGGCTGTGCAAAGTCATCAGCCTTACTCTCTCCTCCAGAGCTATCAGAGTCCAGTAGCAAGACATAGGTCAGGACAACTGGCAATGGCCCCAAAAGCAGTGGGCATTTTCCAGGACTCAGTTTGTCTGAGGCAACACCCATTCAGTGATTAAAGGCTAGGTAAGAATTGAGACAAAAGATGGCCTAGTTTGCCTTCACAAAAGAATCAGTCTGGGAGGGGACGACCCTCAGAGTTTCTGTATTCTGGATAGATAGACACACACAGACACACAGACACACAGACACACATATATTATGATTTAGTGAATAAACTCTAGGTACAATTGGAACCTTTCTCATTATTCCTTAACTGTCATTAATTTATTCTAAATCTAACCTTACAGACAGATTCTGAGTCAAATGTTCTTTTGTAACTCATTCTATTTATTCTGATGTGGAATCTCCCCTTAATGAAGGAGATTTGCTGTCAACCATCAGGATATCTTACTATTGAAACACATCCAACTCCTAATCTTTCAGTAGCCAGTTACAGGGATTTCAGTTTAAAAGTCATTCCTGGGATTACTCTTTCAAAGCTGGCTGCTGAAGTCATTATCCAGAGATTTCCTTCTCTTAGAGCTCCAGTTTTTCCCCTTGGTCATGTTACAGAAGAAAAAGTCCAGAGGAAGATACACAAGGCATCTCTATACTAAAAAGTGTAAAACTCCTCACAATTAGATTCACTCCAACCAGTAGAAAATGCCTTTCTATAGCACCTTCTTGAGGAGAGGAATGAAATGACTACTCTGTCTTTTAATTCAGCAGCTAACTGAATTTATATGCACATAATGTTTTTGTTTCATTTTATGTATTTAACCATCCAATCTTTTCAACTTAAAATTTAAATTGACTCAGAGAAATCCCTAACACAGAATAGAAAATTTAAAACACTTATTTTTAAATTAGTTTTGTGATGTCTTTGACTTAAAAGTATTATTGGCTAGAAAATAGTCATCCCTTGACATTTTCAGGTTTTGCATTCGTGGTTTTAGTTATTTGTCTGTTGGCAATCAATAATTAAATGGGAATTTTTGGAAATGCACATATGCAAAGAAAATTAAAAAAATTAGTAAGTCATAAATGCATAAATATTGTAAATTCTTTATTTATAATTTCCTATCATAAGTGGACATACATAAATTTATTATAAACAGTTGAATTTTGTTAAAAGTTTCAGTGCACTAAAGACCTATGGGCTAGGTACTCTCTTTAGGAACACCTCCTCTGGTCTTCATATACCCCCTTGTGAAAATGGGGGGTAGGAGGCACGTCAGATAGAGGACTGAATGTGGAGTTAGGAAGACTTGAGTTCAAATCTAACCTCTGACACTTACTGGATAAGTTACTTCATCTCAATTTCTTTATCTGTAAAATGAGAATAATAACAGCACCTACCTCCCAGGGCTCTTGTGAGAATCAAATGAGATAATAATTGGAAGGCACTTAGCACAGTGCCTGGCACATAGTAAGCACTATATAAATGTTAGCTATCATCATCATCATCATCACCATCCCCAGTATCCCACAAGTCTTAGAACCATTTTAAGCTTCTCCATAGCTACAAAACCTTACACTGCTCTAAGACTTTTGGGGCATTCTGTATTCTGAAATGATTGTTTGATCATGACATGAGCCTAATTTTAGCATACCAGTTGGTATCAATCAATCTGTAGATGTACAATTCTATTCTTGCTTTGAGATTAATCAAAAGACAAGGTACACAAATAAAGAGGGTTTAAAGAACAGAATCCTATTGCACTTTTAAAAAGTGAGAGCGGGACATGCCGCAGGATCATTTTCTCCTAAATCTAAACAGCAAATCTGCCTTGAGGTACATCACAAGGCCTCATCATAGTACTCCATTTCATTCTATTAATATAGGCTAATTAAGTTAATGCATCGCTTGGCATGTATTAATTCCTGAAAGATCATATTTTACTGGACTTACTACTTTTGCTTTCATCTTATATGCTGAATTGGAAAGAAAATGAAATCCATTATGGATATTGCAAGAAAAGCTGTCTTTGCTAAAGAGCAGAATGTTCTTTCAAATAGAGTTGGCTCCATTCTATAGTCAGGGAGCAGAATGAAACAGTGAAATGAGAATTGGATTTGGAGTTAGAGTAATTAGGTTAAAAGTCTAGCTGTGATATTTGCCTGTATGACCTTGGACAAGTTACTTAACCTCTCTAGGACTCAGTTTTCTCATCTTCAAAATGGAAAGAAGACTGGATTAGATGACTGTACTGATATCTCAGTAGCTCAAAATCTATGATCCTAGGACAAAAATTAAGATGCCATCACCAAGGCAGCCAATGGAAATTTAGAAATGCAAGGCCTGCTATTTTAATTTTCACCCAATAACTTCTGGTTAAAAAATTCACACCAGTGTCACTGCCTTCAATTCTGCAACCTGAACAACTTTGTTCAATGAAGCAATTTACCTTTCCAGAAGAAAACAAACACTTAAATGATAAGCTAGTCATTGAAAATAAATAGTGCGTTTCAATGTTAATATAGGAGAGAATCTGTCTCAAAGAAACTCATCAAATTTTTTTCCCAACAGATGATTGAATTTTGCCTCATAACAAACACCAAGGTAGGGAGCTATTATTCTCCTTCACAGGAGGGTATCAGTGCACTAAAAAACTATGGGCTAAGTACTCTCTTTAGGAACACCTCCTCTGGTCTTCATACACACCTTTGTGAAAATGGGGGGTAGGAAGCATGTCAGAGCACTGAATGTGGAGTTAGGAAGACTTGAGTTCAAATCTAACCTCTGACACTTACTGGATAAGTTATTTCATCTCAATTTCTTTATCTGTAAAATGAGAGCAATAACAGCACCTACCTCCCAGGGCTCTTGTGAGAATCAAATGAGATAATAATTGGAAGGCACTTAGCACAGTGCCTGGTACATAGTAAGCACTATATAAATGTTAGCTATCATCATCATCATCATCACCATCCCCAGTATCCCACAAGTCTTAGAACCATTTTAAGCTTCTCCATAGCTACAAAACCTTAAACTGCTCTAAGACTTTTGGGACATTTATCAAGTAGATCATTGATACCACCAAGTTCTATCCTTTTTAATTTTTTTCAAAGGCCATTCTTACAAGGTTGGCAAATAGCAAAAGCTGATAGATCTCTTATAATTGGGTAAAAAACATAGACCAGGCTCCTTGCCTAATATGAAAATTTAAAGTGAAATAAAACTAACTGTGATTTAGAGAAATGATAGGCAAATTAAGAAAGACATTTTCAGCTTTGGGTTGGATCATTAACCAATCACATTTGATTTTCAGCCAAATCAGAAAGGCTCATAAAATTTCCTACAAAAGCCACAGATCATAAAAATTATGAAACTAAAAATATATATGAATGAATCATAATCCTTGGTATGTGATTTTTACCATTATCAACTAAATAATGGATAGATAAAATATTAAAGGCCCTAGTAATAAACAATCAAATATAATTACTGGCATGTAACTGACTTTATATTTGCCTAAATAGCATAATTGCTTATAGATAATGTTTTTATTCATTTTTCTCTTTGATCTTTTTAGAGATTTTATCTAAGAACACTTGCTAATACAATACAACTCATTGTTTGTTTAGATACAACATGACATCTTACTCGTTCTTGATTAGGGGGAAAGATATGCACATGACAATTCACATGTACCCCATATTGCTAGAAGGAGATTTGTATTGGGTGGCCAATTTTCTTTATTGTAGCATGGGGGCAGAGAAATACCTTGGGGAAAGGCAACAATTGATGTCATAATCTCATTCACTTTTATTGTGAAATTTAGAATAGTTTCTCAACCTATCAACTGGTATTTTTTGATCAACCGCAAGCAACCTTTATTCTAGCTGGGCTGATAATGTTTATACATGTTAAACAATTAAAGGACAATTAAGTATTAAACTGTCTGGTGCTGGTTTGGGAGCTAGAAGACCTGGGTTTTAGTCTTAACTCTGCCAATGTGACTTTAGTATGTCACTTAGCCTCTCTGGCTCAGTTTCCTCATCTGTAAAATAGGGACTGCAATACTTGTGCTCACAATTTACCTCACAAGTTTGTTGTGAAAAAGACCTTTGAAACTGTTAGAATGTTATAGGATCATCTCATTATCATCCTCATCACTACTTCTAAATACAATGAGGTCAGGAAAGGGAGATATCAGTACAGTTTGAAGTAGTAAAGAAGGGCTTCCTGGAGAAAGTAAGACATAAGTTTTATAAAGAATCATAGAATTTTGATCATCAAAAAGGGAGAGGTCACGGTCAATGACATCAGCAAGAAGGCAGAAATGGACATATTAAGGTAGATAATGAATAGCCTTGCCTGACTAATCAGAGAAGAATGTACCTGATTGAAAAGAATGAGAAAAAAATTTTTGATAAATACTTTGAACATAGATCAGATAGGTAGTACAGTAAATAGAATGTTGGGCCTGAAGTCAAGAAGACTCATCTTTGTGAGTTCAAATTTGGCCTCCGACACTTACTAGCTGTGTGACCCTAGACAAGTCACTTAAGCCAGTTTACCTCAGTATCTCATCTGAGGTACTGAGCTGGAGAAGGAAATGGCAAGCCACTCCAATATCTCTGCCAAGAAAACCCCAAATGGGGTCATGAAGAGTCAGACACAACTGACACAACCAAACAACAACAACCTTAAATATATTGGAAAAACAGGCCAAGAAATTTCAACTTTATGAAACAGATGTTAGGGCTGTAGAAATGGCATAATTGAAGTGTTGCTTAAAGAAGATGTCTTTCTCCATATGCGGCACTGGTCCTGCATATGATGCATATGATGGACTATCTTGAAGGCAGAAATACCAGCAAGGACTTTGTAGTAAATGCAGACACAAGGTAGGGGGATACTAGTAAAAAAAAAAATCTAGTGACCACAGAGAGAGGGAAAAGTGAAGATCTGAGAGATATTTCCAAGAAATCATAGACTTTTTGACATACTGGATCTTGTAAATGGAGCAAAAAAAGGAAAATGATGAAGCCATAGTTTGGCCTAGCATACAAGAAGAAAGGTGATTTTTGTTCCTTTGGGCTTCCTGTTTTTGTGTCTCTATAAAGCCTGTGATGTTCTCTTTGGGTTTTCCTCTAACCTATCTGTATACATTCTTGGTCATTGTTTCTGGATCAGTTTCCATATCTCACCCCCAAATGTGGGTGTACTCCTAGGCTCTATCCTAAGTCCTGTTGTCTTCTCACTGTATAACTTCTTTCTCAGCAATATTACCAACTTCCATGAGTCCAGTGATTATCATCATGCATTACTATCTAAAATAAGTCTTCGATTTGTGTATTCAGCTGAGTTACATTCCCACATTACCAACTGATAACTAGACATTTTCTTTTTTCTTTTTAATGTTTTTAAATTTTTTTTTAAATTTTTAGGCAATTGGGGTTAAGTGACTTGCCCAGGGTCACACAGCTAGTAAGTGTCAAGTGTTTGGTCTGAGGCCAGATTTGAACTCAGGTCCTCCTGATTTCACGGCCAGTGCTCTATCCACTGTGCCACCTAGCTGCCCCACGACTAGAAATTTTTTTAAAATTTAATTTAATTTAATTTTTTTTACGTAACATTTGTTTTTTATTTTTAGTTTTCACCATTTACTTCCACAAGATTTTAAGTTCCAAATTTTCACCCCATCTCACCCCTCCCCCTACCCCAAGATGGCATGCAATCTGAATACCCCTTCCCCTAGTCTGTTTTCCCTGCTATCTCTCCCCCCCTTCCCCTTCTATTTTCCTGTAGGGCAAGATAGATTTCTGTACCCCATTTCCTGTATTTCTTATTTCCCAGTTGCATGTGAAAACATTTTTTTTAAACATGTGTTTTTAAAACTTTGGGTTCCAAATTTTCTCCCTTCCTCCCTCCCCACCCACCCTCATTGAAAAGGCAAGCAACTCAATATAGGCTATACATGAGCAGTTATGCAAAACACTTCCATAGTAGACATGCGGTGAAAAACTAACTCTATTTCCCTTAATCCTATCCCCCCCATTTATTCTATTCTTTCTTTTGACCCTGTCCCTCCTCAGAAGTATTTGCTTCTGATTACCCCCTTTCCCAATCTGCCCTCCTCTCTATCATCCCCATACTCTCTTGTCCCCTTCCCCTCCTATTTTCCTGTAGGGTAAGACAGATTTCCATACCCAAATGAGTGTGTATGTTATTCCCTCCTTAAGTCAAATCCTATGAGCATAAGATTCACTCATTCCCTCTCACCTTCCCCCATTTCCCCTCCACTGTAAGAGCCTTTTCTTTTCTGTTTTTTTTTTTTGTGAGATACTTTACCCTGTTCTACCTTTCCCTTTCTCCTTCTCTTAATATAATCCTCTCTCACCCCTTAATTTTATTCTCCAGATATGACCCCTTCATCTTCAACTCACTCTGTGCCCTCTATCTATCTACCTATCCATCTATCTATCTATCTATCTATCTATGCATACATACATATAAATTTTTCCCTCCAACTACCCTAATACTGACAAAGGTCTCATGAGTTACAAATATCATCTTTCCATGAAGGAATGTAAACAGTTCAACCTTAATAAGTCTCTTATGATTTCTCTTTCCTGTTTACCTCTTCATGTTCCACTTGAGTCTTGCATTGGAAAGTCAAATTTTCTATTCAGCTCTGGTCTTTTCATCAAGAATGCTTGAAAATCCTCTATTTCACTGAATGACCATTTTTCCCCTGAAGAATTATACTCAGTTTTGCTGGGTAGGTGATTCTTGGTTGTAATCCTATCTCCTTTGTCCTCCGGAATATTATATTCCATGCCCTGCTGTCCCTTAATGTAGAAGCTGATAAATCTTGTGTTATCCTGATTGTGTTTCCACAATACTTGAATTGTTTCTTTGTGGCTGCTTGTAATATTTTCTCCTTGACCTGGGAACTCTGGAATTTGGCTACAATATTCCTAGGAGTTTTCCTTTGAGGATCTCTTTCAGGAAGAGATCGGTAGATTCTTTCAATTTCTATTTTGCCTTCTGGTTCTAAAATATCAGGGCAGTTTTCCTGGATAATTTCTTGAAAGATGATGTCTAGGCTTTTTTTTTGATCATGGCTTTCAGATAGTCCAATAATTTTTAAATTCTCTCTCCTGGATCTATTTTCCAGGTCAGTTGTTTTTCCAGTGAGATATTTCACATTGTTTTCTAATTTTTCATTCTTTTGGATTTGTTTTACAGTGTCTTGATTTCTCATAAAGTCACTAGCTTCCAATTGCTTTTTTCTAATTTTTAAGGAAGTATTTTCTTCAGTTATCTTTTGGACTTCCTTTACCATTTGTCCAATTTTGCTCTTTAGGGCATTCTTCTCTTCATTGGCTTTTTGGACCTCTTTTGCCATTTGGGTTAGGCTATTTTTTAAGGTGTTATTTTCTTCAGTGTTTTTTTGGGTCTCCTTTAGCAAGTGTTAACTTGCTTTTCATGATTTTCTTGCATCACTCTCATTTCTCTTCCCAGTTTTTCCTCTACTTCTCTTACTTGCTTCTCAAAATCCCTTTTGAGCTCTTCCAAGGCCTGGGACTGATTCATATTTTTCTTGGAAGTTTTGGATGTAGGAACTTTGACTTTGTTTTCTTCTTCTGGTTGTATGTTTTGATCTTCTTTGTCACGAAAGTAAGATAATATAGTCTGACTCTTTTTGCATTGCTTGCTCATGATTCCAACCCATTACTTGAGTTTTAAACTCTTTGTTAAGGTAAGAGTCTGTTTCCAATGTGGAGAATGTACTGTCCCAAGCTTTGGGGGTTTGTACAGCTGTTTTCAGAGGTACTTCTAGGGACCTGAAAAGTGTCAGTTCTTCCAAGGTGCTATGATAAGGGATGAGGTATTTCCTCTCCACCTCCACAACAAGCTCCACCACACCAGTGCTCCTCCTCACCCCAGGACTGCCCCTCAGAACTGTGACCCAGATCCAAGCATGGGCAAAGCAAGAGATTCCTGCATAAGCCCTGGCAAAGCGATCCCTGCAATCCCCCTCTGATCAACCACTCTATTCCCCCTCAGTCTGTGGGCTGGAAGCTCAGGAGGCAGCTGTAGCCTGCATTCAGCACTTGTGACTTAGACCTAGCTTCTTCTCTCACTGCAGTAACAGACTTTTCCCACTGACCTTCTAAGTTGCCTTTGGTATTCGTGGGTTGAGAAGTCTGAAAGCCACCACAGCTGCCTGTGATTCAGTCCTCTGAGGCCTGCTCCAGGGTCACTGCGGCCTGCGTGCCCACACCAAACTATGCTCCTCTCCCAGCCTGGTGTGATATACCTTTCCGATCAGCCATCCAGGTTGTCTTGGGCTGGAAATTTGTTTTACTCTGTTTTTTTTTTTTTTTTTGTGGGTTCTGCTGCTTTAGAATTTGTTTAGAGCCATTTTTTATAGGTATTTGGAGGGGTTTGGGGGAGAGCTCTAGCAAGTCACTGCTTTCCCTCCGCCATCTTGGCTCCGCCCATCTAGACATTTTCAACTGGAGCCTTATTGATATTTTAAACTCAACGTGTCCCGAGCAGTACTTATTAGCTTTTCCCCCCAAACCAAACTGTCTTCCTAACTTGCTTATTTCTGTTGAATGTACCACCATCCTTCCAGATGTCAAGATTTGTAACCTTAGGCATCCTTGACTCTTCAGTTTCCTTCATTCCTCTCATTTCCAATCAATTGCTTTATTTATTTGTTCTATTTCCGTAATATCTCTTGTATCCATCCCCTTTTCTCCTCTCTCATGACCCCTGACTTAGTGTAAGTCTTTATTAACTCTTGCTTGAATTACTGCAATACCCTCCTAATTGTCTCCCTTTCTTTACTCCTCCTTCTCCTTATACCACAAAGCTTATCTATCCTTGCAACTGCCAAAGTGATATTCCTAAAGCAAGGGTTATGACCATGTCACTACCCTGATTCATATGTTTCAAGTGACTCTCTGTGGCCTGTAGGATATGATACAAATTTTTGTTTAGTGTTTAAAGCCCTTTACAACCTGGCTACAATTTACTTTTCCAGATTGATTACACATTACTCACCTTCATGCACTCTGTGTTCTATCCAAACTGATCTGTTCATTGGTATTTATAAATGATACTCTTTTCTCCTACCTCCATGCTTTTTTTGCAAAATGTTCCAAAGAATCAGAGAATTCAAAAGTTGAAAAAGATTTGAACAGTCTTGTAGTCTAACTCATACTTAGAATACACTTACTCTATCTCTTAGAATCTCTAGCTTCCATCAAATTTCAGCTCAAGTGCCAACTTCCACATGAAGCTTTCCCTGATATCCCTAGCTGCTAGTAACCACCTGCCCCTTAGTTCATTTGTATGTATTTTGTTTTTAGGTACAAGTGGCCACTGGATTGGAAAAGATCATTTTATGTTCCAATCTTAAAGAAAGACAATGCCAAATATTCAAATTACCAAACAGTTGTGCTCATTTCACATGCCATCAAAGTTATGCTTAGGATTCTGCAAGCTAGGCTTCAGCAATATGTGGAACCAAGATTTACCCAAAAAGTAGGCTGATTTTCAGAGGCAGAGGAATGAGAGACCAAATTTCCAACATTCTCTGGATTATGCAGAAAGCAAAGTAATTCCAGGAAGGCATCTACTTCTGCTTCATTGACTACACTAAAGCCTTTGATTGTGTGAATCATAACAAAATGTGGCAATTAATAAAGAGATGGTAGTACCAGATCATTTTACTTGTCTCCTGAGGAAAATGAATGCAGGTCAAGAAGGAACATTTAGAACCAAACATGGATTGATTTAAGACTGGGAAGGGATTATGACAAGGGTGTATATCATCACCTATTTATTTAACCTATATACAGAGTACATCACATGAAATGTCAGGCTGAATGAATCAAAGCTGGAATTAAGTTTGCCAGGAAGAATAACAATCATCTCAGATAAACAGACAATACCACTGTAATGACAGAAAGTGAAGAAGAATTAGGAAGCCTCTTGATGAGGGTGAAACAGGAGTGTGTAAAAGCTGGCTTGAAACTTAAAAAAAAAAAACTAATATCATGGCAACTTTCATCCCTTCCTGACAAATAGAGGGAAAAGAAATGGAAACAGTGTCAGATATGTATGTGTGTGTATGTATATATACATAGAGAGAGATTAAGTCAGTAACTATTTCAAAATCATGTCTCTTTGTCCTGTGTACTTATGTTAACCTTACTTCTACATGCTTTGTTATCCAAGACTATCTTTGCTACCTAGAGTTAGTTGTTAGTATTGTCTGGACTAATATTGGAAGTCTTAGACTGTGGGATAGGGAGAGGGACTAGATCTATGATTTCAGTGGTATAGGGAATTCCCAGGAGAGGACATTCTCTCTCTCAGTGAAGGCTAGCACCTTCTCTGGAACCTCCAGTTTTAGAGTTAGCTAGAGCACTGACAGGGTAAGTGCCTTGCCCAGGGTTACATGCTCAGTTATATGTCAGAGATAGGACTTGAAGCAAAGAATTAAGAAGAAAGGAAAGATTCTATTCCTTTCCTCGGGAAAGGAATCTTGGTTCTGTAAACACAATGGAAAGAGAAATGTCTCTCTAGTCAGAGCTCCTGGGTTCAAATTCCATACCTCCCATTAACAAATTATTTATCTTTTGGTAAATAGACATAAAACAATTTCTCTGGGTCTCAGTTTCCTTATTCCAAAAAATGAGGTAGTTAGACTACATGATCTCTGAGATTTGTCCCAGTACTAGATCATGACATCTCAGTGCCTAAGTAGTGACAATGAAAGAAAGGCCCTACCAGTCAGTCACATACCCCACTTATCAGAGAGCACATATTTTGTGTTGTTCAAATTTTGCCATTATCTTCTTTTGCAATTTTCAACTGGAGTCATAAATAAAGAGAACTAATTCAAACAAAACCATGATTCATTCAGCGTAAGTAATAATCTTTCCCATAGAGAACTGAGATATGGGGAAACTTATTTTGTAAATATCCGAGAAAATAAGCCTTTATTTCCATTTATTGGGCATATCTAATTTTGAAATATAAGTGATCACTCTATGGTACCTCAGTGTTTCAATAATTAAGTGTAGACTAGATTTGTAGGTCTTCTAAAAATAGTAACCAAAATACAGTTAATCAAAGTACCACTCAGATTGCTAAAGAAGTAGCCCTTTAATCTCCATATGTGTAAATACAAGGGGACAAAGTGAATTAAATAATAGTCCGGGTCTTCTAGGAACTTGCTTTCTAAGACAGGTGACAGTGATTTAAAAAAAAAATCAGAAGTCAGGAGCCCTGGGTTCTAGTATTTAATCTTCCAGTTTATGATGTAAAGGTAATAGAGAGCTCTGAATCAATATCAAGGGTATTCGATAAGTAAAAGATGTTACATATGTACAAACTCAGAGAAGATTCTCATGGGTTCATTTAAATTTGCTCTACCCATGTGCAATTTACCCTACAAAGACAAGACATGATAAAGGACTTATAAGTGGTATGATTTACAACTCATATTCAGTGCTGTAGATAAAGTATTTAATTTTCTGCTAATATGTAATTACCTTTCAAGTGTTTTTTAAATGCTCTTTTTGTAGAGTTGTTATATTTTCTCCTATGGCAGAGTGGTTCACAAATTTTCCATGCTTTTTTTTTTTCTTCTGAAGATTACTTTATCCCATTCCCTCCTGGTAGTTTTCCCTTAAATTATTTATTATTTATTTTTATAGATTTTACTTAATTATGTGTGTACATGGTGTCTCCATCAATAGATGGTACAATCCTTGAAGGCAACAAAAGTAGAGACTTTCATTTTTGCCTTTATATAATAAATGCTTTTCTATTGACTGCCTAATTGATTCAAACTGATTCCAAAATATATGAGGTGCTGTGATCAAACTTTATTTTCTCATGACCAATGGAGAATGTTTCTATGAAACAGCTTGGTAAAAAGCAATACCAAGTATATGATAATGCCTAGATACACAGAAACCAGTAATTTATCAAATTATCACATCTGAGCTGGAAGAGACATTAGAGGTCATTTAGCCCAACTGACTTTCCAATACTTGAATGCTTCCAACATCATCAGAAACTTGTCATGCTTTGAATATATTCACTGATAAGAACTCAGGACCAATATTGGATAGTTCTAATTATGAGTGAGTTCTAATACTGAGCGCAAATATATATTGATATAATAATTGATTTCATTCATTTGTTTTAGTTGTCTTCTTTGGGGCCAAGCAAAATAAATGTCATCTCTTCTTCATGTGACAAACTACATGACATTCATTCCTCTACTGAACTTTTACTTCTCCAGTCTAAACAATTCTTGTTCCCTTAAGCAACCCTGCTATGACATGGGCTCAGCATCCTAGTTGGTGAGCTGCTCTTATGTGCCTCAGCTTGCCAATGTCTCTTCTTAACATGTCAGCCAGGATGGAAAACCATTTTGGGGGGTCTGATCAGGCCAAAACATGGTTAGAATATTACCTCTCTTGTTTGAATTGATGATTTCATCAATATGGGCACTCCCTCCAGTGATTCAGATCACAAACCATTCAAGCCTGTCCATTCTTTGTGATTCATTAAAATAATGGTAGAGTTTCCCCTCCATAACTCACTGTCCATTTGAGGTGTCATTGCAAGCTGTATATACTGATAGATCAGCACTGTGGGTCATCCATCCAAATGCATAATTTTGACAATATACTTCAATTAGTTATTTTGCTGCCAGGTAACACTGTCAATTCATATGAAGCTTTCAATCTTTCAAAAATAAAGGCTCTCAGATCTTTCCCTCCTTTTTAAAAGTTATTTTTTAAATAAAAAAATTTCCTTGTCTCTCTCCTAACTCCTTTCTTCTTCCCACCTCATGAAAAAGAAAGAAAAACAAAAGCCATTAAATAATATGCATAGTCAAGCAAAACAAATCCCTTCATTGGTCATGTGAGAAATGATATATATTTTAATATACACCTGATCCATCACCTCTCTGTTAAGGGGTGGCAGCTTGCTCCACATTGGTCTTAAGGAATTGTGGTTGGCCATTTCATTAATCAGAGTTCTTAACTCTTTCTAAGTTAAGTGTCTTCACTATGCTATTATTATATAAATTGTTATCCTGGTTCTGCTCACTTTACTTAACATCATTTCATACAAGCCTTCCCAAGTTTCTCTGAAACTATCCCCTTCATCATTTCTGTCATAGCAGTATTCTATCCTATTCATATATCGTATTTTTTTTCAGCCTTTCACTAAATGATGGTCACCCCTACCATGTCTTTTTGTTTTAAAACAAACTGATACCTTTCCACTTATTTCTCATGCCATATTTGTGAATTTTTTTTTAAGTTCAAAGGGTGAGGAAAGTTGTATATACTTTGCTGTCAGATATGGTTAATTTTGTGTAGCTGATTTTCTTTGTGTGGTGTGTGTGTGTGTGTGTGTGTGTGTGTGTGTGTGTGAGAGAGAGAGAGAGAGAGAGAGAGAGAGAGAGAGAGAGAGAGAGAGAAAGAGAGAGAGAGAGAGAGGTTTTTGAGGGGAGGGTATATATCGGGGAATCAAGAAATGACCTAAGTAACAAAAACAAAAGGCATCAATTTTTTTTTATTTATGGCATCAATTTTTTAAAGGCCCAGGACATGAGATTTTAAATTGTAAAATTTCATTTTATGACATTAGGTTCATTGTCTCAGCCTTTAGATATATTTTTGAAAACCAATTCCTTATGTATATCACTTTATTTTCTTTTTTCTCTTGTTTTTTTAATTTTTAAATAGTATTTTATTTTTTCCAATTATATGCAAAGATAATTCTTAACTTTATTTTTTATAAAATTTTGAGTTCCAAATTTTCTCCCTCCCTCCCTCCTCTCTACTCTTCCTAAGAGAGTAGGCAATTTTATATAGGTTATATACATATATATATATATATATATATATATACATACATATATATGAAATAATGTGAAGCTTATTTCCGTATTAGTCATGTTGTGGAAAAAGAAATAATTTCCAAAAAATATAGTTTGTAAAAGAAAAAAAACATTAAAAAACAAAGAAAATGAAAATAGTATGCTTCAATCTGCATTCAGACTCCATCAGTTCTTTCTCTGAATGTGGATAACATTTTCCATCATGAGCCTTTTGGAGTTATCTTGGATCATTGTATTGCTGAGAAGAGCTAAGTCAATCATAGTTGATCATCACACAATGTTGCTGTTACTGTGTACAATATTCTCCTGGTTCTGCTTACTTCACTTTGCATAAGTTCATGTAAATCTTTCCAGGTTTTTCTGAAATCTGCCTGCTCATCACTTCTTACAGCACAATAGTATTCCATTATATCCTTATACCACAACTTGTTCATCTATTCCCCAATTGATAGGCATCCCCTCAATTTCTAATTCTTTGTTCTCCAGAATGGTTGGATCAGTTCACAACTTCACCAACAAGGCATTAGTGTCCCAATTTTCCTACATCCTCTCCAACATTTATCATTTTCCTTTTTTTCATATTAACCAATCTGATAGGAGTGAAGTGGTACCTCAGAGTTGTTTTAATTTGCATTTCTCTAATTAATAGTGATTTAGAGCATTTCTTCATAAGACTATAGATAGCTCTGATTTCTTCATCTGAAAGCTGCCTGTTTATATCCTTTGACCATTTATCACTTGGGTAATGACGTGTTATTATAACTTCAACTCAGTTCTCTATATATTTGAGAAATGAAGCCTTTATTAGAGACAACTGATGTAAAAATTGTTTCCCAGCTTTCTCCTTTCCTTCTAATCTTGCTTGTAATGATTTTCTTTAGAGCACATCACTTTAACTTTCTGGGCTTGTTTCCTTATGTGTTAACCAAGGATTATGATTGGAATGATTTCTAAAATTCCATCTAATTTTAACTACTATGATCCTATTATTTTATCATCCAACATATTAACTCTCCCTTCCAGCTTCAAGGCCAGAAAATTAGAAAATAATGTCCTTTATGTCTTGATGAGAGACATTGATAAAACTATTTAGCAGAAAAGGGTCTTGCACAGAGCTCTATGGCATGACACTAGAGACCTCCCTCAAGAATGGCATTAAACCATTAATTAGCACTCATATGCATTTGCTCGATCAGTTCTAAATACATTTAACTGAACTACCTATCTTGTAATTCTCTATTATGAACACAGTGTTATTGTAAGTGATTTGTCTTAATGAAAATTAGTTTTCATATTAATCTGTATCATTTCTCTGATCTACAAATTTAGTAATTGTCAAAAAAAGGACATGAATTTAATCCATGTGATTTGTTTTATTTGTTAAATTTGTACTAACTCAGAATGATTGCCACTGTATTGTAACTAAGCAAAAACAATCAGTTTTCAAATCTTCTGGAATTTATCAGCTTAGAATGTTGTTGGTCTATAGTTTACAGAATTCAAGTTCTTCTCCCTTTGGAAAATCAGAACATATGCCTCTCTCCAGTCTTTTGGTACTTCATCCATTCTCCACAAATTGTCAAAGACCACCAATATTGGTCTAAAATTTACATTTACCACTTTTTCCTGTAACCTGAGACAAAATTCATCTAGGCTTAATAACTTACTCCCCTCCTCCCTCCCTGAGACAGCAACCAATCAGATATAGGTTATACATGTGCAATTATGTAATCCATTTCTGTATTATTCATTTTGCACAAGAAGACTCGAATAAAAGAAAAGAAATGAAAGAAAGTAAAAAATAGCATGCTTCAATCTGTATTCAATCAATATCAGTTCTTTCTCCAGATAATATGTTTCATCATTAGTCCTTTGGGATTGTCTATGATCATTGTATTGCTGAGAATCGCTAATTCATTCATAATTCTTCATCAAATAATATTGCTGCTGCTGTGTACAACATTCTCCTGGTTCTGTTCACTTCACTACACATCTGTTCATGCAAGTCTTTCCAGGTTTTTCTGAAATCATCCTGCTTGTCATTTCTGACAGCACAATAATATTCCATTACAATCATATACCACAGCTTGTTTAGCCATTTGATGGGCATCCCTCCACTTTCTAATTCTTAGCCACTACAAAAAGAGCTGCTATAAATACTTTTGTACAAATAGGCCTTTTCCCCTTTGTGGATGTCTTTGGGATATAAACCTAGCAGTGGTATTGCTGGATCAAAGTGTATGCACAGTTTTGTAACCCTTTGGACATAGTTGCAAATTGCTCTCCAGAATGGTCGGATCCGTTCATAGCTCCACCAACAGTGCATTAGTGTTCCAGTTTTCCCACATCCCCTCCAACATCGAACATTTTCCTTTTTTGTCGTGTTAGCCACTCTGATAGGTATGAGGTGGTACCTTAGAGTCATTTTAATTTGCATTTATCTGATCAATAGTGATTTAGAACATTTTTATGTGACTACAGATAGCTTTAATTGCCAAGAACAATTCTAATAAGGACAGAGAGACTTATCACCAGAAGACTGGCTTCTTAGTGATTGATTCTTTAGCCTTAGCACCCCCTGAAACAAAGGAAAATAATAGGGAAAACAGAATTCTAAAACTATAAAATAAAATAATTTACAAACATAAAATATTATAAAAGGTCTAAATTATAACAAAGCATTATTACACTATGGCCCCCTCTAGAAAAATAATAGGGGAACCAGGATGAGAACTACAGGATGAAAAGGTGTTGATAATCTGCAATCTGTATCACGAGGGGGTACTCAAGATCCATAAAAGTATTAAAGCAATTATTGTCAGCCAAAACTCTTCTAAAAAGTTAGTCTTCTAGTACGAGCAAACTACATTCATGGGGTCCAGGTGCTGGGATCCTATGATATATGTGAATACATACATACATCCATGTGAATATGTGTGCATATATACATACATGTACACATATGTATATTTATATACACACATCTATATCTATAAACCATTTCTTGACAGCCCTTACTAAAAATTTTTAGTGGGGGTGGGGTTGGTTAAAGCTTGCTCTAGGAAAATAAAAATTATATTCCAATAACCAGAGAAAAAATTTTATGACTGAGTTCAAAGTATATATTTAGTACTTTGCACATAGGCTGACTGGGGCAATAAAAGAGAGGCAGCTGTAATAATTTAGCTCCAGACACAGGAATGAAACATTGAAAGTTATCTGGCTATATTAGAAGACTAATTTGACTCTTGCCCAAGTAATTACCATCAGTGGAGGAGAGGAGATGACATGGGCAGTAGGAATGACAACAGTTTTCGGTGGCATTTGAGAATCACTTTGGTGCACAGGGTACTTTCAGAAATTTTTCATAAGAAAATATGGTTAGCATTAATTACTGCAGTCATAGGACTGAATGGTGTCCCCTGTAGATTGATATTTGAGAGCTACTAACTGCAGGACTTAGTGAGTTCAATGATAGGGGTGGTAAGACCAAGATGGTTGAACTTTATCCTTCTGTGAGCCAATCAGCATCATTCCATTCCATGGTAATAGACTTCATCATTAACCCTGTCTACTTGTTTTCTTATAAACCTTCTCATGGTTGCAATAGGGTGAGTATGTAAAAATAAGTGAGTAAGAAAGAGTATCTTAATGAATTTGGATACTTTGCTATCTACATCATTTGGGGCAAGTACTCACATCAGTGAGATCATAGTTCTCTTGGAATATAGGAGTAATGCTATTTTTTCAATGGCTAGCCTTTTAATATTTCCATACACCAGAAGTCGAGAATTTTGTTGATAGGCCTATTCTCTTTGCTGTCACGGATCACAAACCCTCTATGGCTTAACAGAAAGCCTTTAAGAGTTGCCATGCTGGCAAATTTAATTACCTGTAGCTGATATGATGGTAAGATTCTCTGAACCTAGTTAGGCTTCTTGTTGTTCAGTTGTTTCAGTCATTTCTGATTCTTTGTGACCCCATTTGGAATTTTCTTGGCAAAGATACTGGAGTGGTTTGCCATTTCCTTCTACAGCTCGTTTTGCAGATGAGAAAACTGAGGCAAACTGTTTTTTTTTAATAGCAAAAAGCTATAAAGACTTCAAGTAGGAGCCCAGTGATTATGTTCCTATCTGGGCAGTTAGGTGGCACACTGCATAGAGCTCAGGGCCTCTAGTCTTACCTTCACGAGTTCAAACCTGGCCTTAGACACTTATTATCTGTGTGACGTCGGGCAAGTCACTTGACCCTGTTTGCCTCAATTTCCTCATCTGTAAAATGAGCTGGAGAAGAAAATGGCAAACCACTCTGGTATCTTTGCCATGAAATTTCCAAATGGGGTCACAAAGAGTCAGAATTGCCTGAACAACAACAAATACCTGTCTCTATTACCAAGGAGAAGTCTGACGAAACACCTTCTCATTTCAAAATGCTGCTTCTTTCTGTTCACAGTGATGCTGCAACCTCCTTTCAAATAAAATGAAATGTGTCACAGCTTCTGGGAACAACACTTTAAAAAAACCACTTGAGAAATAATCAGACATAAGTAGGAAATAAAACAGCTGTCTGCTACATACAGACCATCAAAAGGAGAGAAAATGAAGGAGACAATGGTCATCACAGTCATGTTGTCTCCATTTTGGTCACATACACACATGAGGAGCAAGGGAGGTGTGTTCAAAAGTGGGGGGGGGAGCATCATGTTGCCAGGCAATGAACGGAGACTGAGGTTTTGTACAAAAGGTGAAGATAGAGGCAGTATTCCTATCATCCCACAGACAAAGGAGATCCAAATGCCTTTTTTGCTAGAAGGAGAATTTAATAAGACTGCAAGAAAATACCCCAGTTTTGAAGTTACAAAGGGGAAAGTAGTAGTTTTGTCATCTATTCTGATGTGGCTTTTCTTGCTCTGTGAATTGCAGGTAAAGCATCTGGTCCATAGAAGGAACCAGGTGGAATTCCACTTTGGGTAGTGCCAGAGGTCAGGCTTCAATCTATTAGAAAATGGGTGTGTGTATATGTTTGTGTGAATGAAACTATTTGTACTCATATCATTTTCACTTTGAAGATGGAGTGATTCATGCTGTTTTCTCTGATGACTAATAGCAGTTTCATAATCAATAAGAGTGATTATGATAAAATATATAAAAACACTAGGCATTTAGATAATTTTGTGTACTCTTTGAGACATTTTTACATTTAAACAATCCTAGGAGAAAGGCAGGTTAGGATAGTACTCTTCTAGATCTCCAACCTTTACCCTCTGTACACATAAGAACTATGAGGAATATAATGAAATAGATTGTAATTGATGCAATTTGAACACCAGAAATAATCAAATTTTTTTCGATAGCCTCTCCATTTTCCATATGCAATATGAAAGCGAGCATGAACAGTGGAAAGTTTACTGGCCTAGAATGAAAGAAGAGACACAGAGAGGGGAAGTAATTTGCCTAAGGCAGGGGTGGGGAACCTGTGGCCTCAAGGCCACATGTGGCCCTCTAAGTCCTCAAGTGCAGCCCTTTGACTGAATCAAACTTCACAGAACAAATCCCCTTAATAAAAGGATTTGTTCTATAAAACTTGGACTCAGTCAGAAAGCTGCGCCCAAGGACTTAAAAGGCCACATGTGGCCTCAAGGCCTTAGTTTCCCCGCTCTTGTAAGACCATGGAGCTAGACAGGGAAAGAATCCATATTCCTTCCCCCACCCCCAAACCTAATATATTGTTTTCTCTGATGCAACTGTTGTGGATTGTGCAACTAGTCACAACAAAGCAAGATGAAGGGAGTAAAAGGAGCTGGACCTATAGGAGTGAAAGAATACTTTTCTTTCATGTTTGTAGAATATTCTGGGAAAGGAACTTTCCTTCCAATTCCAAGGTATGAAAATTCATTTTATCTTACTTGTAAAAGAGATTCTACCTCACAGATATGGCCCAAGGAGTCAGCATACTGGAAAAGAATATGAGATTTATAGTTAGAAGAATCAAAAGGGTGATATTAAGGGATGTGTGGGGGTGATAGGAGCAGTGTGACAGTGAATACAGAGCCAACTTCATAGATGTCTAGACAAAGATTGAGATATTGCCTCTGACTCATATTGGCCATATGACGAGTTACCTATCCTCTCAGTGCCCCTGGCCATATATGTATGCTTGTTTGTCTGTATTTATGTATATAATGGTTAGCTTAAATCACACTTGTACCAGACTTTTCTCACTGGGGAAGAGTGATTGCTCAATATTCTGAGCCTACGTGAGGGACAGAATTGTTGAGAGGTAGAAAGAGAGGTCTTGCTCTTCCAGTTTCTGACTTAGAGAGAGAAGATGTGGTTCCAGACTCTCTTCAGGTCCCTAAATGGATAGAAAGATTTTGGGAAGAAACTGACATGCAGAGGAGTTAATACTGAAGTCATGTCCTTCTTCAAAGCCTACTGCACTAGAGACTTCATGAAATTTCTGTTTGGATGAGATCTAGGACTCTCTTGGTTGAGCTGAGTCATTTCACAACCTATGGAAGAGTTCACTCCCCTTTGTGTTTTGTCTGGTTTTTATTCTTACATTTACTTTCTCTGATTTCTGTTTTGCTATTGACTTGGACAAGTGTTTTATTTTTTATTTTTAGCCATTTACTATACATGTTTATTATGGAACTTGGTTTGGTGGCAAAAGTGTCAAGGCTTGAATATTTAGCATGAGATACACCTTCTCTGTTAAAGGATAGTAATTGGGAACACAGCTTGAAACTAAACATTATTTTCCCTGGACTAACAATATTTAAGGGAGTAGATAGGTATAATTCCAGCCCAGTACACCCTCTCTCTGAGAAAAGAAGAGGGGCTAGCCTCTGTCTCTAATCTCTTGCTTCCCCTTCTGGTAGAAATTGAAATCTCCCTTGGAGATGGATGAGGAGGGGTCAATCTAGAGCAAGAGTAGGGAATCTGTGGCCTTGAGGCCAAATGTGGCCCTCTGGGTCCTCAAGTGTGGCCTTTTGACTGAATCCAAACTTCATAGAACAAATCCCCTTAATAAAAGGATTTTGTCTGTAAATATATTTGTATATACACACACATATATATGAAAGAGAAAATCAACTTCCACTCAATGATGTCAGAAACTGTAGTCTAAACATCATAATACAAAGCAACATAGCAACGCTAAATGAGTCATACCAAGGCTTTTAGTAATTACCCTGTTTGAGTAGATACTCATTAGAAAGAGAAGACTAATGAGATAGCCCATGATATTCTTTCATCACTGTGATCTTTGTGTACCTTTAAAGGGCTATATGAACTTTGAAACAGATAGGCCTATTGATCTGGAATGATTCTTCTGAAAAGAATTGACTTTATTATGCCATTCCTCTGCCCCAACACCTTCAATAACTTTATAGAAAAGAAGGACCACAGCCAAACTTTCTAGCCTTCTACAATCTAGCCCTAATCATTATCTCTAAACTTACCCTGCCCACCCTACTCCACCCCACAACCTCAGGCCTTAACTCTCCTCTACAGTTGAACAAACCTATATACTGTCTTCCAAACACACATTCGACTTTCTTTCCTGTGTCTATGCTTTTCATTATGCCATTTCCCTCACTTTGAATGATATCAGGTAAACTCAGTCAGTCAATCCCTTAGTTTCCAAACATTTATGAAATGTGCCTATGTGCTAGGCACTGTGCTGAAAGCAGGGGATGCAAAAGAAAGGTGGTCTATGCTTTTGAGCAGCTTACATTCAAACAGAGAGAGACAACATGTAAATCTCTAGGTAAAAATGAGAGCGAGAGAGAGAGATGATGATGATGATGCTGATGATGATGGTGCTGATGATGATAATGCTGCTGCTGCCACTGCTGCTGCTGCCACTGCTGCTGCTGCTGATGATGACGATGGAAGGTAATCTCAGAGGAAAGGCCCTAGCTGGAGTGGATGGGGAGGGATTGGAAGAGCAGAATCAGGATGGGACTCCTTGTTCAAGACCCAGTTCAAATACTATCTCTTCCAACAAGCCTGAGCTCCCAGACCAAGGTAAACGTTGATTCCTCTGATTTGACTTACTTTCAGTGTTATTCCTATTGGTAGTCAGTGCATTTAGAACAGTGTTTATACATATTAGGTGTTCAGCCACCACTTTATTATTTAATTCTTTGCTCTTTGCCTTTCTGGCTACCTTTTTCCACCCCAGATCCAAATTCCTTCCCCCAAATACCAAAACTAGTCACATGGCATTTCCTTAATGCCCTTTCATTTTTTACCATATGCAGTATGAAAGCTGGTATGACTCAGTGAAAGGGCATTTGCCTAGTAGTCAAGGCACCTGAGATTGTGGCACTAGGGAGCCTTAGTCATGCCTTTATTCCGGGCTGTGTGCCTGTAGATAAATCACTTCACCAATAAAGGCTTCATTTTTCCCATTTGTGCAATGGGGAGAGAGTTGGACTAAATCAAAGGCTCCTCACCTGTTTTTGTGGCACAGATCCTTTTGGCAGTTTGTTGAACCCTATGGACCTCCTTCTTAGAATAATGCTTTTAAATGTATAAAGTAAAACGCATAGCATTACAAAGAATCTAATTATACTGAAATAAAATTACCAAAAAAAATACTTGGCTAGATGAACTCTAAAGTTCCTTGCAGCTCAAAGATTTTATGATTAAACCATGTTCTGGTTACTTCAGTCATCCTGACAATCAATACTGATTTCTAACATTCTATATAAAGCCTGTTTGTCATAGCAACAGACCTCAGCAGTTACAGTTTCCACTTACTATGTCAGAAACAGTAGTTTTTATCCATTAAAACCACATCTAATGCCCAGAATAATAAGAAAGAAATTTGACAATTGAGGGCAAAGTTGAAATTGTACTCTTTTCTAAAGCAGTAGAAACAACATTAGCAAAAATATTGCTAAATTTTGATGTGTTTTCAGGGTTAAGGGGCTTAGGAGAAAAGGTGAATATTAGGACAGAGGAGGTTAGGGGTGATCAGGTGGTGCTTTCTTTCCAGAATCCTGTTGCTAAATTATTGTTCATTTCTAAGAACTTTGTCCATCTGTTGCCCCTCTAATACTGTCTAGACAATTTCAATGACTTACACAATTCATTGTGACTGAATATTTTCCTGTTTACTACAGAGTTAGTCTACAAAGGTCACCAATAAAATAATCTTTTGGAATTGCTATGGAAAACATCTCAAAAATCCAAAAAATTCAGGAGTCACCACCAACAGTAGACTGTTCCTACTAATTCAGGGATAAAATATCACAATAACTGAGCTGGCTAAATCTTCTTTCTGGCAAGGCTCTGGATGGTGTCAGAAAACAAGGGGCCGGTACAGCCTACCAGCAATATACAAGCTCTCATCTATGGACAACTATGTCTTTTCATAATAAAAGCTGGATTGTAAACAAACATTAGTGGTGCTGGGGAGTTTTTCTGCTTTTAAACTATCAGCTGAGCATTTGAAGAATTTCCTGGTACAACACTTTTTTGCAACAGCATGGTTATTTGGAATACCATATTTAATTGGGATGTGAAATACTTCTGCTTTTGACCATAAGGAAAAGATGGGAAGTTTGTGCTCTTCCCCACAGTGCTGCCCTCAATTTGGGACTCCTGCTCGGATAGTCCCACTGCAAATGAAAAATTGAGTTTCCAACAACCATTTTCATACTCCAGTGCTTCTTCAGGCCATAGAGAAAACCAGTAGTTCGTGAAGGTAATGCCAGAGAGAGGACAACTTTGGGCACATCCTAAAAAGTTCAAAAGACTTTAAATACCTGTCTGGAAAATAATGTGTGTCTGTCACCTGAGGACCAGCTTAGATAAATAAAGGGGAGAGGAGAGAGAGACAGAGACAGAGACAAAGAGTCAGAGAGAGACAGAAACAGAGGCAGAGACAGAGAGAGACAGAGAAAGAATTCACTAACTTTTTCTCTTTATCATATCATTTGTTGTTTAGTCATTTTTTAGTTGTGTCCAACTCTTTGTGACCCCGTTTGGGACTTTCTTGGCAAAGATACTGGAGTGCTTTTCCATTTGCTTCTCCAGCTCCTTTTATAGATGAGAAACTGAGGTAAATGGGGTTAAGTGACTTGCCCAGGATCACACAGAGGCTGAGGCTGGAGTCACTGAATATTAGAATTGATGGTTCCAGATTCATTATTTCTATCTCTGGCCTTCTTCTTTGTTTTTGTTAGTTATATTAAAACAACATATTTTTCCATTCTGAAAAATTGACTTAACTGAACTGGTAAGCCAAGTGAATGCATGTGTTAGGTATTGGATTTCTCATATTGTGTTCCCTCTAATTTGGAAGGCTATCCCTGATGACTTTATCTCATTAAAAATGTATAGCATCTCCTCTGGGGCCTCCCTGCCCCAAGTGGCCATCAAATCCTCAAAATAAGGCTGATTTTTACTCTCCTCAGGGTTCCAAGGACACTTGAGAATTTTTTTTTAAATGCAACTCCTGAGGACCCTCTGGTGAGCTTCCCATTATCAATTAAGCAGTTGGTATCAATTCATTTTTAGAGAGTATTTACTGAGAAGTTACCCCAAGAACAGTGGTTTCTAAACCAGGGGTGTCTGCTTGCACATAGAGGGTACCTTTGAGAGTGGTCTCAAACTTAAATTATAATGATTATGAGACATACATGTAAACAATAAATCTGTCCAAGGAAAACTTCCTGACTTCTGGCCTGGAATTCCTTTTCTCTTTTTGTGTAGTCCTCATGAAGTTGGCCTTAGGTTTAACTCTCTGCCATACCCTGAGGATAAATGTTTTTCTAGAGTCCCTAGCTAGGGGTCACAAAGGGTCATAATCCCTGAAGTTGCCACTACTCTCAGATGACTGTCTTTTCACATCTTTTTGGAGGCAGTCCATTTACTGCTAAGAACTTTTATGGATTTCTTTGGATTCTTGTCAGATTGCCATTGGGACCTCTGATGGCTCTTCCAAATTTACGTGGTCACCTAGGCATTCCCTTCTCAATATACACCCTCACCTAAGATCAGTAAAGAAAAAACAGAAAAGATGAGCTTTTACAGAGTGAAGTTAGTAGAAACAAAAGAACAATTTATGCAATAATGCAACTTTACAAAGACAAAGAACTTTGAAATACTTAAGGACTCAGATTAATAATATGACTAACCAGAATTCCAAAGGACCAATGATAAATCATGCTACCCAACTCCTAACAGAAAGGCAATGGACTCAAGATGTAGAAAGAGACATATATTTGTTGGACATAGTTGAAGAAGGAATTTGCTTACCTGTGCATATCTGTTAAGAAGCTTTTGTTTTTCTTTTCTTTTTTTCAAATGTTAATAGGGAGATGGGAGGAAGAGAAAAAATGTTAATTAAAAAATAAAATTTACAAAAAGAATAAACAACAGAGAAAGAAGTCCCACATGCTCAAGGTCATGTGGGAGATAGGGCAGCTCCCTCCTCACCTTGTCAGTAGGTGAAAGCAGTTCTTGTCTTATTGATCTCTAAGAAAGAAAAGACTTTTAAACTCAGATCTGTCTCAAAATCTCTCAAGTTATTGGTTCTTATAGCTCCACAAGCAATTAAAAATTTTTTTCATTGTCACATAATACAAGCCCCTCCAGTCCTACACAGCTTCCAAAGTTCTATATGTTGCATTGGAAGTGAGCTGTGAATATCTGTGCATATTCTGTGTAACCCACCAGAAAGAACAAAACTGAGCATTTGCTAGGGATTGGGCTCTCAATGACCAGTCCTGTCATAACACATATTAAAAAAAAAATTGCCCCAGATCAGTAATAATAAAAGATGAACAAATTAAAACAACTTTATAGTTTTACTTCATACATATTTAAATGTCAAAAATGACAAGAGACAGAAATAGCCAATGTTAGAGGAACTTTAGGAAAACAGGCACATTAATACACCATTGATCAAGCTATGAATTGGTCCAACCTTTTCAGGAAGCAACTTGAACTTATTTTAAAAAGTGAGTAAATTGTTCATAATCTTTAGGCCAAAGATTCTACTTCTGTGCAAGAGGTCAAATAAAGAAAAAAAAAGATCCAATATACCTAGATAGTCATAGCAGCACTTTTTGTGGTAGTGAAACTACATATAAAGTAGATCCTCATTAAACAGGGAATAGTTGAACAAACAGTTGCATATACATATAATGGAATTTTTTTAGTGCCAGAAGATATGATAAATATGAATAATTTAGAGAATCATAAGAAATTTATTCATATAAGAAGAAACAGAAAAAAATACAAAACATGAATGAAAAGAACAATAAAAAATGAAAGTGTACATTGTATAACCAATATTGGCTCCAGAGAAAATCTGAGGGAATTGGGTAATTATGAGTGTGAAATATTACACATGGTGTTAACTAGACAGAGTTGGAGTATCTGCCATTCTACCATTTGATTTTATTTAATTGGGCTTTTGTTTTTTCCCTGTTAATAGTGAAGACTTACTGGGTGAGTATGGGGAAGGAGAGAGGGCCCTATCCAGAAATGATCTTTTTAAAAGAAAGAATGGATCACTGCTCTTGGATCACTGCTCCTCCTCTTAGATGACTTTTGACTATGTTCATCTACTTCTAACATTCGTATTTTCCCCATTTTTTTTTGCCTCAGCTGACTTACTTGGCAAACATACTAATTTGATATGGCTTTCATTTGTTTTACCATTCCAGCTTCTTCCTTGAATTTGGTATTTCAAGTCCCTTCCTGGTTAAGTTCTCATTGCCAAAGAAGCATGTACTAGTTTCCACATAGAAACTCCTATTTTACTCCAGAAGTCAACAATAGCCTGTCATGTATAGCCCCATGAGAACAGGATCCAATATTTCTCTGCACATTTTCTAGGACTGGACCAAAGAAGCATATCAAAAGTCTCATTGAGAGCTTTTTGAAAATAGACAGACTATGGGTGCAGGCTATGCGTACTCAGGGGCAGGGAGAATCAGAGTTGTTGTTTTTTCTTTCCCCACTACACATGGAAAATTCCCTTCTATAGTTATGACAGTTGGTTAGACTACGTATGACTGCATATATTTCTTCATTTGCCTGAATGCTTATTGGTTCCATACCTGTTCATTCCCTACTGCTTTTTACCTGCTTTGAAATTAAAACTTCATGAAATTTAAGTAATTGACCATGTTTTCTACAATTATTTGATATACTAATTGTCTACATACATACCAAATATCCTTCCATCAAATGTTCATGAGGGAGACCACTTTCTCTGCTTCTTGAATAAGGGTAGATCAGTCCATGACACCAAGATCAGTGCTTCAATGCTTTTTGCTACAGAACTAGGCCTAAATTTTGAAATATAGCCCTATAAAGACGCCAAGCCAGTGCAAATCATCCATCTTGAAGATGTATGGATAAAGAAGAACACCAAAATTTCATTCACAAAACATTCTCCTGGAAGCTGGGAGTTGCCCTTGTTCTCCCCCAGTTCCCAGTTCCACATTTCCTCATATTATTTTAGCTTTTGCACTGGTACAGTGTTGTGTTTCAGAAGAGGAACAACTACTGTTGGGCCATTTTCATTTGAAGATGAACATTGCTGTACTAAAAAGGTAAAAAAACAACAAAAAATGAAAAACAACAACCCTGACATCTATTCAAAGAATATCTTTGCTGAACAAATAGTTTTTAAAGTCTTCCAACTGTCCAGGTGCAGACCTGCATTATTGTAGCAATATTTAATGTGGGGGCTGAATAAGCCCTCATATTCCTGGAAGAGTAACAGAGATAGGATAAACAGGAATACTAGAATTTAATAGGATAAATGAGTGACGCTGTTATATTAATGACTTGAAAGACATTTTGACAGGATAATTACAAGTTTCAAAGTAAAACATTTTTAGAAGATATCAAAAAACTCTGCCTACCAAACAAACAGATTTCAATTTTTCAGATTTAACTTTCTTGAGAGAAGAGATATGAGATCAAGAAATTATTTTGCCATCATGTTAACTCAACTTCAGAATTGTATGTGGCAAACATGAGTCAACAAATTCACTTCCTTTTGGGCCAGACTTTTAAAAATATAACTCACAGTTCCATAGCATATTAAGGTTTATGAAGTCCCTTGCTTATAAGTCTTTGAGGTAGATAATTTAAGCATTTTCATTCCTATTTTACATGAAGAAAATGAGTCTCAAAAAGTTAAGTGACTTTCCCACAATCAAACTACTGGTATCAGAATTTGGATTTGAACCCAGGTCTCTCCAAAGGGCTAAACATGGCATGTGATCTCATTGTCATGACATCGTGTTGTCCCAATTACAATGTGGGGATGCTGATAGCAGGCCACTTAAACACTTGTGTCATGGCACAAACAACCCAGGTATACTTTGGAGAATTGTCTCACTCGTATGTCTTGACTCAGGAAACCTGGAAAAAATCCATGCATCTAATATACCAAAAGTAACTCCATTATCAAGCACAAAGTTTCCAATATGACAGAAAAGAGCTTATTAAAAGGATAGAGACAAGTTATCCAGGAATGTGCAACTTCTCCTAAAAACCTGTATGAAATTCCTGGTCATTTACATTTCTAATTATGAGGTTCTTCTTCTAATGTATTTTCTCACAACTGTAGAAGTTGGCTTTAGGTGTTATTCTCTGCTGTTCCCTATAATGAAATGACCCTATAATATACAGGGGCTTGACTCAATCATCAGAATAGCATCTGATAACAGGGGCATCTGGAGGACCTCACCATCTCTAGTGGATCACTCTACTCATGGCTCCAATGATGTGGGTCCCTCTGCACTTCCACTTTTTGATGACTTTGGGTCTAGGCATTTGCTACTCCTTGCTGTTCATTTGCCATCACCTGCTGGCCTAGCTCCATCTGTCCTTCCCCGTAGTTTTATAGTACTGTTGTTTGGTATGACTAGGCGGGGGTGGGAGTAAGACAATATTTCTTTGTGGTTTGAATATGACCTTAAGCAGCAAAGGGAAAAGAGCCCCAGGAGTGTCTGGAACCACCAAGAGGAACAATTTTCCCTGCAGTGCCTCAAGGCTTCTTACTGAATCTGTTCATTTTTGTCACAATTCCTGTCAGCCTCTAAACAAAACAGGAACTTGCCCCAGAATGGGATATGATTCTGGGCTCCAATTTTACAAACATTCGGGTCACACCCTCTAGGTTTGGATATAGTAACCAAATTCTTCATGGCCTTTGCTCTCCAACCCCTGTATTTGTAAGCTTTTTGAAGAGAAGAACCAAGTAGTTTTTCATCTTTGCGTCTTTAACACTAAACAGAGTGATTTACCCATAGTAGGCATTTAATAAATATTTGTTGAATAGAATTGGCATCCACCACTTCCTCTGAAGCTGACAAAACATCCCAGGCATTCCCTAATTACTTCTTTTAATCCCTTAGGCAAGATTATTTAAATTACTCAAGGCTCTTAAGAATTTCTGCTAGTTATTTTTCTCACCTAAGGTAGGAGCTCTGTGTGTGTGTGTGTGTGTGTGTGTGTGTGTGTGTGTGTGTGTTTAGCAGTTCTCTAATTCATGCATGCCTTCAAGCTCATACCATTCTCACTTTAATGGGAGAGGAGAAAGACACCAATACTAGCTACACAGCTCTAAATTCAATACAATCGCTTACAAACATCAAAGCCTCAGTGAGATCCTAAAATTCACATGGTTCAATGATTTTTTTCAGTGTCCACTGGTACCATGATATTATTTTCTATTAAAAGTGAAAAGTTTGCTTAAAGTCAGCATCACATGTGCTTATAATCAACTTTCAGGTCATGATAATGCAGGAAGTGCCTACAAAAGACTTGTAAATGGCAGTCAGTAAGATTAATTTTTCCTAGTTTTTTTTTAAATTGCAGTCACTTGAGATCTATTTTTACACCAAGTCCAAATGGAAGAGTGATCTCCTATACATGGTGAAGTTCTCCAGATAGTATCTTGATAATTGCATCAAGCCTAAAATATTATAGGCCCTCTTCAAGGAGGTCTGTGATTATTCAAAAGAGGTCAGCCTAGCATTTATATAGTACTTCAAGGTTTGCAAAGCACTTCATAAATATCACCTCATTTTATCTTCACAACATGCCTAGGATTTAGGTGGACTTATTATCCCCATATTACAGATGAAGAAACTGAGGAAGACAGAGGTTTAATGCCTTGCTCATAATCACACTGTAAGAGTTTGAGACTTAATTTGAACTCAGGTCTTTCTGACTCCAGGTCTTGCTCTAAACACTGTGCCCCCTATCAGCATAATGATTTATAAAGGAAAAATTAAATAGATGAAAATATTTAGTGGAATTTTCCAAAGATTGTGGGCTCCCTCTCACTGAAGGTATTCAAGCTACATCTGGGTAACACTTTTCATGGATGTTACAGAGGGTTTTCTTGTTCAGGTACAAATGGAACGGGATAGCATCTGAAGCTCCTCCCAGTTCTGAGATTCTGTAGCAATCTCCCTGCAATGGTGAAGTATCAAAAGAAGACTTTAATGGAGAAACAAGAAAGAGGCCTTTAAAAAATTATTACTATTATCTTTGGCTTTGTTCTCATCTGCATTTCTCAAAATACTTCTTTCCCTTCCTCATACTATATGACCAAGAATTTAAAAGGAGAAAAAAATTGTTCAGAAGTCAGACATTCTGTCTGCTGTTCTATATCCATAGCCCCCCATCTCTGCAAAGAAGCAAGGAAAGGTGCCTTCCTGTATCTCTTAGGGATAAACCTTGGGCATTCTATTTTAATAGAATTATTTCAATTATTTTGTTATTGTTGTTTTTTCCCATTTATATTGTTGATAATGCTTTCCTTATTCTAACTTCGTTTTGCATCAGTTATGTCTTCCCTTGCTCATGTGTATTACATTAACTGTTTCTTTCAGCACAATAATATTCCATTATATTCAAATTTTTAGCCTTTTCCCATCTTAATGAGCATCTATTTTATATCCAGCTTTTGTTCCTACAAAAAGTATTGCTATAAATGTTTTCATATGTATCAGAACTTTCTTTTTTGGAAAGAGACTCATTTTAAAGGGGAATAAGGAAACAAAATAGATATAAGGATTATGAGGATTAATGAAGGTGGGAAAGAGAGAAGGCTGAAAAGACAGGCAAGTAATAGAGAGAGGTGAACACTGGCAGAGGTGCAGTCTGATTTTCACCCTCCATTGTTGAGGTGTAGTGATTACAAGGTGGCTGCAAGATGAGGGAGGGAAACTTGGTGTGTGGGGGTAGAAGAAGAGTTTTGCCAGTGAACAGCAATAGTGTTATAGTAGGGGACTGAAAGGCAAGGCATGGAGGTCGTAACTGCCATGGAAAAACTCCTTACAAGAAATCTGGCCCTTCCTAAACCAAGATATTGGCACCCTGGGCCAAAGCCTCCCTAATTCCATGTCAGTTATGGCTTTGGTCTGGTAATCTTTGATGAAAAAAAGCATACGGCAGAGCAGGTTAGCTATTTGAACAAAGAAAAGGCAATCTACTCTGATGTTTGGTGGAGGAATATGACTATCTTTTTTTCTTAAAAAAAAAACTAGATTGAATAAAGGTACAACAACCTTTATTCAATACCCAATAACCAATTACAATAACCAATATTAGCTCCAAAGGACAGATAATAACCCATACCACTTTTCTCATGAGAAAGGTGGTGGACAAGGAGGATAGGGTGCATATAATCACATAAAGTTGCTATGTTGGTTGATTTTGGTAAACATTATTCAATCCTTAATTTGTTTGTTTATTAAAGGAGAGTTCTATAATAAGAAGTCACTGTGATAGAAACAGCAAAAGATGTTAAACACTTTGAAAAATATAAATGCAAATAACCCAGTGATGAACAATTAACATAGGTCACAGGCATAATTTTAAATATGTAGTATATACACAGATAAAAAACATACATATTCATAACATTATCTATAAAAATAAAATAATTGACTAGAAATTACCTCAAAAGGTCATTTAATTTATATCCCTATGCCAAAATACAACATTTTTATTCTCAGAGAATGCTTTCTACATTATTTCCTAAAAATTACTTAAGTCAGAGCTTCTAAAGCCTTCCTTAAGATTAAAAACTGCAAATTAAAACCCCAGTCTTCTCTTCTGCTATCAGTTTGGTTCCATCTCTTTATGTTACCAAGTTGGAGATAGAGTTTTTAGTGCCTAAACTTTATGTTTTAAAATAAGTAACTAAACCATTCCAGGTGAAACACAGATAAGAAGGGCAACATTGAACTAACTTCTTGATGACAGTAGAAAAGCAAAGAAGTTGTACCTGAGATAATAGAGTTTAAATGAGATTTACATTCCTGGAAAGCAGGAGGACACTTTTGTGGCTTTGGAAAATCTAGAAAGTTAGAAAGAAACTGAAAGAAAACATGGATTCTCCTGACTTAAAACGAAAATAGAAATTGTAAAGAGAAATCAGTTTTCTGATGAGGCAAGATCAGGGAAAGAAAGCCAGAGACCAAAGCAAAAAGAAGTTTCTGGATATTTTTTGAAAAAAAAAAAAAGAAACAAAACAATTTCAACTTATATGCATTAAAAGAGGGGCAAAAACCTTCCTTCAAAGCCATATACAATTTTTTAAAGTCCCACAAGGAAGACATTAGGAACAATTAAGAAAAAACTGTGCATCAGAACAATTTATCCCAGATTTATAGACCTTTCAGAAGAGACCTTGGTATTATCTAGTGCAGTCCTCTACCTTCAAGCAGTTGAAGAATTACTAGCCCCATCTTCCAGATAAGGCTATGGAATCTAGAGAGGGTAAGTGATTTATCCAAGGTTATACTTGAATTAACATTAGAAGGAAGACTAGAACCTAAGTCTTCTGTCTCTTGGTGTGGTTATTTGAACAATCACTTTAAACTAATCGCCTTTAAATGCAAGAGGCAGTGTGATATAATACAAAGAGTGTCAAGTTTCTGTCAGGAAATTCTGAAGTCAAATCCTGCTACTATCAGTTACAATTATTGTAGCCATGGTTTGTGGACTTCTAGTGAATTGGTGAGTTATTATAGAAGGTTCATAATGCTATAGGGGCACCAAACATTTTTTTTCATTATCTTATTTTATCAGTAAATTTGTACTAATAAGTATCGTTATTACCATGTAGGGTTTCATGAGAAATTATTACGTGAAAAAAAAAGTTCCCTCATAGTCAAAAAGTTTGGTTACTATGGCTTTAAAATACATGGTATTTTAAATCTGATATTTATTATATAACTGAGTTTAGCTGGTTAGTTAGTTTGGTTTTTTAATTTAAAAAAAAAAGTAGAATGTTTGTGGATATATTCCTCACATCAAACCTAATATCTACAAATTATCAGTAGAATAGTCACTCTTACAAGAAGGATACAAAAATGTAATCTCTATATAAGTAGGGGTTTTTTTCAATCTTTGAACTGATATCCTCAGCACAAAGTACAATTCCTGGCATATATTAGTATTTAATGTTGTTTGTCCTTTATTTTTGATGAGGACCAATGACATCATAGGGTGATGTTTTGACTTGCTTGTGAATTGGATTTAGGTGAGGCAGTGTAGCACAAAGTCATCAGCTTCACTTTTCTAGAGTCATGAAGTCCAGTAGAAAAACAAAAGTCAAGAGGGTGGACCAGGGTGCAGTGGATAACTTGGCGTCTTTGATGTCTGACCAAGGACTAGCATCTCTAGTCTGAGGGCTTACTGAGCCCTTTACAAGTCTGTTTACCCACCTTTGGTATCTATAAGCTACCTAACTCTCACCTGTGGCTTCAAGAAACTGTAGCATGCCTAGTAGCCACATCCCAGTAAAACTGTCTTGGCAGATAGAGTAAGTCAGGTTGAGGGTAACTGACAGGCCTCAAGCCCATTGGTGGGTAAGTTAGAGAGATGTCTACCCCTAGCATGTAAAGACTTCTCCCCAAGGAATAGGCAGATGAGAACAATTTGTTCCAAAGGCCAAGAAGCAAGATTTAATAAGAAATTATTAATTGATTGATTGAAGACATTTATATCCAAATCTTCATCAGTCAGGGCTTCAGCTTTGGTCTGTCTCTGGGAAATGAAGCCACAGGTAACTATAATCCAGGAAATCAGCTCTACCATTACAGTAGACCAGTTCTGGATGGCTTGCAGATGTTTCCTAGTACCTTGAGTTATAAACAATCATTACTCAGAAAAAGCTAAACACAAGAGAGTATAGCATTCCTTTGACTCTTCAGATTCTACACAAGGCTATCTCCATTGTTGGGCTGCAGACTGGATGGCAAGACGTAAGGGCAAGACACCCACCACCTGACAACCTCCAATGTCAGAATGCCTTCAGGGGACCAGATTCCTTCCATATCCTGGCCTTCCATATACAGAGCTTCCTGATAGGGTTGACATTTCTTCCTCTGCTCTGCCTGCTATGAGACTGACCTCCTGGGATCTCATAAGACATAATTGGCTAATGCAGGGTTCTAACAAAAGAGCACCTCATACATTCTAATCATCTGCTTCTCTCAAATGACCTCTCTCCAAGCACTGACACTCTACCTTAACTCATTCATCAATGATTTTCATAGTCCATTTTCTATCCTTATTGGATGCTGTCTTATTCCAATTTACCATAGGACCAAGTGGGTGGCCCAGTGAATAGAGCAGTGGGTCCAAAGTCAGGAAGACCTGGGTTCAAATTTGACCTTGGAAACTTACTAGCTGTATGTTTTGGGCAAGTCATTTAACCTTTATTTGCCTCAGTTTCCTCATCTATAAAATGGGAATGATAATAGTATCAACCTCCCAGGGCTGTTGTGAAGATCAAATGAAATAATAAATTCAAAGCATTTAGCACAGTATCTGCCACATAATATGCTATAGAAATATTAGTTATGATAATAATTATTATTATTACCACAAATCTACTACTGTCTCCCTCATCCACCCTATTTTCCTACTCCAGATCTGCTTGTCACTTCCCCTGTGCCCTTTGGAATGCCTGATCCATCATTAACAAACTTCCTTTCATCTTAAATCTCTTCCTTTCTCACATCTTAATTCTTCTGACATTCAGTGAGACCTAGCTTCCTACCAATGGCATGGTTTCCTGTATTATCTTTTTCAGAACTAACCAGACTTTCATTCATACCCCCTGACTCACCTGTCAGGGCTGGGAATTGGAATGTTACTTATTCCCATTGCTATTTCAAGATTCCCTGAACCATTTTCAATTATCAATCTCTTCTCATTTTTGGCTCATGCTAGCCAAACTAGATTCTAGTCTCTATTTTCTATTGAACCCCAAGATATGCTCCTTTCTTCTTCCTTCCATTCACCCTTCTATCTTCTTTCCTCCCTGTCCTCCTTCTTTCCTTCTTTCCTCCCTCCCTCCCTTCTTCCTTCCTTCCTGAGTTCAGTGTCTGCCTAATAGTCTTACTCTCACTCCAACTCTTGTCTTAACACTTGATTTTAACCTACATATTCATGGTCTTTAAAATATACTAATTTACCAATTCCTCAATCTATTCAATTACCATACCATATTCATCCACTCTGCCTTACCTACACAGAGAGGCAGTTATATTCTTGACCTTGCCATCATCCACAAGTGTTCTACTTCAATGTCAATTAACTCCACAATTTCTTTATTTGATTATAATTTTTACATTCTATCTTTTCCTCTACCCTTTGACCTTTAATCCTGATCTTCATTCTCATCATGAGAATGATCAATTTTGCTCCTCAATTCTTTCTCAGGGTATGATCTCTGTACTAGCTATACTCTCCTCCCTCCTCTATATCAACCCCTTGGTGAACCGAATCAAGTCTACACTATCATCTACTACCAAAATTCTTGGCCCCTTTTTCCTATTGCCAATCATATATTTCCAATCCAATGAACCTGAATCAGCGATTTAATAGAAAGAACAAGTTGAGTCAGGAGATTTGGGTTCTATTCCTGGCTCACTGCTACTTTGGTCCAATCACTTGCCTTCTCTGGACATCACCTTCCTTACCTATAAAACAAGGACTCCTTAAATTTTCTCCCATCTTCAAGGCTATATAGTCTATATTCAGATAATACTTCTCCATCAAAGCATTTGTATACTGCCAGGACAGTTGCTAATATGGAAACTATACCCTTTAAATCTTGTTGCTAATATGGAAACTATACCCTTTAAATCTTTGAACACAGTCTTGGTTTTGACAGTTTCATCAATGTGTGTTTCACTACTTTATAACTCTTAGGTTTTGTCATTGGGATGCTACTGATGACTCCTTCATATCACCTGACCCTCCACTGCTAGTCCTAGAAACAAATCTCTAAATACTTTAGAAAGAATAAAATGGTGAGCATTAATGTTTTAGCGTCAAAACCGGTGCCTTCTCACAAATGGTTTTATACAGTGATCACATGGTATAATGTAACATGCAGTAAACATGGAGTCTAAAAACCTAGATTCAAATCCTGATTCAACCCCTTACTGGCTGTTGATCTCAGGCAGGTTATTAAAGCTTTTTATGTATCAGTTTTCTCCTTATGCAAAATGGTAATTATAATACCAATGCTACTTTTCAATTTCCTATTGTATCAAATAAGACAATGAATGTAAAAGTACTATGTAAATTATTAGTGGTAAAAGTAGTAGTAAACATGTTTCGGTCAAACTGGCATAGTATAGTTTTATAAATTGAGATTTCTTGTCCAAAAATTTGTCCGCCTCCGTTCTCTGGTCTGACATACTCCACTCAGTGAGATGGTTAGGTACACCTATTAAGGGAGTGAGCTAAGATAAAAAGTCAGCTATGTATGCAGCCATAATTATCCTGGTTACTACAGGTTATTGAATGGATTCTTCTCAATGACTTCTAGGGAATCTAACCAGGTGGGGCTCCTAGAAGCAGATTCAGTATGTATTTTCCTTTCCAAAATGGCATTTATTTGCTGTTTATTCACTAAAGTGCCTATTCAAAGCACTTTATAATACCTCTTTACAGATTCAGAGTTCTAAGGAAACTCAGATCAGATTCTAGTTAAGCTCTCTCATTTTACAGAAGAGGAAACTGAGGCCTAAAATAACATATCAGTATGTAAGTATCAGAAGTGGAATGTGAACCCAGGCATTCCCTGGGTTGTTCAGAAAGAAAGTTCAATGTTCTTTCCCATTTTGTACCATTCTTTCTTCCCATGTTAAGGCTGGTTTCACTACATCTCCACTGCAATATAGAAGTACATATCAATTTTTTTCTAGTGTTTTCTCCTGCAACCACAGACTTTAAATCACTTGAGAAAAGAAGTCAGAGCAGGGCTTTGAGTCACTGAGAGAAAAGCAGCCTCAAAAACATTTGAAAAGGAGCAGGTGTATGCAAGCCACAGAACAAACCCAAGGACAACATCCCATAATGGATCAGCGTCACACTCAGTCAGAGGTCTTGAGGTCACAGGCTAAATATATGATTCGGGCTTGAAGCGAAACCCATTTGGTCATTAGTTCCGTGCGTCACAGGCAGCTTTCCCCAGGAAGGAGCCATGGGCTTCCTGAATCTTATGATTGATGTAACACTGACAGATTAACTGCAGCTGTTTACGTAGTATCTGTCCGTAGCATCGAAGAATATAGTTTTAGAGCTTATTAAGAATATCAATTTTGGAATACCTAAATAAAACTCGATTCATAGTAAATCATCCTCATGTTTCCGTTTTACAATTTTAACTGCCTTCTTTGAAAAATCAGCACACAATGTTTGCTTACATATTATTCCGTGTAGAAAGATTTGTTCTTTCAGCGTAGACTTGGTGTCAGGAGAAATTTTAAATTTTTGAAGTTTGCTTTTGACACTGACTCTGTGACTGTAGGCAACTTAACCTCTCTGATGTTTTAGTGTCCTCATCTATAAAATGAGGATGATATTTGTGGTATCTACCTCACAGATATGTTGTTGTGAGAACCAAATGAGATAATGTATGCAAATCACTATATGTGTTAGCTATCATTAGTCATTCTCAAGAGTAATATGGGCATTACCTTCTTACCAAAGCTAATCTTAGGAACCGATGTTCAAAGACAATTAAAAAGATTCACTCATTTTATTTCAAACTCTTTACAATAGTCGTCTATTTTCGTTGCTCAGTGCTTAATAAAAACAACCGGTATTTCATAAACATGTTTACAATGACATGCTAAATGATGTTTCATTCATTCATTTAAAAATCATTTAGTCCAATAAATATTTCAGAATTCCTATCATGTGCCAGAAACCATAGTAGGCGATGGGCACACAGAGTCCGAAATAAAATAATCCCTGACCTTAGGGGGCTTATATCCTTAGAGTTTGCTTTGAAAGAGCTTACATCAAGTGCCTTCTTTTAATGGCAATGTGTTGTAGATGAGGAAGTTCACCAGGCCAGGTTCATGTCACAATCTAGTTAGTCAGATGTTATATATGATTCCTATGCCTAGAATCAGATAGCTATAATAATTGCAACTGAAACTGAAATAAACTTATTTTTCTATATAAAATTCCCACAAAGTCCCTGATCTTTATAAGGAAGAAAATAAGTATTTTGTGCCTACTATGTGCACTAAGCACTTTACAGATATTATCTCATTTGTTCCTTACAACAGTTCTTGGAGGTAGATACTGTTATTACCCTCATTTTATAGTTGAGGAAACTGAGACAAAGAGAAGTTAAGTGATTTGCTCAGTTGCACAGCTACTAAGTGTCTGAGGTCAAATTTGAGCTCGTCCGCCTTACTCCAGGCCCAGTACGATATCTGCTGCACCACCTAGCAATGGTAGGCACAAGTGAGATATAAAGTTTAGATAAGAGATCCTCTCTGCCCTCAAGAAACTTACATTCACAAGAAGGCAAATAAAAACTATAACTATTATACTATTATAGTATAAGCATTATAGCTAACTTTAATACATAATAGTATATACAAGTTATATTAGAGAATTCCAAGGAAGATAAACTATAATTAGTATGTCTTGTTGTGAGATCTAGAGTCTGGTTGAAAAGGCTTTCTCTTCTCTCAATAAAAAAAGGATGGATCTCATCATCACGTCTGTCTGCTCCTCCTCAACCAGGTTGAGCAGAATCTCTGCTTTGCTCACTGTCTTCTCCTCCACAGCTATTCCCTTCCACCTCCATCCCCTACTCCTCTCTGTGTTCAACTTAAAAATATGTGACTCAGAAAATTAAGATACATATTATCTTTATTGAATGTATGTATTAAGTTATTACTGAAAGCAGCAGACATCCCCAAATGCACAAAAACTCAATACTTAAGGGAAAGAATTGGAGCTCTGTTAACTGTTTGGATTCTCAGGGAAGCAAAATTCTATTAAGTGACAGCAGAATTCTTTTAGTGAGCAGGGTAGCAAGCAGGGAGAAGCCTGCAGCAGTTTGATGCTCACTCTCAATCCTTATTCCAAGCATCTTTCATTACTTCTGCTGCATCATCTGGGTCTGTGTCTACCTCTGCATATCTGTACCTGAATCCCCTGCACAGCAACTCGAGTATTTCCCACTGTGGCAGAAACACTGCCCTCTAGCTTAGAACTAGGGCAGTCCAGTCTCTTCCTGACCTAGAGATCACAAATACCAGGGTCCCTAAGAAGGGCTAGGTCTTTTAACCCTGTTCTTGGGCCAGCCTGTCTGAGATTTAGCTAAAAATTGAGACATATACAGAGGATACATTCACTCTATTGGTGCTATCTCAACCATTATATCTGTTGGGTTCAGCTTGTTCCTTCCCACTCTTGAGGGCACCAGTAACATGCTCCCTGGGAAGATCATAGAAGAAAAAAAGCATCTCTACAGCTCCTACATCATTACCTCCATAACCTCACTGGAATTGAGAGCAGAAAAGGACCTTAGATATCATTTAGTCCAGCCTCCTCATTTTATTCATGAAGAAACACACACCCTGAGAGGTCAAACGATTATGCCTGCCTCGGTGAAATGTGAATTTTTCAGAGGCTGCCAATAACCTGCATAGCTGCTGGAAGGGAAGCATAACTCTCTAGCTTCATGCCCACTTCAAAGGTAGTATAGTCATTCTCTTCCATTGGGACAGAAAAGAACTCACTGTTGAATTATTCAGTATATCTCCTCCATATTCCACTAAAAACCTTACCCAACCCTCAGCCCCCAGCCCCCAGCCCCTGAGTAATTTTGTGAGCAAGAAAAGAAAGGGACTTAATTCTTCCAAGTAACAGCACTCTAACCATATATGGAAAAGAACACTGTTTGCCTCCACCCTTACATAAATGCATGTGGAAATCCAAAGTCATTTGGGGAACTCTGCACATTTATACTGGAAAGAATTCCACAGGTACATAGTTAAAAATTATACTTGAGAGAAAGCCACAAATTTATGATATTCATGGAATTCTGGTGAGGAAAATATAGCCTTAAAAATGATAAAATAATCAGATGAGCTTCCAAGACAAGAATGTCATAAAGGAAGATATAGCATGGCCAACTTCAGCCAGAGGTCTAGAATTCGCCAGTTCATAATATGACTGAGGGTTCCAGGGAAATTACTTGGTTAGTTATGGCCCCCCAATCACTTTTCCTCAGGAAGGAGTGACTGGAGATTTTGCATTTTAATGCAATCAGGTTCACCATTTGATTTTTGGAAACAAAATTTAACTGAAAAGTGTTAAAGAAAAAGTTTCCATTTATTTCTAAATTCCTTAGTTGGGGTTCTGTGCCAAAGTGGGAAAATGCAGAGGAGTTAAATCCGGAAGTGTTTAGGCAAATATTTAACAACTGGCTCTCCAGAAGAAAAAAAAATACCCACTACATACTTTTAAGTTTAAACTGCATTATTAACATTTTGTTGATAATATGTATGTTGAGCTATATAAAAGGATGATGGAATCATAGATTTAGAGCTGAAAGGGACCTTAGAAATCATCTAGTTAAATGCTCTCCTTTTAAAGATTAGGAAATTGAGGTTAAGGAGGTGATTTGTATAAGGTCACATGGTCACTAAGAGCAGAGCAAGACTTCCAACCCAGCACCTCTGACCCCAAGCATAGTGCTATTTCTACTGTATTAAGATGCATTTTTGACATGCAATGTGGTTTCCTGAAGAGCAAATTTATTATTTGAGGGCCTTTTGAAAAGAGTGAGAGCTGCACTGCTAATTTGACAAACTTAATTAGATAAATATTCAACAAATTCATCAGAAAGTACTTTTCCAAGGAGGGAACCTATCATAAATGTAAGCCTGCTTTCTCTCTCTCTGTATATATTTGAGTGTGTGTATATATACATGTATGTATATATATATATATAGACATGTATATATGGCTGTTGAAATATGTTATTACATTATACATAGTTTTAACCGCCTTACATATTTATGACATAAATATGTATATATTTCCAATGACATATAGATATCATTGGAAGTGACAATTGTGTAATTAGATCATGTTTACTCCCATCCTTATATACATATATATTGTTAAAACTATATATATTTTATATTTATATAATATATAATAAACTGCTAAAACTAATATGTGTTTATATCATATATAAGCCTCTTAAAACTATATATATGCATATATACATAACTACATGATTGTAGACGTAGTTTATATTTATATATCTATATAAATATAAGTGTTCTGCATTGTAAGCAGTGGTGACTCATTAATGTTCACATAGTGTAAAGCACTATACACATAGCATTATACACATGCACACTTTAAGAAGTTCTATATATGATAGTATATATAATATAGTTTTAACATGATATATATAGAGGAGAATACACATAATCTGATTATGCAACTGTCATTTCCAGAGATTTTATATGTATATATATATATATATATATATAACATATATAAACATGGTAAAACTAAGTTATATATAAATAAAATAAGATAAAATTAATATATAATCTACAAATATAGAAATATAAACTATATTGTATCTATTTTAGAGGCTTGTAAATAGTATGTATTTACAATGATTGTTATTGTTGTTGTTGGGTTTTGTCCAACTTTTTGTGACCCCATTTGGCATTTTCTTAGCAAAGACACTGGAGCAGGTTTGCCATTTCCTTCTCTAGCTCAGTTCACAGATGAGGGACTGAGGCAAACAGGGTTAAGTGACTTGCCTAGGGTCACACAGCTAATAAGTGTCAGAAGCCAGATTTGAAATAATGAAAATGAGTCTTTTTAATTCCATAGACACACACATAATATATTTTATATGTATATATTAAAGTATATAATTTAAAATATAATAAACTACTAAAACTAATATTTATTTATATCATATAAAAGCCTCCTAAAATTATATATGTAATATATAAAACTACATAGTTTTTATATATAGCTTATATTTGTTTTATATCATTATACAAATATTTACATACACATACATATAAACGTGTATGTACGTAAACATATGTATGTATTTATATGTGTGTTTGTATAATCATTGGAAATGGCAATTGTATAATCAAATACTATGTACTCTACTCCTCTCCCTCCCATACCCTGAAATTATTAATGTTAATTTTGTTTTATAAAAAGCTCAGTGTAAAGACCTTTCTAGATACAGTCCTTCCACTCCAGAAAATAGATGATATAAAAAAGGACACAGTAAAAAACTCCTACTGATGAAGTACATTCCAGTACCATAGAAAGATAGAAAAGAAGATTAAGTTGTCATAAAAATACACTAAATGTTTCCACAAAATATGGACAAGTCAGCAAACATTAATTATTAAGTATCTGCTATGTGTCAGAAACTATGCTAAGTGTTGGAGATACAAAGCAAGGCAAAAAAAAACAATCGACTTGGTGGTACAAGCTTTGCAAATACCTCCTTGGAGGGTTAAATTCTACATTTTCCCATTTCATTAAGAAATAATAACCAGAAATACAAGGCAGTTTTGCCGTTCCAGCTACAAAGATTTGGTGTGCATGGTGTAGCTGTCGAGGCTTTAAAAGCTAAAAATAAGGTAGGCTTTAAATTGCATCAAGTACTCCAGGTTCCCCTTTGCAACTGAGTGAGTTTGGTAAGCACAGCCTCACGTATGGGGAAAGATAAAGAACTCCTGCCAGGCTGAGCTAAAGTCACTCAGATGCCCCCTACATTGACACCAGGCAAAACTATTTAATAGATGGTTCATCTTTCACCTTCACTCCCCGACATCCTACTTGTTATTCTTATGCTTCCCCTTGTCACCCCAGGGTCTGCATACTCTTGCTATTTAACCCTACCTGATTTATCTGAGTCCCATTCTTTTGGTGTGTAATTAGATGATTAAAATCTAATCTGATGAAAGCCTAATATATTTGCCATTTTGAGGAAAATTCATATTTTAACTCCTCTTCAGAAGTCTCTTGGAGTTGATAGACTATAAGGTCCTTGAAGGCAAGGATTGTTTCTTTTTAGTCTTTATGTTCCCAGAGCCTAGCATAGTGTTTGGCACATACCAGATGATTAAGAAAATCCTTTTAAATCAATTGAATGATTCAGTTACTGGTAATTTTAAGCACCACCACTGGCCATTATAGAAAAAAAAAATTGTATGCTAAGGAGACTTTTCATTGACCCTCAAATGACAACATATACATAGCCACCTACTCCATTTTTACATACAGCTGATGCTAATTTTCACCTACAGGTAGAGTCAAACCAAATCACTAAGCATTTATTAAGTAATTGTAATGTACCAAGCACTCTACTAAGAACTGGAGAACAACTAGCTCCATCTTACATGGATCCCTGACACAGCACTGGTTATGTATTACCATACTATGTATAGAGGTAGAGGAGTAGAAGGATGGTAACTATCTCCCTAACACAGCTATGACAACACATTTGAACAAAAGATGGACATTAGGAATGAAGTCATAATAGTTAGGCAAATTTCTTAAGTAGATTATGGTGTCAGAATATTAGTGAAATGAGAGAGGAGAAGGAGGAGGAGGAGGAGGAGAAGGAGAAGGAGAAGGAGGAGGAGAAGAAGAAGTAGTAGAAGAAGAAGAAGTAGTAGTAGAAGAAGAAGAAGAAGAAGAAGAAGAAGAAGAAGAAGA
>NW_020954559.1:33868117-33945176 GCF_900497805.2 Vombatus ursinus
AGAGAGAGAGAGAGAGAGGATTTCTCTCACATTAACCACCTCAGGGAACAATCTTAGCCATATTTCTCTTTATTAGTCACTGAAAGACACAGGATCATAGAAACACCAATGATAGCAAAGGCAACTATTCAGTGTGAAAATGTTTCTTGCTATTATCAAGTGCTTCAGTTGTGTCCAGGAATGATACAATTGCTATTATGCTGAAAAGACCAAGCAGTCCAGCCTAGTGCTATTGATTTCAGCAGAAAGTTAATGAACAACTAACTAAGAGACAGAAAAGTGTACTTCCTAGACAATAAGATATGGCTAGCCCTAAGATTTTCATATTTATGAAATAGGCGGTTTTTTAAAAATTTTATTTGATGACGAGCCTAAGTGTCAGCAACTTATCTCAAAGAAAAAGGATTGGGACACTATTGCACTGTTAGTGGAATTATGAACTGATTCAACCATTCTGGAGAATAATTTGTAACTGTTCCTAAAAGGCTGTAAAAATTGTGCATACCCTTTGACCCAGTAATACCACTCCTAGGTCTGTATTTCAAAGAGATCAAAGAAAAGAGTAAAGGACCTATGTGTACAAAAATAATTATATTAACTTTTTTTGTGGTGGCAAAGAATTTGAAATTGAGAGGATATTCATCAACTGGAGAATGGCTGAATAAGTTATGGTATATGATTGTGTTGGAATACTACTGTACTATAAGATGATGAGGGAGATAGTTTCAAAAAAAAAAACCTTGAAAGACATATATAAACTAATACAAAGTGAAGTGAGAAGAACCAGAGGAATATTGTACACAGTAACATCAATATTATAAAGATGATCAACTGTGAAAGACTTATCTACTCTAATTAAGAAAGAGAACCAAGAATATTCCAGAGGACCCATATGGAAAATGTTATCCATCTCCCAAGAAATCTCTGATGAACTCTGAGTGCAGATTGAAGCAAATTTTTTTCACTTTCATTATGGTTTTTTATTTTTATTGTTTTTTTTTGCAATATGGTTAGCATGGAAATGTTTTACATGATTTCATATGTATAATTGATATCCTATTGATTGCCTAAGAATTGCCCAGAGTTCCCTGTACCAATGAAATCACAAGTCTGAACTCTAGTTATCAATTTACATTTCATAAGTGTGAAAATAATTGGTGCCAATGATAATCAAGGAATGAAACCTGAGTTCACTTATTTACTATTTTTAGTTCATTATCCTATTTGATTTTTCAGAATGATTTATGTCTTTAAAACAAGTCACACATTAAATAATGACTAGAACTTCTAATACTTAGATAAAATTTAACCAAGAAAAGCAAGGGTAATCATATGCCTAGGTATTCACCTATTGGGTATATACCTCACTAAAAGCCTCTCTTTCACACATTGATTCCACAATGCTTACATTCCATCAGAGAGAATTATGACCCTGAGTTCCTTTTCCAGGGTCATTTTTAAAAATGTAAATACTGCTACCCATTAAACTAATTTGATTATTCTGTAATAATACTTATGGCTGCTTCCATTTAACAAAAAAAAAAAAAACTCAATTAAGTGGAACTGGGGTTGAATACCTACAGTTTCTCACTCCAACTCAACCAATTAGATAAAGTCAAATAAGGCTAAATAAGAATTTTTAAAATTAATTAACATTGATATAAGGCTTTTTCCAAGAATTTTTTGAAGCAGGTATATTGTTTGTTTTCACTGTAAGATTAAAGTCAAGAATAAAATCTAATAAAGCAGAATTATTTCACTTAAAATTCATTCTTTCTTTTATTCAACCAGGCCCCTTGTAGTTCATTCATTCAGTCTTTTATTCATCTAGGCCCTTTGTAGTTCATTACTTCGGCAATACTTTGAGAAGTTCAGAATCTAAGTTTCTGAACTTAAGAGAGAACAAAATCATGGAAACCTAGAGAAGAGTGAGTATCTAGGAAGAGAAGGTAATCAAGTATCAAATATTACAGAGAAGTGTTTTTTTTTAAAAGGTAAGGACAAAAAGCCAATAGATTTGGCAAAAGAAGCCAAAATTAAAAAAACAAATTAGTTTTAACATTTTATAGATATACTCAGTAAGTTGTAAAAGATGAAATATACACTAGTTTAAAGGAATATTTGACTTTTCACTGCTTCTGCCTACTGTGAGTTGGGCTACCTAGGGGTCTCACAAAACACAGCATCACTAGCTGCCATAAGGTTTGTCCTAGAGGTAGGACTTTGAACAGTCTAATTACCTGCTTCCATCACCAGACCTCTTTCCAGTAAGAGATATTCCACCTTAAGTCATTCCTCAATAGTTAGCATACACTATACACAAACAACTTTCCCAGCACAGTGATTCTAAAGCGCTTCTGACTGCCAATGCAACAAACCTGATTTTTTTTAACTTAGAGGTTAATTTCAGTTGAACAATTAAGTCAGAAACCAGATTGAAGGAGGTTTTAGAAGTAAGAAGAACTAGGAACTTAAAATGGATGAATATTTTCTGGAAGAGAAAGAAAGGAAAACTGAAGGATGATAGTGGCAATGGTCAGAGCAAGCAATGGTTTTCAAGAACGAGAGACTTGGGTACATTTATAGGTAGCTTGGAAGGGTAGGCAGAGGAAGAGTAAGGATGATAAAGTAATATAGTTGAGAAGATAAGAGGGACTCAAGGGTACATGTTGAAAGGTTTGCCTTAGCAAGAGGAAGGTTCACCTCTCCATCAAAGTCCAGAGGAAAGAAATAGATGGTCAGGGGAAATGTCTGAATTATGTGAAATAATGAGGAGGAGACAATAAGGAGCTTTTGGCAAATGACTCCATTTTGTTTTGATGACATATGAGTTGAGGTCCTCAGCTAAAATGATGGTTAAGGGTATGCTGTGGGACACTTGAGGAGAAATGAGAAGGTTTGAAAAAACCATGGGGTCCTTTCTGGGGTAATGAATCAATTAGGGAAGAGTAGAGGATTTCTTTGCTTCAGTGAGGACCCACTTGTGATTTCGTAATTTTGTAGTGAACTCAATCAGGATGACTTTATGATTTTTTGAAGTTCTGCTTAAGCAGCACGTGAATAGGAGCAAAGGAGGCAGGTGATAGAAATAATCCAGCATAATCGTGACTAATTATCAATAGGACAAGAGGTTAAGGATTTGAGAGTAGAATTGAACTGGTTCAAGGGGTTGAGATAAGTCAAGAAGGAAAGTGTAGCCAGTGTCAAGTAATGATTTGGGACAGAACTGAGAAGTAGAAGAAAGAGGTGATGGTGAAAATGAAGAATAGGGTTGGAGGTATAGGCATAGAGAAAGTTTGGTGATAAAAAAATTATGGCTAAATCGAGGAATTTCAGAGTTTATCAGTGTAGAAGTGAAATACTTGTGAATGATGACAAGCTATATCTCTGGGTATAACTGAGGTGAAGGGAAAGAGTGGATCCTGTGAACTGAGTAGATTGAGAAACATAAGTTAAGGTATTTGAAGAAATACATATAAATATTCACATGCATATATATATAGGCATATGCATATCATATTCATATACACATACATGTATTTGTGTGTTTTGAAATCCCCTGATATGAGGGTAGTGGTTGAGGAGGAGAGTAAAAACTTGAAGGGACCATTGGATTCACTGAGGAAGGATGAAGAATATCATGGGTGTTGATAGATAACAACTAAAAAAATATGGATTAAGTGACAAATTTGGATAACATGAACTTCAAAGGAGAAATTACTGAAAATGGTGGTAGACGCGAAGTCTAAGAAATGACAATGAAGATAAAGAAGTATTCCAACTCCCTAACTATGACAGGTGAGCCAAGGGATATGAGAAAAAGCACACCCCAGCACCAGAAACAGTGTCAGGAAAGTAGAGTCATAAGGAGAGAGCCAGGATTCAATGAGTGCCAAAAGATTGAAGGGGTTAGGAAAGAAGAAAATTACAATCAAAGAAAAAAATTAATTATGGAACAAGTATTCTTAAGTTCACAGTGAAAGGAGGAGGATGATCTGAGTGGGGTTTAGGGGTGGATAGGGTTCAGGTGGGGAAGAAAAGGGCATGCAGTTAGTGATGGAAAACAGGATTTGAGCTTCAGAATTAATGATATAGGATGAGTATAAGGGGGCTGAAATACACTAACCAGTGAAGAATGATTCAAGGTATAGTATCTTTAGTTGGAGAGATGTTGGAGAGATGATAGAAACAGGTGATTAGTTATTCCAGGTCTTCTCTTGAGGGCCATCCCAATAGCAAGTGGTGACATTGTGTCCTATGAGGGCCTCATAACAAGCAAAAACAGTGGAGATTCAAATATTTCATTAAACTACTGTGCCATAACTAGACTTGTCTTTCAGTTTCTTTTTTGGTAAGCTGAAGAAAAGCGTAGCTTAGCCTCCCAGAGATTATTAGCATATATCTCTTTGAGAAAAAGTCTGCAACTGTAAGTTGCAGTTGAAAATTGTGGTAGAGTTATTGATGCTATCAATTAAAAATGTAAAAGTATCTAGAAATCTAAGAATTCCCAGGAATTCTCAAAGTATTTTCCTCATGCATAGTTCATATCATGTCCCTGATCAAAAGTCTTCAGTATTCCCCATTGTACACCAAATAAAATACAAATTTTTATTTTGTACAATTTTGTACAACTTGCCTCCCTACCTCTCCCAACCTGCCTTTCCAACCTCATTTTATAGTACTTCTCTTCACTGGGCACTTCGTCCCCCACATCTGTGCATTTATTCTCTCTGTATTCCATGCCTAGAATGCACTCCCTGATCATCTCTCCCTCTCAAAATCCTGACTTTATTCAAAGCTCAGCTCAAGTGATTCTTCCTGCATGAAACTCTCCTTGATTTCTTCAATTATTAGTTCTCCCTCCCTCCTCAAATTACCTTGAATCTACTTATCTGGGCACATGTCTCCAGTAAAATGAAAACGCCTTGAGAACAAGGACCATTTCAATTTTCTTCTTTGCATCCCTAACACAAAGGATAGAGCCTCAGCAGCACAACTGCTCTGTAGACCTTCAATTTGGTAGACAGTCTAATACCTCTTCTCTCCCACACTTTCCTTTAGAGCCTCCTAAACATTGAGCTAGCTCTGGCAATGGGTGTATTAACCTCATCATTTATGTGTATATCCCTGGAAAGTATGCTCCCAAAATAAGTGAACTTATTCACAGCTTTCAAAATTTCTCCATTTGCTATAACTGATGGTTCCTTGTATGGATGGTGCGGTGCTGGTTGGTGGAGAACCTGTTTTCATGGTGTTAATTGTCAGGCCAAAATTAGCACAAGCAGCAGAGAATTAGTCCATATCCTGTTGCATCTCAACCTCAGATACTATACTAAGTGCATAATCATCTGCAAATAAAAAGTTGCACACCAACTCTCCCTCCAGTTTAGTCTTGGCTTGTAGTTGACCTTGATGCTATTTTTTGTCTTCATTGAAGATGTCTGACAACATCACAGAAAACATCATCTACAAAGCACAGATCTAGGCACATAGTAGGTATCTAATTAATATTTGTTGGACTGAATTGATTCCATCTAATATATAATAGCTTGCAAATTTTTTTCTTCATTTGTCAAGAGCCAGAGTCATATACTAGCCAAGGTACTGGTGTGAGAATCATTATATATTTTCTAGTCTTACCTGTCCTGATTATTTTTTTTTTTGTTAAGCCTTTGAAAAGACACTTCGCAATTTTGTTCCTTGGTTTTTCCGCTTTTACCAGTAACTGGCCATGTCCAAAGGTGCATCTTACTCAGCGATCTATTGATGGGCTTCCAAATAAGAAATGTAGTATAGCTCTTTAGAGATAACTAGATCTGGAATCAGAGGACCTATGTTCGCTTTCTTCCAACTACTAACTGTCACACAGGGAAAGTCACTTCTTTCTGAGCCTTTCACTTCATCTATCTGAACCTCAGTTTCCCTTATCTGTAAAATAAAGGGATTAGACTAAATGGCTTCTGTAGTTCCTTCCTGCTCTAAATCTATGATCCTAGGGAGAATTAAAGTGAAGCTTGGCAATAGAGACTAAGGTCTCTTCCTCTCTCAGCACATGCCTAATCTCTCTAGTTAGCAACTGTGCCTAAAGACATTGCATTAGAGGTCTATGTGATAGGTCACTGAATTGTAGGATTAGAAGGATATTTGTTTATCCCCCTTCCTCCAGGCAGAATCACACTTAATTTATCTCATATAAGAGTGATTGATTCTATCTTTCAACACATACCCACAACACATAACAAACACACATTCCTTCCACAAAAGAAGACTCTACTACTTCCTTTCCATTCCAATGTTTCCTAGCTCTCTCAGGAAAGACAAAAAATTAAAAAAAAATTTCCATATCTTTCCTAAATTTTACAAGCTGCGATTTAAATTCAACTGTTTCTCTATTATCCTTAGTGAAAACATGGAAAGTTTCCTCATCTGCAAAACAACTGAGTTGGATTCAATGACTTCTGAGGTGTTTTCCACTTCTAAATCTAAGATTCTATGATCCTATGGCATGAAAGATTTGCCCAACGCTAGTTCTAGACTGGGTGGAGTAAGTACCTGCCCATACATTTGTATTTCCTAACACTATAAGGTCTTAGAATTGGAAGAGACATCTGGGTTAAAATAGTTCAACCCTTAATTGAAAATATGCTATATAATCCCTCTTCATGTTTTTTTTGTATATTGAAATGTTTTAATTTGCTGATTATTGTGAATAATTTTTAAAAAAGAAAAGAAAATTGAATTATATGTAAGCTGACTTCCACCCAAGCTTAAGGAATTTTTGTATGCTACTGTGTATACAAGAGGGAGATGTGACCTCTAATTTACGAAGGGAATGATGCAATGTGGAGCTGTGTACCCAAAGAAGGGAAATACTAGAGTTGGTTCTAGAGACTCTTTGAGGAGGAAGAGGAGAAGGAGGAGAAAAAGAAGGACAATGAGGAGGAGAAGGAGAAAAAGGAGGAGGAGGAGGAGGAGAAGAAGAACAAGAACAAGAACAAGAACAAGAACAAGAAGAGGAAGAAGAAGAAGAAGAAGAAGAAGAAGAAGAAGAAGAAGAAGAAGAAGAAGAAGAAGAAGAAGAAGAGGCAATATCTTTGCCCAGAAAGTCCCATATGGGGCCATGAAGAGTTGGACACTATGGAGAACAACAAAGCCTTGAATAAGAATATGCAATCCTGACTGCTCTCAAAGTTAAAAAAGAGATAAGCAATGCTAACAGAAACTGGCACTTATATAGTTCTTTAGTATTTTTTTTTTTGCTTTTTATGGTGAGGCAATTGGGGTTAAGTGACTTGCCCAGGGTCACACAGCTAGTATGTGTCAAGTATCTGAGGCCGGATTTGAACTCAGGTCCTCCTGTCTCCAAAGCCAGAGATCTATCCACTGTGCCACCTAGTTGCCCCAGTTCTTTAGAATTTACAAAATGCTTTCACTTCATCCTCTAATTTGATAATCACAGCAACCCTGTAAGGAAAATACAACAGATAGTATTATCCCCATTTTATAAATGAGGAAACTAAGGTTCAGGAAAGTTAATTGATTTGCCTAGGACCCCACACTGTCTGAGGCAGGATTTGAACCTAATTTTGTTGTTCAGGTGTGTCCAACTTTTCTTGGCAAACATGTTTTGCCATTTCCTTCTCCATACAGATGGGGAAACTGAGGCAAATAGGGTTAAGTGACTCACCCAGGGTCACTCTGCTGGGAAGTGTCTGAGGCCAGAATTGAACTCAGGAAAATGAGTCTTCCTGACTCCAAGCCTCACACTCTATCCACTGTGCCAATTAGCTGCCCTGAACCTAAGTTTGCCTGACTCTAAAACCAATATTTTCTTTACTACTCAATGCTGCCTCCTAGCAGTAAGGAATTGGCTAGGTACCATGCTATCTCAAATGGCAACTTAGCTTTTTAAAATTATCTTAAGGGATATGAGGTAGGAAATCCCAGAATCTAGACATTTATTTTTTGTCCCCATTTTTTTTAAACTTTCCTCTGGGATGTAGTAAACACCAAGTTTATTTCCAGTCTGGAAAATATTTTTCATCCCTAGTTTTAAAAGAAAATGAAATGGCATTCTTTCTGACTTTGACTTTGATTTTTGTGAACTCCAATGATATGATAATGCTCATGTGATTTCAGTAACTCCCTCAGGATTTTCTACTCACTGACTCCTTCTTTGCCTTCATGTAACTCTTTCCTATGGTTTGCCAGTATGCTCTTTTTACTTCCAAGGCCAAAGACTATCATTTGGCCTACCAAAGGAAAAGAGGCCTTTTCCCACTTCTCTATTATGAGAAAAGCAGTAGATGCTTTCTATCAGCTCTAGTAATATCTTTTGCTGAATATACATCTATGGGGGGAGGGAAGGGAGGGAGGGAAGGAATTTGGAACTCAACAATTATAAAAAAAAAGGTGTAAAAATTGTTTTACATGTAACCGAGAAAAAATAAAATAAAAACATTCTTTTTTTTTGTTTTTAGGCAATTAGGGTTAAGTGACTTGCCCGGGGTCACACAGCTAGTAAGTGTCAAGTGTCTGGTCTGAGGCCAAATTTGAACTCAGGTCCTCCTGACTTCAGGGCCAGTGCTCTATCCACTGCACCACCTAGCTGCCCCTAAATAAAAACATTCTTAAAAAAGAAAATACATCTGTACCTAATGAACATAAGTACAGAATTAGCAACTGACATGAGAAAAATGAATTCCTTCTAGGAAGGAAAAAAAAAAAGACTATGTCATTGACCTATGATTCAAAATAACATTTTAGTGAGCTCAGAGTCATACTAAACAATCTCATGATGCAGCAGTTGAGTGACCCATCTGTAATTCTCATATTTATAGTACAAGAGACAACAACATGTAATGTGATAATTGCAAACATTTTCTCATTCGCCATATTCATTAACTTGTTATTAAAATCTTTGTTAACATGTCATTAGCTCGCATTAGGCTTTGTCAAATCTTTTATGGACGCAGAGCATTAGCATTTCATCTAGTAGTGCACGTCATGTCTCCCTTCCCCCCCACCCTTCACACATACATATATATGATGAGAAATCATGTTCCAGGTGCCCTAGGAGTCCATGGTAAGCTAATTAATCTTTGTCTTACAGTATTAATTAGGATGGCGGTTGGGCTCATGTCATCCCAACACTCCTGGGACCAGGGCTTACCCATAGGTTCTCAAGTTGACTGACACAAAAAGCCATTGACTCCCATCCCTGAGTAAGTATGATTTCTGCCAATAGAGTCTGTGTTTTTAGTTATCTTATTCATGATTTTTATTGTATATGAAGGATAATTTCTATTGGTAAATAAATTTTGCCAATGGTCAATAAATTTCTTTTGCTGATAATGTTTAACAACTAGCTCTCCAGGGGAAAAATGTACACATAACACACTCTTAAGTTTAAATCTGTATTACTACCATTTTCTCCATCACTTTCTTAAGTGTAGACAATAACAAAACAATAAATCAAGCCCAGATTTATAACCTTTGCTGATTTCAGAAATATAAATGCTCACAATGAAAATTTAACAACTGACCCTCAAGAACCAGTATAGATTGACTCCAGCACACCATTGATTTCTAGTCCCATGTGCCTAATCACTACCTTTCCTAACTAGACACATTTCTTCTGTGGAGAATAGATACACAATGGAATTGGAACTCTAACCAGTTAGAGGTAAAATCAAAATTACATTTACAAAAATACAGTTTAAGGCCTCGGTCATATACTTGGTAATATGATCTGTGCATTAACTTGATTTATTGGCAGTATTTACCTCAAGATTTACCTGAGCCAATGATCATCCTAAAAGAAGAAAAAAACATGGGAAAGGAATTTTAAGATCAAGTGGGACTTCAGTCACTGAGCAAAAGAAGGCTATGTCGGGTTCGGATGAGAGTACATTGAGATAATATTAAGAGAAAGTCTATCAGCTGTAAGTGGGTTAAGGGTTAGTTCAGATGCAGTCTTTGCTCCATCACTTAATAAGCCTCCTATCAAGAGCTATAGAAAGAAGTAGATAAACCATAAATAAAACTGAAACAGCCAAACATTATTGGCAAGCCTAACCACATACTTTTAAGGTGATGGCTGAAGTAACCGTGGAGCACAACTGAAGTTAATGTGAAATAAATGAATTGTTTGGTGGAGATACTTGGCAAAGGAACAGCATACACAAAGGAATAGCATGGGAATTATTGCTCAAATACGTAAAAGCCGTGGATTTCGGCCAGCTTTCCAGAGACTTTATAAGCTGTGAGGTTTATAAAAAGCATAGTATGTCCTCTGCTTCTAAATTTATAACAAAAATATCAATAAAACTGTCCAAATAGAGGTTGTATTTTTTTGCTATGACTCTTAGCTGTAAAATACTAGCCTACATAAATATAAAACAAAATGTACCTAGCTTATTTTAATCCCATATTCTGTAAGCTAAGGCTTTGTATACAGTTTGTCATCGTTTGAACTGAAAGCAGGTCAAAAATTCTTTGCTGTTTCCTTTCATTCAAGCTTCCAAACCTCCTACAAATGGTAGTAACTGTTAGCCACTATCCTGGGCTGCTTCTGAACCAGCAACCCAGATCACAAAAGCACCATAGATCATGGACATAATCTCTCTCTCTTAGGACTGTGACCATTCAACAAATACTCATTGGTAACTCAAATGTTGGCTTAATTTTCAGAAAAAGAGAAGTTCAGAATGAGCTAAGGTTGACAAGAAAAGACAAGGATGACAAAAAGCATTTGGGGAAAGGAGAAGATTAAATAAAAAAAATAAAAGAAAGCAGCAGAACCATTGCCTGGAATGGATGGGATAATGATAAGTGAAAACAGAGAGAAGCCCTTTTTTTATGTTTTTTTCTATTTTCTCTCTCCAGGAAAATGACCTTTGCATTGATAAAGGATAAAGCAAAAGGCTAGCAAAAAGTTGAGACAAAAATAATTAAGGAGTTAATAAGAAACACATAGCTACCTTTAAAAAATTAAAGTCACTTGGCCCAGATGAACTACCTCCTTTCATATTTACAGAATTGTTAGATGGGAAAATTGGGGCAGCTAGTTGGCACAGTTGGATAGAGCACTGGGCTTGGAATCAGGAAGACATTTGTTCCTGAGTTCAAATCTGACCTCAGCCACTTAAGTTATGTGTCCCTGGGCAAGTCACTTAATCCTGTTTGCCTCAGTTCTTCCTCTGTAAAATGAACTGGAGAAGGAAATGACCAACCACTCCAGTATCTTTGTGAAGAAAACCCCAAATGGACTTATGAAGAGTCAGACACAACTGAAAAATGTCTGAACTGAGCTGATAACTAAGTCAGAGTCAGCAATGTTTCAAATATCTTTGAGAACAGGATGGATGACACGGGATTGGTTATGAGTGAATGTTGATCCAGTTATCAGATAAAGGTAAGAGAATAGGGTTAAAAAAAAGCCGGACAGTAAGCTTGATAATTCTTTAGATAATTCTAACATGGCTCATTAAGGAGAGAATTAATGAAGATTAGAAAAGATTGCAAAGAGCTAGTATGTATTCATCAAGAATAAGTCATGACAGACTTTAATTTTTTTTTTTTTGGTCAGGGTTACTAGACTGGCAAATACTCAACATGCTTATACCAACATACTTAATACAGTATCTCACACCATTTTAATGAAATGGTGGAGAGATATGGACTAAATGATAGTATAATCAAATTAATTCAGAATTGGTTGAATGGCTAGATTGAAAAAGCAGCTGTTAATAGTTCCATATCAGCTTGGAAGGAAGCCACCAGGGAAATACTCCTATGATGTCTGTTTGAATCTGTGCTATTTAGCATTTTTTATCAATAACTTGAGTAAAGGCAAAGATAACAAAGTCAGTTTTGCAGATGACACAAAAACAGAAGGGATGTAAGACTTTGGATGTTAAAATACAAAAAAAAATCTTTATAGGCAAGGATATTATGCTGCATCAAGTAAGATGACATTAGATAGGAATAGATGTAAAGTCATATTTAGGGGCTAAAAATCAATTTCACAAGAACAAGATGAGGAAGTTTAGACAATATTTGGTTCGAATAATTATCTAAGGGTTGTAGTTAACTGCAAGTTCCATATGAGTCATCAGTGTGATGTTTCATTAAATTTTTGAAAAGGTAATGTAATATTGAGCAGCATTAATAAAGGCCTAACTTTCAGGAACAAGGAGGTCATAGTCCCACTGTACCATGACCTACTCTGATCATGCCTAGAGTTGGATAGGTCATTAATAAAATGGATAACTATCTAGAGTTAGATGACCAAGATGGTGAGGACTTTGAAGCAATTTCATATGAGGACTGGTTGAAGGAACTAGGAAGATTGTCAGAAACTACTATCCTCAATTATATGCCAATAAAATGAAACCTTAAATGAAAGTAATAATATTGTCAAAAAATGAATAAAAATCCAATTGCAAAACAGGGCTGAGAAAATCTAAACAACCCAGACCTAGAAAGAATAGTCAAGGAAGCCATGAATGAATTCCCAATGGGGTAAAAAAAAAACCTTGATTCAGATGGATTTACAAATAAATTTTGTCAAACATTTAAGAAACAAGTAATTCTAATGCTGTATAAACAATTTACAGAGGTAGAAAAAACAAAGAAAACATTACCAAACTCTTCCCACCATTTTTATTATGCCTTGTACCAAAATAAATTCCAAATAGATATATATATAAATCACATTCCTAAAAATAGAGAATGGAAGGTTATGTCTTTCAAACTTAAGGATAATGGAAAAACTAGAAAGAGGCATAGAAGAGGGGAAAAAAAACAAGCGGACTTAACAACATAAAATTTTATATCATTTGTACAAATAAAATTGATTTAGCTATAACAAAAGATACAGATTATAAAAAAGTTTCATATTAAGCATCTCTGAGAATATTAATAATAGAAATCTATTAGGATAGGCATAAATATATCAGTATAATAATTCTTATGGACAAGTATAATAATTCTTATAGTCAAAAGCTATGATAACAGTTTTCAAAAGAGAAATATTAATTATCAATAAACACCTAAAATGTTCAAAAATAACTAATTTTATCAAAAAATGAAAATGAAAACCAACTTGAATTATCACCTCTAAACCCTCAAAAATACTGGAAAAAATAGCAAAACTTGTTGAAAATGGTATAGGAAGACAGGCGACCTCATTCATCAATGATTAAGCTATGAATTGGTTCAACTATTCTGGAAGACATTTTTTTCATTATGCAATAAAAACTATAAATTGTTCATATCCTGTGATCCAGAGACTATAACACTGAAACAATATCCTACAGAGATATCTCTTGGTTCTTAAAAGTAAGAAAAAATGTATATGTACAAAAATATTCATTCTTTCAGACACTAAAAAGCTGGAAATAAAAAATGCGTCCAAATATTGTAGAATGACTGGATAAGCAATGGCATGTATTCATAATAAAGTATTACTATTCCATAAAGAATGACAAATTTTAAGAATTCTGTGAAATATGAGACATATTAATCAATGTAGAGTGAAGAAGAAAGTAGAGCCAAAAGAACAAGGGTATAAATAAAATCAACATAGAAAGGCAGTAAAACTTAAGACAAGTTCAGCCATTAATGATATTGAAATTAATGGAGAAATCCCTTTATTCTGTTAAAAATAGATAAACTTACTTTTGAGGGAAACAATCTTTATAGGAAAGTTTGGTTGTGTTAGAAAGTGTCTACTGTGGCAATACCATATTGCATAATTCCAATGTGTTTTAAATAAGTTGCATCATTAGGAATATATAATATTATTAATAAAATGTTCAAAATAATAAGGTTATCAAAAATTAGCAAGTCTCTCTATCACCAACAAAACCCAGCATAAAAAAAATAAAAAGAGAAATTTCATTCAAAATAAAAATAATAAATTTTTTTTGGCAGTGTATCTTCTATGATTCACCCACAAACTATATGAATTCAACTATCAAACATTATTTGAAGAAATAAAGATAGATCAAAGTAATTAGAGAAACATTAATTTCTAACAGATAAGTTGAACCAATGTAATAAAAATTATAACAATACCTAAATTAAATTATTTGTTCAGTGCTGTATTAATCAAATAACCAAGGGAATATTTAATGAATCTAGAAAACACAATTATAAAATTCACATGGTGGAACAAAAGGTCAAGAATCTCAAGGATAATAATGAAAAAAAGTCTAAAGGAATAAGTGTAATCAATCTGATATATCAAACTGATCAACAAAGAAGTAATTTTAAAAAAAGATTTCATACTTGTTAAAAAAAAATAGCAATATCTGTGGAATAGATTATGTAAATCCCACACAGAATATAACATAGTATTGACTTAACCCCCAGATGCCAAATACTGGAGAAGGACTGACAGAAACTTCTAGGAATGCTAGACAAGAGTCTGGCAGAAATTAGGTTTAGACCAAGACTTTACAACATATAACAAGATTTGTTGCTGTTTTACCTTTCATTTCAAAGAGGACCAATGACAAAGGATGATGTCTTGATTTGTGCATGAATTAGATTTAAGTGAGACAAAGTTGCACAAAGTCTTTAGTCTCCTTCTCTCTTCCAGAGTCAGTGGCAAGACAAAAGTCAAGATGCCTGGCGATGGCCCAGGGGGCAGTGGATGATCTTGGCACCTTTGATGTCTGACAAGCTCTAAGCATTCTACAGTGCCTGCTTCAGTCACTGGAAGAAATTGGTCTCATCTGCCCATTATGCCAGGGGAATGCTTGGGGGTAGATATCCCCCTAATTCACCAATGGGTTTGAGGCCCACTGGTTACTCTCAAACTGGGTTAGCCCACCTGCCAAGATGGTTTTACCAGAGTATGACTATTACACCTGCTACAGTTTCTTGGAAGCACAAGTGAGAGTTAAATAAGAGGCGGACACCAAAGGTGTATAAGCAGCCTTGAAAAATGCTCAGCAAGCCCTCACACCAGAGGCGCTAGTCCTCCCTGAAAACTCCATATATTCCATATAACAAGATAAGTTCCAAATGGATACATGACTTAAATATAAAACGTCACATCTTAAACAAATTTGAGATGCCAGAAAAGTTATCTTTTAGCTCTATAGGTTTCAAAAATTTAAAAAGTTTGCACAAACAAATCTATTATAGTTAAAATTAGAAAGAAATGGCTTAGGAGGAAAATAATTTTTTTGCAGTGTTTCTCTGATGAAGGTCATATTCAAGATATTTAAATAATTAATTCAAATTTATAAGACTAAGAGCCATTCCCAAAAAGATAAATTGCCAGAGGCTATGACCACACAGTTTTTAAAGGAATAAATCCAAATTATTAATTACCATGTGAGGATGACTTCTGGGAGCCAAGATGGTGGAGTAAGCAGTAAATCTCTGTAACTCTCCCATATTCACCTCCAAAAAAACCCCCAAAAAAACATAAAATAGTGCCCCCAAACAAATACTGAAACAGCAGAACTAGCAAAAAGATGGGGTGAAACAATCTTTTAGCCCAAGAAACTTGGAATATTGCCAAGAAAAGTCTGTCTCACTCAGGTAAAAGAGGATCACATTGTAGGATAGGAAGCAATCCAGCAAGCCAGCAACAAGCCCCACCTTAGCAAACCAGTAGGAGATACATAAACAGGGTTGCAGGCAGACACCAGCTCCAAGAACCACAGTATGCTTCCACATAGCCTCAGGCAAACAGGCAACTTCTAGAAGCCAGATCTCCACATGCTTCAGCACAGCCCCTGGAAATGCAGAGACACCCCACCAGGCCTCAGCACACTCCAGACACCAGCACTAGGACCCCAGCTCAACACCAGGTAAGTTGCCAGACCCCTGTGGCCTCCAGCAGTGCCAGCCATCCCCACCCTACCCCCTCAGCACAGCACCAGGTAAATAGCCAGAGCCTGTAGCCACTGGCACAAGAAGCCTGAGATAGTGCCCCTTCCAATCTGGGAACAAAGCTCAATTTTAAAAGAAAAGAAAAAGGCCAAAAAAAAAAAAAAAGAATCTGACCATAGAAAGTTAATTAAATTACGGGATGAGAAAAAGGAGTGCAATGGGTGCAGAAAGAGGGGAGAGGTAGAATTGGGGAAATGATCTCACATGAAGAGACAAGAAAGACCTATTACAGGGGAGGGGATAATGGGAGGGTAGGCAACAAATATCTCTTGAACCTTACTCTTATGAGTATTCACTTAAAGAGGGAATCATATACATAATCAGTTGAATATAGAAATCTATCTTACCTGACAGGAAAGTAGGAGGGGAAGAGATCAAGTAAAGGTGGGGAACTGACAAAACAGAGGGCAGATCAAGGGAGGTGCTAGACAGAAGCAAAACACTGGTGAGGAGGGAAAGGGTGAATGGAGAGAGAGGACAAACAGGAGGAATAGGATGGAGGGAAATACACAGGTAGTAATCATAGCTGTAAATGTGAATAGGATGAATTCTCCCATAAAATGGAAGTGGATAGCAGAGTGGATTAAAAACCTGAATGCTGCAGTATGTTGTTTGCAAGAAACACACTTGAAGCAGAGAGACACACAGAGTAAAGTTAAGGGACTAGAGCAGAAACTATTCCACTTCAGCTGAAGTTAAAAAAAAAAAAACACAGATACCAATCCTGATCTCAAACAAAGTAAAAACAAAAATAGACCTAATTACAAGAGATAAAGAAGCAAATTACATCTTGCTAAAAAAAAAAAAGGTACAATAAACAATGAAGCATTATCAATGCTAAACATATATGTCCCAAAGGACATAGCATCCAAATTCTTAAAGGAGAAGTTAAGTGAGTTATGGGAAAAAAAAGACAGCAAAACTATGCTAGCGGGAGACCTCAACTGTCCCTTCATAGAACTTGGTAAGTCCAACTGAAAAATAAACAAGAAATAAACTAAGGAGGTAAATAGAATATTAGAAATATTAGAATATTAGACCTTTGGCATAATTTTGACATAAAGGGTGACACTATAAGCAAATTAGAAGAGCAAGGAATAGTCTGCCTGTAAGATCTATAGGGAGGGGAAGAATTCATGACCAAACAGAGAACATTACAAAATGTAAAATTGATCATTTTGATATCAAATTTAAAAGCTTTCATACAAACAAAGCCAATGCAACCAAGATTAGAAGGAAAGCAGAAAGCTGGGAAACAATCTTTATAATAAGTATCTCTGATAAAGGTCTTATTTCCCAAATATGTAGAGAACTGAGTCAAATTTACAAGAATTCAAGCCATTCCCCATTTGATAAATGGTCAAAGAATATGAATGGGTAATTTTCAGATGAAGTCAAAGCTATCTATGGGCATATGAGGAAGTTCTCTAAATCACTTTTGATTAGAGAAGATTCACTTTAAAATTAAATTAAAACAAATTAAAACAACTCTGAGATACCACCTCATACCAATCAGATTGACTAATATGACAAAAAAGGAAAATGATAAATGTTGGAGATATGGGAAAATAGGGACACTAATGCACTGTTGGTGGAGTTGTGAACTGATCTAACCATTCTGGAGAACAATTTGAAACCCTTCCCAAAGGACAACCAAACTCTGTATACCCTTTGATTCAGCAATACTACTTCTAAGGCTGTATCCCAAAGAGATCATAAAAAGGGAAAAATATCTACATGTGAAAAAAAATATTTATTTCAACCCTTTAAATGGGTGCAAAATATTGGAAATTGAGGGGATGCCCATCAATTGGGGAATAGCTAAACAAGCTGTGGAACATAGATGTAATGGAATACTATTGTGCAAAAAGAAATAATGAACAGCCAGATTTCAGAAAAACCTGGAAAGACTTGTAGAAACTGATGCAAAGTGAAATGAGTAGAACCAGGAAACATTGTACACACTATCATCAGTATCAACTACTTATCAGGATCAACAATGGATGACTCAGCTCTTTTCAGCAACACAATGATCCAAGATAAGTACAAAGGACTCACAAAGGAAAATGCCATCCATATCCAGATAAAGAACTGATGGATTCTGAATGCAGATCAATACATATTTTTTCACTTACTTTAGTCTTTCTCATGTTTTTTTTTCTTTTGTTCTGTTTCTTTTTTCACAATTATGACTAATATGGAAATGTTTTTACATGATAGCACATGTATAAGCTATATCAAACTGCCACCATTTTCAGAAGAAGGGAGCGGAAAAAAGAGAAGGAGAAAAATTTGGAACTGAAAATCGTGTAAAAATGAATGCTAAAAATTTTCTTGACATGTAACTGGGGAAAAATAAATACTATTTATATATTTTTTAAAATTACCATATAAAAATTCTTTTAATCAGAAATGTTAAACTCACAGCCCTCAGTCAGCAAGCAGGTAGCAAAATTTCTGTGTGGCCTGAATCATATTAAAATGTAATTGCGAGATGCCTAATGAATAAAAATACAACACAACAGAAACAATGTTCTAAGCCAATATGCAAACTGCAGAGATCTATTTCTACTTGAATTTGACACCATTCTTGTAAATCACTAATAATTAGAGAAGTACAAATTAAAGTAACTTTGAGGTTCTGTCTCATGCCCATCATACTAACAAAGATATTAAAAGTGAAAAATAACAAAGGTGGGATTACTTAGGAGAAAACAAGAGATAATGAGAATAAGAGATGCCATGGTAGTAACAGACTCTAGCTGAATCAAAAAACTAGAAACAGAAAGAATACTACCCTATGTGGCCAAAGTAGTTATATTTGGCAGCAGCCATTAGAGACTATATGCTTATGTATTATTGGTGGAGCTGTGAATTAGTCTAACTATTCTGGATAACAATTTGGAACTGTGCCCAAAAAAGTAAGTAACTAAACTCTACATACTCTTTGAGCCAGCTGTGCCAGTACTAGGCCTATACCCAAAGAGATGAAGTTAAGGAGAAAGAGAAGGGGAGAGGGAGGAAAAAAAAGAGAAAGATAGAGAATCTATATATACAAAAATATTTACAGCAGTTCTTTTCATGGTAGCCAAAAATTGGAAACCCAGGTTGTATCCTATTGGTGAATGGCAAAACAAATTGTGGAATGAGAAATGACAAGTCAACAATCTTAGAGGAAACTTAGAATATGTATATGAATTGATGAAGAGCAAAGTAAGAAGAACTAGGAGAACAATTTATACAATGATAATATCATAGAGAAAAACAACTTTGAAAGACTTTAAACCTGACTAATACAATGACAAACTACAAATCCAAAAGAATGCTTGCTAGAAAGAGACATCATTTTTGGACATGACCAGTATGGGAATTTGATCTCTCAGACTACATGCATATGAATTGAGGGCTCTTTTCTCAAAAAAAAAATCCTTGGATGTGGGAAGTATAATGGAAGAGAAAGATTAATAAAACAAAAATATATATAAATAAAAGAGAAGACTTTCACTGAAGAGGGAAACTGATAGATAGTGATATAGTCATAAAAGAATAAAGCATCAATTAAACTTTTTTAAAAATAAAGGCAGCTCAGAATGACACACCAACAATCCTTTTATCTTATTTGTATATTGAAATGTTTGTTTGTTGATGTTTTTAAAATTCATAATAAAAATTTTTAATGAAAAGAAAGTACAGAACTTCCAAAAAATCAAAGTCAATGTAAATACTAATTAAGGTGAAACTTGTATCACAACTTGCTCTCTGCTCCATAAAATTAAGAGTTTAGGAAGAAAATAAAATTTGTAAGTTATGCTGATCTTGTTAAAGAAAGAAGTATTTGGTCCCTTAGCAATATGAACACAACAGAAAGATAAGCATATCACTACTATAAAAGAAAAACTGTTAGGGCTAGAAAAGTTTATGAAATAAACTATCATTTTGCCATTTCTTTCTAACATCCTGGTAAGGTTTGCTCAGACAGACTCTGTGATTCAGCTTTGGAAAAAATTATATCCTCAAGTTGTTTCCTACTATTATCTTGCCCTCTGGATTTGATATTCTAATGAACACTGCTATGAGTCAGCATTTCTTCTGCTTTAGCTCCATTGATCATGATCTGAATCATTCCTTTTCCCAAGATGAATTCTTGTTCTTAATTAAGAACTTGCATCAATCCTGATTCCTTGAAAATCAGGCATCTGGTAACATTTTCCCATAATCAAACCCAACACTTTACACCATATGTGACTCTGGAAATAGCTGAGCCACTTGACACTTTGCTAGGTCTTCAATGGGAATCCCAAGGACCATAGTAATGCAGTAGAGTAGAGCTCTCCAGATCTAGAAACACTCTGGGGATTGTTTGTAGTCCTACAAAAAGTGACAGAATGATTCCAGAAGCTAGTGGAGTCAGCTATCCTCATTACTGGTAGCACAGTGCATTTCTCAGATCACTTTAGCAGGTAGATAGAGAACTTCCCAGGACTTCTGGCTTGGTATGTATTGTTTCTGGACATTCACTCTCATAGACAACCAAAATCTTAGACTAAAGTGGCATTTGTCATGACTTGTGGTGAGAGATTAGATACCACTGAAATATTCTTCTACCAAATAAAGGTCTAGGGTTCTCTCAGTAGCTTCAGTAGACTTTGGAGACCTTCTGTTCATCTGAAATGGACAACCTCCATATTTAACAGTTTTGAAAAGAGCAAAGAATCATAGTGGACAATACTAGCTTCTTCTGGATACAATTTAGGTCTTGTTGAGGAATACTACTGTCCTGGTTTATATAAAGGGTTTGTTTAGGCTTATCCATAATGCTTTAGCTTGATAGAGTTATCAACAACCTGCCCAAACTAAACCATCAGTTCTCAGAATTGAGTCCTATTTTCATGGCTCAATCTGTGACTGTCTTCTTATTGGTAGCTAAGAAGCACTAACCTGAAGAGAAATCATCCACAAACTAGCTAACATACCACCATAACTAATGGGGTCAAAACAATTTTCCCACCCTAGATTGATCAGTTTTCATAGCCTTCTTGACCATAGAAATTAACCAATGTATCATAAGACTCAAAAACAACTCAACAACAATGACAACAAAAAGAAATCTCTGTAAATATCATGACCTCAATTTTTACCCAATGATAATTATAGCTTCTGCTATATTTACTGCTAAATGCCTATATAAAGGACATAAAATCAGGAATATGGCTATAATCCTGGGCTTAGTTTTGTTGTTAAGTTCCCCTCTCTCTCTCCTAGCAGAAGGGTTTTGGAATTAGGAAACTGGGAAATCTCAGATGTGAAAGCCCTGACAATATCAAGATGGCAACCTTAAGAGAAGATGTTGATCAGGTGTGGTCTAGCTATCAGAAAGTCTCTGCTGAAGAGTTCTGGACCCTGGTGACAAAGAAGTAGAGTTCAAAAAACAGAATTAAGCTTAAAGATACTAGATGGGGATGAGTGACCCTGCTCTGTGTTCTAAAAAGCTTATCACTGCTGCAAAGAATCTCCTGCTAAAAATGAAAAACTTACTCTATTACACATTCTGAAAAGAATAAATAGCATGCTCCTTGATGGAAAAGAAAAAAAAATAAATAAAAGAAATTTTGTTTCTTCTCCCTTGACTCTACATCTAGTTCTTCTGGTTGAAATATTACAGGTTGCTATTCTAAAAGAACTATGGAAAGTCTCAGATCTTTAAACTAAGAAAGCATGGCAAAGCCCACTCTTCTCAAGAATAAGAGATACCATGTGGCAAAGGACTCTAGCTGAAGCCAAAAACTATAAACAGAAAGAAACTCCACAACTATGTGACCATTGTAGCTATGTCAGCTATGTATCAGCTACAGATTTGAGCAGAGTTCTGTCCAGAAGATCCAGCAATGGAATAGCATCCAAGAGAGATGAGTCTAGTGGCACATTGTCCAGCAGAGTGTTTAACAGCTGATGAAAACGATCCGTCTGGAAGAGAGAATGTATTCAGTGAGGATAAATTGGGAACAAGCATAGGACCAAAATGGCATTATTATCACCACAAGACACAAGTGGCCCTACAGTATGAGAGATGTCCGTTTTTCACCTATACTTGTGCCCTAGTCCCACATGTTCTCCTTTGAACTTCATCATGCCACCAGGGGCCTTAACATCTTGCAAAAATGCATCATCCTTAACACTCAGACCTCATCAACACCCTCTGTTTGGAAGGCAAAGAGGGGAGTTCCCCCCCAAACCTCCATTTAAGGAGGGCCCACAGGCTAGCCATCTCTTCATTTCCCACCTTGCTACACTCCTTTGAACTTTTCCATCATGCCCTTGAGCCTGAACTGGGTACTCTTACCTTTTTTCATCTTCCTTTCATGTGCTATCTTCTCCCATTAAATTGTAAGCTTTTTGAAGGCAACGACTCTCCTTTTTATATTTGCATCCCCAGAACTTAGCACAGTGCCTGGCACAGAGTAGGCTTTAATAAATGTTTATTGGCAGACTGACTGACTACATGTGTACCCTTCCATGAATGTTCTCGGGTATGTGTCCCCCTTGTGCTGGGGAATTAGAGTGATCAAGAGATTAATTTAGCCCCCTTGATTTCCCAATCCAACTTGATAAAATCATGGGATATAATAGACAGGTAACAGAGACAATGAAATGTTCAAGTTCTGATGCTTTCAAACCTTGAGAGATTTAATTTATAGATTATAAAATAATAAATTTGTGTGGACTGACTAAACTGTGAAAGTGAGTGTTCAAATTTTTAGCTTGTAAATGAAGTATAAAGAAGCATCTGTACTTCTTTACTCATTTAAGAAGTGTGAAGATGTTCACTAGTCAATTTAAGAGAATTACAGGGCCATGGACACTAAATGAAAGCTGCACACAGGAATAGTATAATTGGCTAAGAGAATCAACTATGCCCATTGGGCTGATATTAAAAAACAAGCTAGTTGGTTCCATATTATCAAAAGTGTCATTCCTGGCAGTTGATAAGAGAGATAGGTATGAGAAGGCCCTTTTGAGCAAGGATTCAAAACCTATGTTATAACATGGTTCCCTTTGTCAGTCTAGTGAAGCCTATGGGCTCCTTTTCTCAGGATAATACTTCTCAGAACAAATTAATAAATTAAATGGGATTACGAAGCAAACCAATTATATCAAAATGCAGTTATTAAGGTGTTAAAAACAATCAAGTTCATAGACCTAAGGTTAAGAATCCCTGCTTTATATAAGCAATTTTTTGTTTTCCCCTTTAGACATTTTCTAGAGTGTAGCATGGAGCAGAGAGAATTTCTTTCTCACCTACCATCCATAATGGCATCTTTTAGTAAAGCAATTAACCCATGCCCAAATGAAAACAGGTCCTGTAAGTCTAGCTCCAGAGTCAAGTTGGACTGCGGAGAGCATCAGGTCCAGTGAATTTATTGGAGTGATCTGTCCCACAGACGATTAGAACTGATCCACCACCAACAGACACAAGATACTTCCCAAGACCCAGAAGTTCACACTCCAAGCTGACCTAGTGGCCACCCCTAAAGGTAATCAGCCCCTGTCAGGCTCTGTACCTCTGCTCAGAATTGTACTCCCTTAAGTAGAAAACTGGAAAAGAATTTTTACAACCAATGTCTCTGATAAGGGCCTCATTTCTAAAATACATAGAGAATTAAGTCAAATTTATAAGAATACAAGTCATTCCTCAATTGATAAATGGTCGAAGGACATGAACAGGCAGTTCTCAGATGAAGAAATTAAAGCCATCTAAATCACTATTGATTAAAGAAATGCAAATTAAAACAACTCTGAGGTATCACATCACACCTATCAGATTGGCCAACATGATAAAACAGCAAAATGATAAATGTTGGAGAAGATGTGAGAAAATTGGAACACTAATGCATTGTTGGTGGAGTTGTGAAATGATCCAACCATTTTGGAGAGCAATTTGGAACTATGCCCAAAGGGCTATAAAAATGTGCATACCCTTTGACCCAGCAATAAAACTTCGAGGGCTGTATCCCAAAGAGATCATACAAATGGGAAAAGGATCCACATGTACAAAAATATTTATAGCAGCTCTTTTAGTGGTGGCAAAGAATTGGAAATTGAGGGGATGCCCATCAATTGGGGAATGACTGAATAAGTTGTGGTATATGAATGTAATAGAATACTACTGTGGTATAAGAAATGATGAGCAGGCGAATTTCAGAAAAACCTGGAAAGACTTGTATGGACTGATGCTGAGTGAAGTGAGTAGAACCAGGAAAACGTTGCACACAGTAACAGCCATGTTGTGTGATGACTAACTTTCACAGACTTAGCCTTTTTCAGCAATGCAAGGATCTAAGACAGCTCCAAAAGTGTCATGGTGGAAAATGCTATCCACATACAAAGAAAGAACTATGGAGTTTGAATGCAGATCGAAGCATACATTTTGCTCTTTTTTTCTTCTGTTCTGTTTTATTTCCTCTTTTTGTGCTTCCTTCTATTGGTTCTAATTCTTCCTTACAACATGATTAATGTGAAAACATGTTTAATAAAAATGTATATGTATAGCCTATATCAGATTGTACGCTGTCTTGGGAAGGTAGGGGGAGAAAAATTTTAAACTCAAAAGCTTATGGAAATGATTCTTGATAAATCAAAATAAATTAATAAAAAAGAAAGAAGGTAAAAACAAAACAAAAATAAAATAAAAGAATTGTACTCCCTTTATGAATACCAATGGGCAGTGCTCTGCCTCTGCAACTCCAGCTCACTTGTGGATCACATGCACTAGTTTAAAATGTTACACACTGGACATCTGATAGACATTAATATGTTACAACCTCTGCCAATATTAGAAAATTACAGATTTCCTGCTAGAAATAATCTTGGAGATGGTCTATTCCAACTCCCTCATTTTATAGATGAGGAAACTGAGGCTCAGAGAAAAAAGGTTGTGATCTACTCAAGATTACTCAAGTAAGAAAAGATAGAGACAGTGATTAAACCAAATTAGTTTACTACAAACCTGATCTTTTCATTAGACCATGCTGTTTCCTTATGCTCAGTCCTTTGAGGCATGTACTCAAGCCAAAGACTCCAAAGGAAATGCAAGTTTTGCTGAAAAAAAAGCCCCAAATTCCCCTTTTCCAGAAATACTAGGTAGTAGCATTAATGGGCCTTTATCCAAGGAATGTGATGCCATTTTGGTAATGGTAAGTACTTCGATCAAGACAATCACGTCATTTCTCAGTGCAGGACCTTCTGCTACTAAAAAGGCCAAGTGATGTCTTGAAATACATTTTCTAATTCCATAGCTTCCCTTCTCGTATCACCATTGACTGAGGTCCAAATTTCTCTTTCATTCTACAGTGATGAATTGAAAACTTTCCATATAAAGACAGACTTTTCCACACTATCACCCTCCATTTTATGATCAGAGAGCAAACAAGATGAGCTCTTGATCTATATCTCAAACATTATGTTTGAAGATAACTGAGTCACCTTACTTGTGACAACTGCATGGTATAGTGGATGGAGTACTAGACTTGGAGTGAGGAAGCAAGGAATAGGGAAGACCTAAGTTCAGATCTAGCCTCAGACACATACAAGTTGTGTGACACTGAGCAAATCACTGAACCTCTCTGTACCTCAATTTCCTCATTTATAATATGGAGTTAATAACATCTTTGTCCCAGAATTGGGATAAAGTTAGAAGATTGTTTGTAAAGTACTTTGAAAACCTCAAAGCACTATGTAAATGCTCTCTCTTATTGTTGCGGTTGTTATTCACACCATGGAGTTCCCTTAAAATAATATGACACACTCAGCTACTAGCAAAAGAGTGCTTTACACAAACTCTAGGTTTTACCCTGAGTCTTTCCCTATATTAAACCCAATTAACACAGCCCCTACATTCAATGACCACCTGGGCAAGTTTGAAGCTAACAAGACTGACTTGCAATATGTCAAGGTAGAATCCAAATGAAAGACAATCCCCCATCACATTCCCTGGAAAGCACCAAAGTGCAGGGAATGGACTCTGGCCATTTTCCCATAATTTTCAGACTGATAGAACTTTCTGAAAAGAGGTGGGTGGGGATTATAGACTACTTGCTCATCACTCAGATAGTCCAGTCAGGCCTCATTACATTGGGTGCCTCTGGTTTCCAGCTACTTCTACTATTTTTTTTTGCCTGCCCCTATTAATCATAACTGGGTAAGAAAAATAAAAGAAAACTAACATCAAAGTAGAATTATGGAGCCGTCACGGCTATCTCCAATATTTATTATCCTGGGGAAAAAAGTGAAATTCAGGGACAGGACAGGAAGACAACATACATGCCCTGGATTTGGTAGAAGTCTTGCACCAACCAGTGTTCTAGGAGAAAGGTTGGTGATTGATTCTGTGGTAATGCTGGCACCAAGGACTGAAGAGAGAGTATAGCTACCAAAACTTTACCTTAAAGGAAGAATTCCTGACCTTAGGAAGCCACCTTGGTCATGTCCATTGCTTTCCCCTGCCATGGTTTTATCCTTGCTGCTTTCCTGGCTTTTTAGAGCACTGTCATGAAGGGTCTTGCCATGTGGATTTGGTAGTCTGAAGAACTCTGGCTTGACTCACCAAAATTTTAGGTTTATAATCTCATCATGTCTTGGAACAGTCTTCTTTTCCCGAGAGAATTCTTCCCTCAGGTTCTATTGATTAGTCTTAATTCCATTGTCTCTATTCTCTGAGGGACCAGAATTTGGCAGGTTTTTCTTTAGGCTTTTGTCTGACAGTTACCTTGGAAAAACTTGGAAGGGGTATGATAAAGGTTCCAATATGCTGCTGGACCTGAGGATGAGAACCAAGCCAACCTGTATAGAAGTGCAAAGATGCTAAGTCTTGTTGATTTTCTCTGTATCTGGAATTTTCAGAGCCATCAGATTAAGAAAGCCATCTCTGCTTCTTTGGGTTCTGGGTATACTTAAAGTGACTATTGGTTAATGCTGAGTACATTATCACACTGAAGTTTTTGTGAAGGATTGTCAGCGGTTTTTCTGCTCTCATGAATTGAGGGCCACGCATCATTTCACTGCTTTGGAAACATTTCATAGTTCCTAAGCCCAGACTTGTGCAATTTTGTTTTGTTACACAAGAAGCTATTTATGGCAGGTTCGTTGCATTATAAACTCTAATTTGTTACATCCAGCCAAGAACTTTGCCTTTGTTAGCTCTTATTTTCAAGAGCTTTCCTGTACATCTCATTTTTAAAACAGCCCCACTGCCACCAGAAACATATAGCACTAGTCATGATTTACTAAAAGTCCTGTAGTAAACAAACCTTTGAACTAGCAGCCAGTGTAAGCCACATGCTGAATTTTTCATTGATTTCCTAAGGAAAGAATGGATCAAGCAGGAATGGAAAAAATCCAGGGAGTCAGGCCTCCAGAATGGCCTACATAAATTTATCTTAAGATCAGCCAGCCTTTGCCTGGCCTTACCACAGGCACAATAATAAGGCTGTGCACAGGATGAGAGGGCCACTTTGGGAATGGAGCTCAGGTAACACACACAAATGAACAGACATTTTAGCTCTGAGAAACATGGAAATTAAGTTGGAAATGCTCAACAATGGAAAAAAACAATAAGTGACTGCATTTTGGCCTGGGTTGTTTATAAATAGCCATCCATTTACAACAGGAACTATTTGGACTCAAAAGCTAAAGAGATTGAGAAATAATATGTTAAAAATCTTTTCTTTAGGTTAAGAGGTAGAATTCCTGAAAATTGTTTGGCAGTTTCTAATTTATCTTTTTTTTTAAAGCATAAATTTATACTGTAATCTTGAATAATTGTTTGACTGTTAATTGAAAAAAAAATCATTCAGTTTCATTCATTTGATTAGATTGGAACCCTGATTTGATTAGAACCTCTTGCAATTCTACACCTTAAATAAAATAAGAAAATAAAAGAAAAACCATCTTGCTTGAGAGTTAGTGGCTCTCAAAAAGTTTCATCCTTCAAGTCTTCCCTAGAACAAACTTAATAGATTTTCTATGCTGGAGAGAAAGGGATTAGATTTCCTTTATTTTTTTTTCTCAATAAAGTAGAGATTAACAGTGGTCAGGCAACAATATATGTTTGAGGGAACCTAATGATAACCGTAATAACATGGGATTAAGGTATAAGTATGAAGTATGTTAATAATATTTGGTATTTACATAATGCTTTGCTTAATTTGATTCTCATAAAACCCTCTGAGGTAGTATAATAAAGACATTATTATGCCCATTTTGCAAACCAAAAACCAATTGATGGTTAGAGAGGGTTAAATCCCATGCCTAGGATTATACAAGTAGCAAGTGTGTGAGGTGGGATTTGACCCTATGTCTTTCTGCCTCCACATCTACCATGCTATCCACTATAACACACCAACTCGCCAAGACTGTTGAATCCAAAGCATGATGTAATGAGAAAGGTCATATAGTCTAATCCTATCATTTTATTGATTAGAAAACTGAGGCTCAGAGTGACTTTGGTAGAACCAGTAAGTAGCAGAGCTGGGATTTGATACACTCTAACTCCACAGTCAGAACTTTTTACATTACAACATAATGACCCAACATATACATGTTAAAAGTTCTCTGTCACTGGCCATATTTAGGAATAATGACATAACGAGCAATACTGTCTCCTAATCTGAAGAGCAACAATATAGAATCAACTCAACTATTTTGCATGTATATTGTTCAGTCTGAGAATCATACAACATAAATTTTTAGCACCAACTTAATTTTTCTTTGTAACTTTATCCTATTCCTCAGCTGGCATGTTAAAAACATAAAAATCAGATTTTGAATTAGGTTGGATACGACATCTGTGTATATGCCTATATATTTATATAATCAAAAAATCTTAGTGTTAGGAGGGAATTTAAAAAGTTATATGATTAAATTTTCCATCTTAAACATAAATGTTCTTTCTAGCATTACAGTCAGATGTACATTCAGCCTCTGAATCTTTTAGTAATGGAAGACTCACTACATTGCAAAGCAGCCCATTTCATTGCCAGTTAATTCTAATAGAAATTTCTTTCTTATACTAGTTGAAACCTTCCTTCCTAATAATAACATCTACCTAATTTCCTTCTTATTATTGATGATAATAATAATAGTTAGCTTTTATATATAGCATTTTAAAGTTTGCAAAGTCCTTTAAAAATATTATCTCATTTGACCCTCATAGCAACCCAGTGAGGTAATTATTATTCCTATTTTACATATGAGAAAACTGAGGAAGACATGTGACTTGCCAGTTAGTGATTGAGGCTGAATATGAATTCACATTTTCTTTCTCCAATTCCAATGTTATATTGACAGTGCCATATTATTAAATGGGTATATTAGGAATATAGCATTGGCCCTGCCTTGTTTTATATTTTTGGGGGTCAGTAACCTAGAAGATTGCCTTGGAAAATGTTTCAATGATTCAAAACAGGGAAGGGATTCTTCACCTTTTTTATGTCATATCTACCCTTGGTAGTTTGTGAAGTTTATGAATCCTTTCTCAGAATGTTTTAAAATATATACTATATTAAAATTATAAAGGAAAACAATTATGTTGAAATACAATTTTCAAAATATTAAAAAACTCACAGACCTCAGCTGAAGAACTCCAGCACTAGAAAATAAAACCATTATTCAAAAAGAAAATCTAGACACCCTGTAATATTGGGATGAAGCCTAAGAGGAAATTTAGTGGTATTAAATGTAAAATCTGACATTTAGGGTTTTTTTTAATTACATGCGATTTCCAAATGGGCATAATGCTATGTGGTCAGCTAAACTTGCAGTGGTAGATTTTAAAAATTGACCTAATTGCCCTATGATCTGGTCTTAGCCATGCTGGATCAAATCCTGGTTATGCCCCAAATACCAATATTGCTTTGACCCAATATGCCCCCAATACGGAGTTTACTCTTGGAAATCTCAGATAGTTCCTGTCTACATTTCCAGCTCCTGTATAGGCACTTAAGGTAACAAATCTATTTATTGATTTTAAGGTAGTCTTTATTTTATACCAAAGAAAATGCAGAATAAAAAAAAAGAACCTATACACACTGAGGAAAACATATAAAGGACTTATCATTGCCTGTAAATAATCAATTCAATTTACTCTTTCTGCTAGGTTCCACTTTTTAACAGTCTCCTACAGTCCTCCACATCACTCCATGTTTTTGGCTTCTCTGGGGAGGAAAGTAAACTTGGTTCCATTAGGCTAACAAAACCCTGACATCTCCCTATAGATGTTGTTGTTGTTCAGTCATTTTCAGTCATCTCTGACTCTTCGTGACCCTAATTGGAGTTTTCTTAGCAAATATACTGGAGAGGTTTGCTATTTTCTTCTCCAGTTCATTTTACAGATGAGGAACTGGGACAAACATGGTTAAGTGACTTTCCCAGGTTCACACAGCCAGTTTGTGTCTGAGGCCAGATTTGAACCCAGGAAGATGAGTTTCCTGACTCCACATCTGGCACTCTGTGCACTGCATCACCTAGTTGCCCATCCCCATAGATACTCATACAGAATTCAGCCTTATAGTACTTCCCTTTGGGCTTTGGTTCCCCTCGAAAGGAGATACATTCGCAATTCCCAGATAGGCAATTCCTTTTCCCATTAGATCCATACTGGCAAAATAACACTTAGAAATAGCAGAGGACAGAAATCCAGGCCCCTTCTTATCATGGCTTTTCTTACTACAGTTCCTCCCAGCACTGAGGCTAGATTTATGATTTTCTCTCCTTGCCAAGAGTCAGGAAATTCCTCTGCTGTTGACCTTCATACTCATACGCCAATGACCCAGACCCTGAAGGTAGTGCTACCCAGAGAATGCATCACTCCACTAACTAGGAACTTGGGGTTCAGAGATAACATTGTACAGGAACTCCCCTTTCAGGCCAGATGAATAAGCAAGCTTCTGCCTCCATCATTAATAGACTTGTAGTTACTCTCCACATACTTATTTATCTATTCTTTACTTATTTCTTCCTCTATTTATTTACTCATTAATTTATTTGTTTCTTTGGAGGAAAGGTAAAAAAAGAGAAGTGGGAGGAATCACTAACTCAATCATTCTACAAGCATTTATTTAGTGCTTACTACGGTCCAAACCCTAAAAAGGCCTGAATCTTTGGTGAAGATGCCTTTTTTATAGGCTAATAATTCAAAGGAGTGATTCATCTCAAAATATATATGTCTCCCAAGAATTTGAATCAGACAATTGTCTTCGGGGAACCTCCATTATTGAAATCCACACTTCAAGAGATACCAAAGGTAATATCCACATCTACAATGAGATGTTATCAAAAGTCCCCCAAAAAAGGTTCACCATACTGTAAAGGAAGTTTATCAAATTGAACAAGAAACTCCCTTGATCTGCTAGCCCTACATAAAGTATGGTGAAGGTCAGGCCTGGCTGACAATATTCTTGTACAAAGGATAGCACCAGTCAGAGTATAGTGTAAAGTACCTTGGATTTGGAGTCAGAAATCTGGGTTTGAATCCTGACTCTAATTCATACAACCTGTGTGACCTTACCAAGTCATAACCCTTCTGAACCTCAATTTTTTCATCTGTAAAATGAGAGAGCTCATTCTAGCTTTAAATTAATAATCCTATTACTGGCCAAGGGCAGTTAGGTGGTGCAGTGGATATAGTGCTGGGCCTGGAGTTAGGAAGACTCATCTGGCCTCAGGCATTTACTGGGTGTGTGACTCTGAGTAAATCACAAAACCCTGTTAGCCTCATTTTCCTCATCTGTCAAATGAGCCAGAGAAGGAAATAGTAAACTACTTCAGTATCTTTGCCAATAAAACCCCAAATTGGGTCATGAAGAGTTGGATGAGACTGAAAAATGACTGAACAACAAACATTATCGACAAAGCGAGGGAACAGCCCGAACCTATGCGGAAAACCTCAAGTAGAGCATTGAGGCAATTGCCCTCCATAGCACATTCTGGCACATAATCTACATCCTACATTTAATGCTTAATCACCTGATTTGGCTTGATATTGGGTTACAAACTCATAGAATCTCAAAGTTAGAAGCAAGTTGAAAAGTCATCTAGGCCAACCACTACAGTGATTTGCCTTAAAATTTGTCTAGGTTTTGCTCAGCTCCTTTCAGGTATTTGATGGTTTCTATTCACACTCTCCTCCCTTAAATGTCCTTTTTGCATTGTGTTTAATCTTATGAACTGTCTAAAATCCTTTTAGTAGTAAGCGGGAAATAACAACTTCACATATACAAATACATAAATGAGATTCATGCTTTATAGACTGATATACTTAAAATGGAAGGATGTTTTTATAGCCATATAATGGCAAGCTCACATTAATACAGTACAAAATGAAATCACAAGTACAATCCTGAGGCAATTCAGACTTTCAACAATCAGTCCACAAACACTTAAAAGGCACTTTTTGTGGTTCAGAGACCTATAGGAGAAAAGACACTATAGGAGAAAAGACCTATAGTCTCTCCTTCATGGACCTTACAATCTAGTAGAGGGCTAATGTAGGAAAACAGATGACTAAAATTCACACTATTTAAGTGTATGAGATTGGGAGAAATAAGGTTGCTACCTAATGAGGAGACTGTGCAAAGTTTAATAGAGGAGATTCAAGATGGACTTTAAAAGGTTGGTTGGAATTTTACAGGTAAAGAGGGTAAGGAAGAAAAGTCCAGGAATGGGAAATGCCATGAGCCCAGACACAGAGCAGGGAAGCCATGGTCTGTTTCAGGGGCAGAGAATAGACTAGTTTGCCTAGAATGTAGAATACATGGAAAAGAGTAGTAAGATTGAAATACAACACTTTGTGTGCTAATAAGGAGGAATAAATCCTAATGAATCCTGTGAAGTGATTGAGTAAACAGATATAAGCAAGATATCCTAAGGAAAAAATAGAAGGATAGCAGAGGTAAGGATTCAGTCCTAGAAAACAAGAAAACCATTCATCAATGTATAGGAACACTAAACCAAGCATCTTTCAGAATTTGAGGATCTGGAATGGAAAATAATAGAAATCATCATAAAAGAGATGAGGACTTGTCATCTACAAAATTATCTAACCCTTAATGGTGATTGGAAAAAGGTGTTGTCTAAAACATTAGGTGGTCCTATAATTCTTTATCTTGGAGAGTAAATTTTAACTAATAGACTCTAATTATAACATGTTCATACTAGTGTCATGACAGATAGTGGGTAGTCTGTAAGGAATTTGGAAAAGGACAGTCAAAAAATGAAAATTGGTCAATGTAACCATTGTTCTAACATGTCCTAGACAAAGCAAACATTCCAGTCCTCTTGTTGAAGGTATTGTTATTATAGTAGCGATGAAAGGTATATTAGCTATCAAAGCATGCAAGCTACTTGAAGACAGGGACAATTCTTTTTTATTGCTAGCTTTTTTTATTTCTACTTTTGACACATAAGCACTTAATAATCTCTTTTCAATCAGTTGATTGATAGGGCAATGGTGCTATTCATTAAAATCATCCAACTTACTTCATTTGGACCACATATTTATCACGTAACTTTCTGACAGAAGTGATATTTTCCAAGAAAACTTACCTTTCACATTGTGTTTCTCATTGAAAAACCAATTGTTCAATTGAATCTGGATTATCCTCCCTCCTCATCTCAGCTTCCTACCTTTCCTGTCTTCCTTCAAGTCCCAGCTAAAATCTAATCTTTTATAGGAAGCCTTTTCTGATCGCCCTTAATGTTAATACCTTCTATCTATTGGTTATGTACAATTTATCCTATATACATCTTGTTTGTACATGGTTGTTTGTATATTTCCCCATTAGACTCTGAGCTCCTTGAAAGCAGAAACTATCTTCTGCCTTTTTTTTTTTTTTTTACTGAAGTACAGTGGTAAATAGAGTAGAAAGGTAGAATCTTGGGTAACTAAAATTCTACATTAGTTAAGTGCTTTGGAAGTTTGGGAAACAACATTCTATGTGAGGTTGAGGAAGAGGGTGCCTGGCACACAGTAGATGCTTAATAAATGTATATTGTTCATTGACTGACAAAATGCTTATTGACAGACTGACTGAAATCTCAAACACTCCGAAGTATAAGGGACCTTAGAGACCATCTAAGTAAACCCCTTTGCTTACCATGAATTCATTCCAAAGGTGATCATCCATTCTTTGTATATAGATCTTTGTATATAGATCTTCAGTAATAGGGAACTTACTACCTCCCATGGGAGTGGGTTCAATTTCTGGACATTTTTACCTGTTCTTTATATTAAACTAAAATCTGTTCTCCTGGAACTACTGCTCACTGCCATTAGAAATGCTCACTGATGACAGATCTAATTGTTCCTCCCTACAACAGTCAGTCACATATTTGAAAGACACAAATATTTGGAGGGGAATTTCACTCCAGTGCTTTCTCTTCTCTAAACTAAATATCATCAATATTTCCTAAATATTTTGTATGATATAGCTTTGAATTCTCTCACCAAACTTATTATGCTTTTCCAGATTCTCAGTGTCTTTTTAAAAGTGTTGCTACCTAAAGCAAGCATAATATGAATGTAGGATGACTAGGGCAGAGTGAAATGTCTCTGTCACCTCCCTTGCTCTATATTCTACATTTGTATCACTACAACCTAAGATCACATTAGCTTTCTAGTTGTTGAATTATAATTTTAGTTTGCATTACACTAAAACCTTTGTAACTCCCCCCCATGAACTGTTCTTTAGTCATTTCTCTACAATTTTATGCCTTTGTAATTGATTATTATTACAGTATAGGAATTTACATTTCTCTCTATTAAATATCATCATATTTGATATGTTCCATCATTATAACATCTTTAGATTGGGAACTATAATTCTCTTATCCTCCCACAACTTCCTAGATTTTTGACAACCAAAAAAATTAACACTTCAGTGTTTATCAAATTAACCAATAGAGATGTTGAATATAGTAGGACCAAGGATAGTGCCCTTGGGTACTCCACTAAAGATCTTCCTCTAGTGTTGAATAATTCATTAATACTTTCTAATTTTGGTTATTTGATCTGTTCTAAATCTTCCTAACTAGACAGTCCTCTACTCTCAATTTCACCCATAAAGATACCATCAGAAACTACTAAATGTTTGGTCAACATCTGATATAATTTAACTATGTCATTTATCTGAGATATTTATCCATCCTTGTTTAAAGAAAAAAAAGGAAAAGTAGGTTAGTCAGGCATTGTCCTCTGTTTTGTGTAGGGATAGAGTTTGATGAAATATAAATACGTCTGTTGAGAGTATAAAAGACTTGTCTATCAAGTTGCCAGAAAGTCAATTCATGAGACATGGAAACAAATATAGAAAGTGCTTCAGCTAAATCTGAGTCCGGATAGGAAATCACAGGTCAACAGGAGAAAGATATGAAGCAAAGTATTAGGGGGTCAATGAGGTTTTGGGGGTCTCTGAAACTCAGCTTTACTATTGTAACTGGGATTTTTTGCATGCCTGAACTACCTAAAATGGTATACCAGTTTAGTATGTGCCAGACTTCCATTACACTAAGCTTCTGGATGCAGCCCTAATTCTCACCCTTCCAAGACCCAACTCACAATTCACCCAATGATTGTAGGCACATCTTAATCAATGGAATCTTTTAAGCCAAGAAGAAGTTAATTACCATATGTTCTTAATCAACTTAGAGTGGTCATTGTTTCTCTTCCTAAATGACGATGAACTTTCTCTTTAATATTCTATTCTAGAACTTTGTCAGAATCCACTTTCTTTTATTGAAAATCCACAAGATGTGGCCCTGGCTGGAGTCAGGAAGACCTGAGTTCAAATCTGGCCTCAGACACATAACACTCACTAGCAGTGTGACCTTAGGCAAGTCACTTAACCCCAATTGCCTCACCCAAAAAAAAAAGGAAAGAAAGAAAGAAAAGGAAAGAAAAGAAAAGAAGAAAAAAGATGTTTCTTTATCCTCAGTCCCTTGGGATCTCTCTCATGTTTGTCAAGACCTCAGAGATCAACAGTGGCATGTCAGCAATTGGATACACAAGTTCTTTCAGAACCCTGGGGAGTAGTTCCCCAGTTCCAATATAAGGCAAGAGACTGGATTTGAATTCCTATAAGGCAGCCAAGTATTCTCAACATATCCTCACTTCAGTTAAGTTTTAGTTTTTTATTAATAATTTTTATTTTGCTCTTCCTAACCTTAGGATATTTTTTCTTTATTGAGAAAACAGTAGCAACATAGGAGAGTATTTCTGTCTTTTCTCTCTCATTTTTTTTTTACTTTATCCCATCTGTGCTAAGTCATGTTCTAACTTCTCTACTATTTCTCTTTTTGACTCTCACATAGCTAAAAAACAAACCAAAAAAAAAAGTCCTGTGTAATCATAAAACTTCTATCACTTTGGGTTTTAGCTTTCTTGTCACCATTTTAATAGAATTTCCACCTTTTTTTATTCATCTTAGGCTAACTATTATCATTTCCATCTTGTATACATGTATTTCTAAAATTTTTAGTTCAGTGATAAGTTCCCAGCGCGAAAACATAACTTTGCTTTTCTTCCTGAAAGGAATCAACTTTGTCATTGAGAACCCCAGGCCATGAGTCCCCAATAATTTTTTTTCAAATTCCTTGAAACAGGTTCTACTAAAGTAAACTATACACCAAATTACAATCAGCATTCCTGGCTATGTCCTCTGAATGTTCTTATCAATTTTATTTTCCCAACCAGCTCCTCCCTTTTAAACAGATTCAAAATCAAATTCTTTTCCCTTCTTGAACTGTATAAAAGAGGTCAACAGTTTATTAGTTGCACTGTTATTCACAGAGAAAGAACTCTAACAGTACGGTGTAGTGGTAAGAGCATGGATTTGAGAGTCAGAGGATCTGGGTTCCAGTATTTCCTCTGATACCAATTTTTTGTGTGACCTTGAATAAACTTAATCTTTCTGGGCATCAGTTTCCTTTATTTGTAAAATAATGGGTTTGGACAAAAAGGCTTCAGAACTCCCTCACAACTCTAACATTATGATTCTACAATAAGCCATCTGAAGAATGAAGTCCTCAATCATAACACTTTTTTTGTGCTAACTTTGAGATTTGTACCAGGAAACTACCATTCATTTCTCATTCTGGCTAAGTGATTGGTTTTTTTTTCTTTTCTTTTTAAACAAAAGATCTTTTTATTAAAAAAGGTAAAACAGAAAACTGTTTCTTGAATGAGCCACTAGTCTTGTAGATACTTATATATCCTCAGATTCACAATCCCAAATGTGAGAGCCTCCAATGCCATAAATCCAGCCTTGGCTTGCCTTTTTCTCTAAATGAGAAAGGGAAAAGCAGAGGGTGGGGCGACATTTTTTCCTCCTTTTTCGAACTTCTCATTCCTCATAAAAATGACTAACATACATAGTGTTTTAGGTTTGCAAAGCATTTGATCATCCCAATGGCTATATGTGATATATACTATTATTATCCCTGTTCTATAAATAAGAAAACTGAGGCACAGAGAGGTCAGGTGAATTCCCTAGATAATATAGCTATTAAGTAATTGACAGAGGATTCAAACTTAGTTCTTCCCAACTCCAACTGCATAAATGATTCTCACTATCACTCAGATGTTCTCTGTGATGTTTTTCTCCTTAGATTTCTAGGTTTCCACATGAAAGCACATCTGCTTGACATGCAGAGTGAGTCTACTACACCTTTTATCTAATCTTTTCCTTTTGAACTGGGAATAACCTTCTATTGCCATATTCTAGTCACAAATTGCATTCTACCATGTCTCAGTGATATGGATGAACTGCCATGTATCTCCAAGTGTAAAGATCTCTAGTCCAACTTTTTTATTTTATTATTTATCACCATGTAGTGATATATAACATGGAGAGGGAGCAAAGTTTATCAATTGTCAAAATACAGCACCAAAACAATGAGATTTTTCTCTTGACAGATATACATACATATATATGTATATATGTGTGTGTATGTGTGTGTGTGTATATATATATATATATATATATATATATATATATATATATATATGATAAAGGCAGGAATGCAGTGAGGCCTAGGTGGGTGGAGAGCAATGACCTTTACTTTTTTGCCTATCTCTTGTTCTGGTTCAAATTCATTTGCATGCAAAGCCAAAGAGGATCTTAGGAAAGTCTAACTTGCATCCTGGGCCATTGTTAGTTGTCTTGACCAATGTCTTGCCACTGGACTCTGATGACTCTGGAGGAGAGAGTGAGGCTGATGACTTTGCGCAGCTTGGCCTCAGTTAGATACAATTCACTTGTAAGTCAAGACATCACCCTCCTGATGTCATTGGTTCTGTTCAAGAATGAAGGACAAACAACAATAATCACCTATAACTAAGGGCTGGATTCTCTGCCCAGGCATGGGAAGGGAACAGGAGGTCTAAAAGAAAAGGCAAATCTAGGAACACTCTGCCTACTTTTGGTTAACTATGACTAAAGAGCTATAAGACTGCCAGCACATTGGAACTGAAACGGCCAGTTGGTGACCCCAAAAAAAGGATATCAGAAGCTGGTATCAAGGAACAATATGTGCTCAACAGCTACCAGGCACCAACCATTAGACACAAGCCACCGTGAGACAATCTATGACCAGTAGTATAATATCTACCACAAAACTATCTGAGACCAGAGGAACAAAAATGAGTAAAGATTACGGTGCTTACAGGCACTATAAGATCTGCAGAATAATGCCCAGATGGGACTACGCACCCAGCAGTCACCATGAGACTAGCAGGGTATCATGTCCAATGGGAATAATGCAGGCCTAGTTAGAGCACTGTGGTGACATTAACCAGGGGTCTTATTGCATTAGGAACATGTCACCTCTTCTGCATGAATGCATCTCATGAACTACTATTAAAGTTGTTATTTTTTTTCAACTTATACCAAGTTTGCTACCTGAAAAAAAAATTATTATTCATAGGAGTAGATCTTAACTTGAGGAGTTTAATTTCCTTTCACAGTAAGGCTTAAGTTTCAATAGATCAATAAGGAAAAAACTGTGAAAAACACTAATGGAAATTACATTCCCTTATTTGTGAAGAAATATATTTATTCATTGTTCTGAGTAAATGAAAGCAATTAAATAACAAAAGGTTGTTTTTTTTTTTAAATGCTAGCTATGTTAAACCAAGGCTTTAAACTAATGGTCTCCACTAGGGCTTTTCCCCAGGGCTACATCAAGGTTTATGAATAGTTAGGTAGGACTGAGACCTATTAGCATATGATTTGTGTGAAATTTGTATGTCATTTGCAAATGTGTACATATCTATATAATCTGTTCTCAGTCAATTTTCAAGATAGATTTTTCCTTTAGTTTGCAGTTTCTTGACTCCTTTCTATTCATGCTCACCTCCCCTACTCAGCTACCTTTTACTAGTATTACCCTAAGAGCTACAAAGACAACTGGTTACTGACACTGAGATCATATGTATAATCACAAACCCTACCAATTATGTGCTATGATAATTGAGATTATTTTCCTAAGAAAAAAGGCATGAGAACACTACTGATCATTGACCATGAGAAGTCCATATTTTCTCTTTGTTCCCAATCAGACCCAGATTTGCTTTCATTCAGACAAGTCATGGGTCCAGGATCAGACACCCTCGTGTGTACTATCAGAGTGAAGGACTCACTTCATTAACATTACAGATGTACTTTCTTGCAAGGGACACTATAGCCTAGGACTTTAGGGACAAAGACAATCTGCTTAAGCTCATTGATGCAGGTCCCAACCCCTGAACAGGAGATATAGATAGACATGTAGAGTCAGAGAATGGTAGAGACTCTGAAAGAGGAAGCCAGCTAAACCCAGATTAAGAATATTCCATTAAATTATAGACAAAAGCTATCTAAAACTAGATTTCAAGAACTGGATAATAATCCAGCAAAATGTAGGTGAGGGGTATTAGCTATTGAAGATAAAATAACCCACAGGGTTCTTATGAAATCTGATCCTGCATAGGTGGATTGCTTCTGCCTTTGACCAACATAATTCCCTTTCTATAGGAAGAGTGGGACTCTAAGCTTAAATTCAGTCACTAGCCATCTTTTTTTTTTTTGAGGACAGCTAGGTGACCCAGTGGATAGAATCCTAGGCCTGGAGTCAGGAAGACTCATCTTCCTGAGTTCAAATCTGAGCACAGACACTTAGTAGCTGTGTGACCCTGAGCAAGTCATTTAACCCTATTTACCTCAGTTTCCTTATCTGTAAAGTGAGATGAAGAAGGAAACGGCAAACCACTCCAGGATCTTTGCCAAGAAAACCCCAAATGGGGTAACAAAGAGTCAGGCATGACTGAAAAATGACTGAACAACAAACAACAGTCACCATTTTTATTTTATCTTTCCCAAACAGAAAAGCCTTCTCCCAAATAACAAGAGCTTCCTGTCTAGGGTTGAGATGCTTAAGATAAGAGGGGAAGTACTGGACCAATTGAAATCCAGAGAATTACAAAAAGAGGCATGGTCCAAAATCCTGTGGCCAAGGATCTTATGAATGCTATGACTGTTAAGCAGTATCATTGGGTTTTATGCCATTGCACTCAGGCAGAAAAAAAAAATCAAAAACCATGGCAATAGGACTTAGAATTCAAATAGCATCTTTCTTCATGGAAACCAAAGGTAGTCACAGACATTGTCTATCCTCTCAGAATTTGTGTAGAAGTAAAGTGGCTCACTCTTAATTATTTGGAGTCTACGTATCCAGATTTTTATATTATCTTGTTTTGTATCCCCATTACCTAGCATAGTAAAGAAAAAAAAAATGTTTGTTGAATTCAATTTCTCATTAGCAGTTTTTCCAACTAGGACTAAAAAAGATAAATCATTTGAACAAATTGGTTAGAGATTCAAGATGACCCCCACTAAAAGCTGTAGCAACATTTTTGGTGCCCAAAGTTAACTTCAAAAGCTTCACTCAGCTCATGCCACATAAAATGGGTTTCAAATCAACTTTTAAAAACATTCAGTTGGGGGAAGGGAGAAAGACCTCAAGCCAAAATACTGAGAAAGACCTAAGAGCAATGCTAGGACATTCTTTGGGAGGTTGCCACCAAGGATGTTAGTGGAAAACAGGGTATGAATGGGTAGGGGAAGGAAGAACTCACTTGAGTTGTGGCTACCAGGGGAGAAAAACAGAGGGTAGCTTCCAATTTTAACTAATTATACTTGCTAACTAGCTATGAAGCTCAGTTGGTTTTACTCTGCTTATACAGTTATCTTTGCCTTCAGTAGGAGTCCTAGAACAAAGTTGCATTCACCCTATCCTGTTATTCCCTCTAGGCAAATCACTTCCCTCTTGTGATTTGCTTCTTACTACCTGTGACATGTGTCTTTCTTTTCAATTAAGATTTCATGGCCTTCCTGTCATCAAAATCTGATGCAAAACTTGCCTTTTCCCAAAAGCATTCCATATACAAAAACAGACAAAAAAACCCAACCACAATCATTGTTCCTTTGCCCAATGCTTGTGCTTTATTAATTAGAGTAGCATTAGTCATTACATTTCATCTGTGTAAATGTCCACAAGTTGTTTTTATTTTTCTTCTATACCTATCAGGTTTCACTGATTATGTCATAAACTACTTGAGGGCTAGACTTTTTCATTTTATTACATATTAAGTATTTGGGCTTTTTGTTTGTTTTTAATTGTTTTGTTTATAAAAGAGAGTTTTCTCTGAATGGAAAAAAATCACCAGCATGCATTTAAGAATTGGCTAAGTTCTAGGCACTGCTCTAAAGCCTGGGGATACAAAACAAAAAAGAAAAAGAAAAACATAGACCCTGTCCTCCAGGAGATTATATTTTAATGGAACAGAGAACGTGTAAATAACTAGGTAGAGATTGAGTAGATGGAAGGTACTCTGAGAACAGAAGATATTTGAGTAGGTGAAGGATCTGGGAAAAACCTCCTGGAACAGGTGGAATATGAGAAGGGTCTTGAAATCAGGGAAATGAAGCAGAGGTAACAGATTAGAGCATTCAATGCATAGCAGAGCTAATGAAAAGGCAAGGAGATGGGATAGATAGATAGATAGATAGATAGATAGATAGATAGATAGATAGACAGATAGATAGATGATAGATGTGTGTGCATTTATGTATAAATACATACACACATATATATACACATATACATACATATACACATGCATATTTGGGAAAATGTAAATAAGAAATAAAATTACAAACACTTCAACAAACTTTTTTCTTGTAATATACTGCATTAGGTAATGTGGATACAAAGCATAGCTAATATAAAAAACCGGATAAGTAGATTTCAAATAATTGAGTTAGCCACTTTGTACCTACAAAAACACATTCATATATATATTATATATGTTCTTGTCATTCAGTCATTTCCAGTCATCTCTGACTCTTTTCTTTTTAATTTATGGAATAAAAAAAGTATAATAAAAAGATGATTTCACATGAAACTGCAAATCTATTATGTACAACTTGCTATTTCTTTTAAATATATAATAAGGTTTTCATGTAAATTTCTTTTTTTCTTTTAAAAATTGTTAAAATTTCTTAATTTTTATGACCCCATTTTGAGGTTTTCTTGGCAAAGATATTGGTGGTTTGCCATTTCCTTTTCCAGCTCGTTTTAAAGATGAGGAAACTGAGGCAAATACGGTTAAGTGACTTGCCAGGCTCATACAACTAGGAACTGTCTGAGGTCATATTTGAACTCAGGTCCTCCTGACTCTAGGCCCAGGACTCTATCCACTGCGCCACCTAGCTGCATGTATGTTATTATAGGGTGTGTATATATGTGAGTGTGTATTATATATATATAGATAGATAGATAGATAGATAGATAGATATAGATATACATATATCTATAAATATATATGTAATACACACATACATACACACACATATACATATATAAATATGCACATAGAGAGAGAGAGGGATTATATACAATTCTATACAGGTAGATGTCAACAGATTGAATATACGAGGTAAGTACTAGTAAAGAGTTAAGGATAACACTGAGTACCGAGGTTGGGAATCTTATTGACTGGGAAGAGTTTGGTACCCTCAACTGTAATAGAGCTGGGAAGAGGGGAGAGTTTTTGGGAAAAAGATGAGTTCTATTTATGACAGATTGAATTTAAGATACCTGAGGGATGACCAATTAAAAATGTCCAGAAGCTTGGCACATAGTAGGTACTTAATAAATGATTGATTGATGTAGAGCTAAAACCCAGGAGAAAAATGAATAATAGTAATAATAATACATAACATTTATATAGTGCTTTAACACTTATAAAGCACTTTATGTTATTTCATCAATTAGGGAACCATCTATTTAGAAGTGATAATGGAACCCTTGGGAGCTGATGAGATCACCAAATGCCCGAGTCTCAGGGGAGAAGAAAGGATAGCCAAGGACAAAGCCTTGAAAAACACTCACTATTAGTGGGCACAACATGAATGAAAAAGCAATAATGAGATTGAGAAGAGGCTGCTCAGGCAGATAGGAAGACAGCTAGGAGAGAGCCTCATTATAAAACTCAATGAGGAAAGAGCATGCAGAAGGAGTAAGTGATCAATACTAAAGAAAACGATACAACAGTATCAAATGCTGCAGAGAGTTCAAGAGGATAAGGATTGAGACAGAGTCATAAATTTGACAATTAAGAAGTTGTTAATAACTGTGGAGAGAGTAGTTTGAGTTGAAAAAAAGGGTTTATGTATGGACATCAGATACAAATTAATTTTATTAGAGAAATAGAAAAATCTATGATTTATATCCTGCAAATTATACTTGATATAGTTTCCATGTTCCTATAACATTCTTTAATTCTATACCCTGTCACTATCATAGCTCATTCAGAAGTCCAAAGGTCTATCTTGCCTTCTCTTGCTCCATCCCCATGACCTTTTGGAATGGTAAAAAGGACTTTAATGAGAGGCTATGGAGAAGAGAAGTCTCCTTTCTCAACCATCAACTGATGGAAAAATCAGACCAAAGCAATTGGCAAAGTACCACCAAGAGTGTCTGGCCTCTTTGGACATAGTCTGCTCTTTCTAGCAGCCAAGATTTAGACTTGGCTCACCATGATGGCTCTGCCAGGAGTGCCAAGGAGGGAGCCTCCCTCCAGCTCATCCATTCAAAGTTGTGCTAGTTTCATTGGAATTGGAAGGAACTCCCAACAACAACTCACAATGCCATATTAAAAATGTCTCCTGTAGCTGATTCTAGGACTGGGGTGCTTTTAAGGTGGGTGCTTATCATGCTCAGCCAGCATCCCTTAACTCATATGCATTAGTTGCATGGGGAAACTAGAAAATGCCCTCTGTTTGGTAAGCTTATTGCTTGAGGCTGCTTCTGGACACACACTACTCCCTCTTTGAGAGACGTGTGCAATCTTCACACATCTGGGTAGTGTTACAGGTGCTATTAAACTTTACTTTTATATGCCTGTAAATCTTCTTTAGATTCTTTTTCATGGCCACTTGATATTAAGCATTAGCATATTTATGAGCCAAAGCAATCAGTAGGCTACAACTAGGTCTCCGTTACAACCAGACCCCTATACAAGGATAGGCTCAGAAGCAGTAATGGTGCCTGCTTCCTGCTTTCAGTTGATGTATAGTTTATCAAAACATTTGCTATGATCGGCACATAGCTGCTTCAGTCATTCATTAAATTGGTTCTAAGTAAACCCTATTATTCAGAAAGTTCCGGTGCAGGTGATTTTATGATAGAGAAATGTGATCTCTGAAATACCTCTTAAGCCATTACATTTGCATTTCTGATATGAATTTGGAATTAGAATGTATTTAGGCTGAGCTTCCTAGAGGCAATGTCTGTGCCACCTCCAGTCTCCACTGAGGGGATTTCACATGGGGCTGGTTGCAAAATGACACGTCAATAAGTCAGCAGTGTGATAGCTTCAAGAAGTCAAGAGACTCTTTTAACCATAGGTTCTCTTATAACTCAAGATGTTTCAGGTTTTGCTCAGCTCATAGCTCAAAGTAACAGTGGGTGATATGGCAGATAGTGTCATAGCTAAGGTAGGAAAAGAGGATAGGTAAATAACGTTACAATCTATACAGGTCTGAAGTTGATGGGAAGCCTTGTAGGCTATATAAAATCTAATCAATTTCTTACACTATAGCCAAAATGCCCTTAAGAAAGCCAGACTCTTTCAGGCTTACATTTCCATCTCTATTTGCATAATACACAAAAGGAAAGAGGTCTAGATGATCTCATTTTTGCAGCATACCCCACTTGAAGAACACCAAACAAAAAATTAGACAGTAGGAAATCTCATTACTAAAGCATCTACAGCAGGGTTATTCTAAATAAGAAACTTCTATATTATATTTAAAATATAATTCAATCTGTAGAAATTTTATTTACCCACAATTTTCCAAAACTATTTCTAACATGTATAGGAAAACTATCATCTCCTACATGAGACAAAAGAGGTGGAATTATTGTGTTTTTCTCCTATAGAACAGATGCCAAAGAAAGAAGAATAATCAAAAGATGACTGAATTTGGAGTCCAATATTGAGATCAAACTTGGTTTTAGCATTTACTTTTTATGTGATTTTGGACAATTGCACTTCATCTCTTTAGGGAACTATTTCCTCCTTTGTAAAATTCAATCTAGCTCAACAAGTATTCAGTGCTTAGTATGTGCAAGGCATATGAGGGAGTTGGGATAAGTAATCATGAAAACAACTTCCATATCCCAAGCTGCTGACCGTGTAATGGAAATCAATAGTTGATGAGAGGCATTTGTTGCTTGTGATAGAAAACACAGATTTCAGCAAGATACTTTGATTTTGCAGTGGATACATTATCTCAGTTGTGTGGGTGCTACCTCCTCCAAAAAGTGTGGATCCTTCCATACCCTGTGAAATCCTCATTCTTATCTTTCTGCAACTCCTCCATAGAGCATCCATTCCAATGCTCTTGAGACCTATTGTAGTGTGGATAACAATGCAGCGCTTGGATTGTCCATCTGTTATTACTTGCTTTCACTACACGACTGCATAAGTGACTCAGTTCCATTTCTGGTCATATATGTCATCAGTGATCTTTTATAAATTATTTCAAATGCTGTAGTGATGAGCTTGGAGTCAGGAAGACCTGGGTTACAATTTTGCCTGAGATATTTAATTTCTGAGTGACTCTGGACTAGTCACTAAAACTCTCTGGTGCTCAGTTTCTTCATCTATAAAAGAAGTGTTGGACTTAATGACATCTAAGTTCCCTTCTAGATTTAAACCTATAATCCTACAATCCATATACAAGTCAGTATTGTGCTACTCTACCTCACCTCAAAACAAAGAATTTCATCCATTTATGGGGTTTCTGCCTTACAACTTCTGTTGCCCTCTCCTTAATTCTGCTATAGCTGTAGAAGACAGATCCTTCTATGGATGGGCACATATGGCCATCTCTTAACCACTTATGCCCCAGGCTCCTATAAAATGAGATACATACTCTTTTCTTAAAGCTAGGCAATGGGGTTAAGTGACTTGCCCAGGGTCATACAGCTAGTAAGTGTTATGTGTCTGAGGCTGAATTTGAACTCAGGTCCTCCTGAATCCAGGGCTGGGGCTCTATTCACTGTGCCACCTAGCTGCCCCAGATACATACTCTTTTGAGCCAAATAAAATCTTTCTGGTAAAAAGATTTCTCAAGCGACAATACTATTTATCTTTAAAAACTGGAGCATGCTGTCTCATTCATTTCTCCTATGGAATCCACTTCAGTATCCCTAATGGAATCTTTATCTAATTCCTTGTTTTTTCAATCTATATAATGTCATGAAGAAGATTCTTCCCTTCTCTCAACCATCAAATGCTCAAGTTATATTTCCTGTTATTATTTACTTTGATGTATTATGTGTCTTTCCATTGTCTTTCAAGTTATTTGCCATTTTGATTCTCTTGAATCATGAACCATGTGAACAGGAGGTTCTAGAGAACCTTGCTATCAATTAGAAATCCTTTTTCTATTCTAATCTATAATGATACAATTTGATATTCTCCGTAACACTAGAGAACACCCTAAATGAGCATTTCAGAGAGACTATGCAAACAAAATGGGAAAAAGATGACCAAGAAGATAAGAAGTTTGTGATATTGAAACCTACCCAAGGGCCCACCTTAGTAATCATAGAGTCAGGTAAAACAAATAGCCCTCTCCCCTCCAAAACAAAAACAAAAATAAAAAAACAAAAGCAAAAAAACAACCCCACACTTTAGGCAGTTTGATGGATGACTAACTTCAGTCTCTACAATAGCCTCCTATTAATTCCCGAAATGCTCCAAATCATGAATATTTAGGAAAATGCTAATTAAAGCAACTCTGAGGATCCACCTCACAACCTTCAGATTATCAAAGTTGACAAAAAAATGGAAAATGGCAACTATTGGAGGAGCTGCTGGAAAACAAGCTCATTAATTCATTGTTGATAGAATTATGAACTGGTCCATCCATTCTAGGAGGCAATTAGGAACTATGACCCAAACACCACTAAACTGATCCTTTGACCCAGTAATTCCTCTACTAGGTTTATATTCCAAAGTGATCAAAAAAGAGGAAAATAGTCATTATGCATAAAAAATTATTTATAGTTGTTTTTTTCTGAGGAGGCAAAGAATCAGAAACTATCCGAGAGGGAGCATGAGTTGGGAATGGATGAATAAGTTATGATATATAAATGTAGCTGGAAATTCCTGCTTCCTCTTTACCTAGCAGAAGCTAATTCACTTTTAAGTTCCCTAATCCATTTCTGGGAACCCTAACTTCACGCAGCTCCCAAACTGGGAATTCCATGCATTTATGAGATTTCTGTCTTGTAACTCTCTACTGCTCTCTGCTGGGCTGTGCTATAGTTATAGAGGACAGTCCATTTAATGGATGTACACATATGACCCTCTCTTAACTCCTCATGTCTCAAGCTTCTGCAAAGTGGAAAACAATACATAATCTCTTGAACCAAATAGAATCTTTCTGGTAGAGAGCTTTCTCAATCGATGAATATTTATTAAATGCCTAATATGCCAGGCACTGTGCTAAGAGCTGAGGGTACAAAAAGAAGAAAAGACAGTCCCTGTTCTCAAGGAGTTTACAATCTTATGTGGGAGACAACATGCAAACAAATATATACAAAGCACGCTATATACAGGATATATAGGAAATCATTAACAGAGGGAAGGCACTGGAATTGAGAGAGGTGGGGAAAGCTTCTCATAGATGGTGGGATTTAACTTCCTTTAAAAACTGGAGCAATCTGTGTCACTCATTTCTACTATGGAAGCCATTTCAGCATCTCTGATGAAATCTTCATCTAACTCTTTGTTTTACCAATCTACATAATGGCATGAAGAACATTACTGACCCTTCTCTGAATTGCATCAAATACTTCAGTTACTTTCTGCTGTCATTGTCCTCATCTTATCCTCCAATAGCAACAATAGATCAGTGGCTTCAGAGCAAAGTAAAATACACAATTAAACCATCGCTCTTTTCCTTTTCACTGAAGGCAGTAATTCATGCTTTACATTTTAAATGAAAGGAAGGTACAATTAAAGAACTGACAGGCTGTCCAACTTAAAGTGTTTCAGGTATGAATTGCTAGACACATAGCATTCACTCTTATCCCTATCCACTATATTCAAATGACCCCAGATCATAGATAGAGTACTTTTCTGCACTTTGCTAGAATTCTTTTACTAATGTAGTAAAAGAAGCCAGGGTGGAATGAATAACTTTAAGTATGCTTCACATTTTGTGGATAGTTCTCAAACTGCAGAGAGGGGGATAGAAAAGAGGCCAAATGAAACAGAAGAGTTTATTTTTAACATTTTGTAGATCATTTTAAAATCTCTTGCAGTTTCTGAGAACCAGCCAGGTGGATGAAAACAATTTCATCATTTTTTGTCCAAGTCAGAATATGTTCTGTTAACATAATGCCCCTCAAAAGTTATGTGAATAACTTAGTGCCCATAAAAGTGATGTACTGATATGTACTAGTTCAAACCAGGCTGGCTTTCAACACAAGCAGGCTCTCCCTCCCAGTATGATAATCCACATCAGCAATCTGGACAAATAGTCTTCATTTTGTGGCATATTCTCAATCCTACTGTTATGAAATTTTAATCAACAGAACAAATTCTATGGCTATTACTTGAAATATATTTTGATAAACCCAGGGAAAGGGTAATAAATCTGACCTTCCTCTGGCCTCAAATATATAGAGCAACTTCTGTATTAAAGAGATACTAGGGAAATGGTGCCCCGAGGAAGCAATGGGAAGAGAAAAAGGAGAAACAAGTAAGGAAAAAGGTGAGATAAAAGAGAAACAGTGGTTCCCTAAACTTCATGGTTTTTCAGGCTCTATCGCTGATCTTTCATAAGCTGCCATAGCCATGGACAACAGTCTCTTAGGATGAGGAGTGTTAAATGGAATGTGATCTGTACACTAATGAGATGCTGAAACTGTTGACCTGTTGATGAAGTCACTTAAGAATTGTATTAATTTATTATCTTTGTCTATGCCTACCCTGAATGTCTCTAGGGCTATGCAATAGGGCTCTGTCCTTGGATCTGTCCTTTTAAACAATTTTATCATTGACTTAGATGAGGGAATAGATGCCATTTTCATAATATTTAGTAATGGAAGTAGGAAAAGTTCATATTTATATACATCAGATCATTTGACCCTCACAACAATCTGTGAGGTAAGTGCTATTATCATCCCATTTTTACAGTTGAGGGGCCTGAAGGAAAAATAAGCTAAGCGATTTGCCCAAGTTCACATTGCTTCTATCAGAAGTCGGGTTCAAACCTAGGTTTTCTTGTCTCTAAGTTCAATCCTCTTTTTATTAGATCTAGCTAATATATTGGATAGCAGACTTGGTCTCCAAAAGATCTCCATAATGTACAATAGATTGGATATAAACAGATTAAAATTATTATGAACATATATAAAGTTCTTAGCTTACTTTTTAATTACCTTTATAAGATGGAGAGAGAATTGGCTAGATAACACATGGTCTCATCAGTTTGCTGAATTCAGAGTCTCTTTTAAATATGCTGTTTGGGTCTTTTCCCTGTCTTCCCTTTATTCTTAGTCTGCTGTATTCATTTAATAATTAATTGATTGAATAAAAAACGCAAGATTTTCTACATGAAAATTTTAGAAACGCAATGCCAGCTGCTTTTAGCCTTCTTCCTATTTTCACACAACCTCCACTCCCAATGAATAAATATTCCCACCCAGGAATTTATCTGGGCCTTATTCTCCAAACTGAAGTATTGTATACTTGTTACTGAAGATTAAAAATCATCTTGAAAAGCACAAATGTTCAATAGTATAGAAAGAAGTATCGCATATGAGGCTCACAGGGAGTCAAAAATGGATATCTGTAGCATCTCCTTTCCCTAACCTTTTAAAAGGGAGACTGTAATTCTTGCCAAGAAGGGAAGTAAAATGTTGGGGCCAAAAGCTGGCCATTCTATTTTCCTCAGAGAGAGAAAAGTGGTATTAGGCTAAAATTATATTTGTCTGTTCCCTTAAATAAATTGTTAGTCTAGGGGAACATAATCTTTAAGGTTCAAGATAAACTCCTGATCCCTCTTTCATGATGGGGAAAGGAGACCACCAAGCTTGACCCCTTTCTCACCAGATTCTAGTTGCACAATGAATATATGTTGAAAACAAGCAAAGACACCCATTTATCAATCCAAGATAATAGCAAAAGAGAAAGTAGAGAAAGTATGCATATCAGAAAATATAGCAGGCAAAACAGATTGAAAGGAGCTCTCTCATTAAGAATGAGGTAACTCAGTTCATCAGAGAGAGAGAGAGAGAGAGAGAGAGAGAGAGAGAGAGAGAGAGCCCCAGAACTCACTCAAAGGGAAATTCCCCAAAGTCTCTAGTGTAGTAAACTGTGGATAGGGGCATGGTGGAGACTGTTTGCTTCTCCCACTTTGGCTTCCTCCCAGAATCTCTTTCTCTTTCTAGCAACTTGAAGAGAAGTTAGAATGGCCTGTCTAGAAGATGGAAGCCAAAAGAACCTGAATAGACTAACCAGAGTGGATCCTCCTTCTCTCCCACTCTCAAACTTTTGCCCTGACTCTCATTTAAGGTAGAGGTATTACCTCTACGAGTATGGAGAGAGTCCCATACCAATGGGTTTTTGGTCTTGGGTTATATTAGTGTATGAAAATATTAGGATTATGAGCTCCAGAATGAAAAGTAATTCAGAGGAAAACATGAGGAGAGAAATTATAACCTGGAACCAAAAGAAAGGCCTCTCTTTTATCTCTGCTTGGTTTGAAATCCTGAATTTTGTGGGAACTCATTAGATCAAATAAAGTGTCCATGTGTAAAATAACTAAAATCTACATCATGGTCATATCTAACTCAAAGGATTTAGAGGTAAAAGAGACTTCAGAAATCATCTACATGAGTTGTTAACTTCAAATCCAGCAAATGGTAAAGATGACAAAAGAAAGGAATAGTCAATGTTAGAAGGGTTGTAAGAAGAAAGATACATTAATACTTTGTTGGTGGAGTTGTGAAATGGTACAACCATTTTGGAAATCAAATTGTAATTATGCAAATAAAGTGACTAAAATGTGTGTGCCCTTTGACCCAGAGATTTTACCACTAGGCTTATACCTTAAGGAATTTATTGATGAATTAGAAAGTCTCCAAATATACCAATATGTTTATAGCCGCAACACTTTTTGGGGATAGCAAAGAACTGAAAACAATTGTAGAACATGACTTTAATGGAATATTACTGTGCTATAAAAAACAACAGATATTATGAATACAGGAAAAAATTTATAGAATCTGAGACAGAATTAAGTAAGCAGAATCTAGAAAACAATATACACAAAGAACACTGATGTAAATGGAAAGAGCAACCACAAAACAAACAACACTGGATGCTGTAAAATTATAACAACCACCCCCAAAAAACATAATTCCAAAAATGAAATATAAGAAAATAATCATCATGCCTTCAAGGAGAAGGGAAGTCCATGGATGTGGTACATTGTACATATATTCAGACTTTTTCAACCATACTGATTTGTTTTCTCTTTTTTCTTTAAAACTATTGTTAGTTAGATGAGATAGCTCTCTGAAAGGGGGAAAAGAAAGGATACTAGAGGAAATTTTGGTCTTATAAAATTTGTAAAAATTTATGTATTTTAAAAATCATTATGAAAGGACACCCTTGGCTGCAAAAAAGAGATGTGATAAACTGTTTTCCATGCTTCTTTGTAGATGTGGGGGGCTATGGGCATATTTCTTCAAAATATTGGTTAGGTTTGCTAAACTGTTTTTTTCCTTATGATTTAGTCTTTGTTATAAAATATGTCTCTTTAGGAGGAAGATAAGGGAGATAAATATTGGAAAACATGGATGGTATAAAACTAAGGCATATCAATACAAATTAATTTTTAAAATGTCCTCCCCGGATTCTATCTAGCTGTATTTTCTCTAAATGGTTTTTTTTTTCTTGGAAGCCATATAGAGTAGTATAGTGGAAATCAGTAGAAAAGTAATGTTTAGTTTGTTGAACTTTATAGAATATCTTTTTAAGAATGTATTTGTAGAAGGTGGCATGTCAATGTCAGAGGAGAGAAGGGGGGATATACAAAAAATATTGCAAAGGTAGAAAATAACAGTACTTAGTAAATGATTGGACATGAGGGCGTGAAAGAGAGTGTGGAGTCAAGGTTGGCACCTAGATTGTGAGTCTGGGTGACTTGGAAGATGGTGGTTACTTCAACAATAATATTGAATTTAGGAAGAGGGGAAGGCTTGGGAGGAAAGATAATGAGGTCAGTTTGGGACATGTTGAGTTTATAGGATATTCACTTCAAGATGTCCAATAAGCAGTTGGAAATATGATACTATAAATTAGGAGCAAGATTAGGGCTGCAATAATAGATCTGAGAATTATCAGCTTAGAGATATGATTGAATTAATGGGAAGGCATCCACAGAGAGTGATAGCCAGTCTAGACCATCCAGAAGCTTAGGGGTAGAGACAAGTAGATTTGGAAACTGGAGACAAGTAGATTTGGAAACACTAAAGTTATAGAGCTAACAGCAGGTAATAGTAGAAATGTCAAGACTATTTCTCCATTGCCAAGCTCCCTCACAATGCTTCAGGAGCAATGATGTGGTGATTTTTCATGTAGCAAGATGATGCTCGTTGTTAGAATACATGTAATACTTACTTTGTGTGCAACTGCAACACAGATTGTACTACATTCTTAAAGTGATGTTTCTTTGTTCTGTGTACTTCTATCTATATATATGCTGATATATTAATATTCTATCTAATAATGTTGTCCACACCTATATTATGTTTTTCCATATTTGATTTCTGCACGCAACATGGTATCTGGTGCTATGGTATTCTATTGTTTGAGACTTCTATTGCAGATATACAATAAGCAATATACTCACATATGTTATTGATTACATGCTACGCAAACTATTCCTGCATGTCCTTATTCTTGCTGCATTCAAGTTCTATGTGGATGCCATCTATTAGATGATCTAAATGTGTCCTGTACTTCATAGTTATGATGATCACACATGACCAAGTTATATGCTAATTTATGATACTTATAATATGTTTAAACTTTAATGCAATTTGCAATTACTTTCTAGTGTTTTTCTATCTGGGGAGATGACATACAAGAAGTCTAGTTACAATCAATATTTGGAATGAAATATAGTCAAACCTATTTGTGATAATGCCTCAGTGTGAATTTTGTTTGGATTTATAGACTTGGTGGGCATGACACAGGATATGACACAGGATATGACACAGGATGAAGGCCCTGTACATGCTTAGATCTGAAAGGCACAGATTTAATGAAACAACAGTTGGGCCAGCACCTGTTCCGTAGTGGTTGTCATCATTAGATTTGTGACAGTCAGGTGGTGACCCGTGGGTGTTGGCATTTGCAGCTATTAGGAGTGACCTTTTTTTGGTATTATTGATGCTGAAACAAAAACGTTCATGATCTAGACCAGGGGTGGGTAACTTATGGCCTCGAGGCCACATGTAGCCTTCTAGGTCCTTGGGTGCAGCCTTTTAACTGAGTCCAAGTTTTACAGAACAAATCCTTTTATTAAGGTGATTTGTTCTGTGAAGTTTGAATTTAGTCAAAGGGCCACATGTGATCTAGACCCTAGATGTGAATTTCCATGGCCCCAGAGTGGAGTTCTTGGACTCAGGAGAAATAATCCTAATACCCTATTTGCCCAGGTAGATGCAACCATGAGATTTACTGAGGTTACCACACCACTGCCTAAGTCCCATTCCAGTTTCATTGAGTAACTATCTGTTTTTATGCCATGGTGAAGAGATTCAAAAGAAAAGAAATGAAGTCCAACTCAAAATGGTTTTCTGCTTTGAAAGGAATTGGATCCAGTGATTGAATGACTTTTGTAGTTTGTGTTAGGTGCAATTATTGTTTTACTTTTACTCTGCATATATTAATTTAATTAAAGTGTCAATTTAGGTTGATTCTCAATGAAGACGAATGAACAAAACAGTACAAAATAATAGTGAAAGAAGGACATAGCCAAGTATCTGAGGGCCAAACAAGAGAATGACACATTCTTCTAGATGAGAACCCACACGATAATGGTGCTGGCAGCAGAATGGGGCAGAGTCCTGGATGACTGACAGCATTATGCCCTGGGGTTCTGTCTGTTTATACGACTCAAACTGTTATATTTGTCACACATTGGTTCAGTGTATCTAGATATCTGAAATAGATTTTTTTTTTGTTCTGTCTCATAAGACACTGCCAATCATTTTACGTTGGGTAACCTTGTCATTGAAATCACTTGTGCACACAATGAGGCATTTTAAAACTTCTATTATTTATTTTTCAATTAATAAGTGAAGTTACCCAAATAAAATTGATACTCTATGAACAAAACTATATAATCAACAAATAATAAATACAGCAGAATCTTATATTTTATGAAACTTTTAGTTGGTTTAATGTCTGTAAAAATATAATCTATTATAGAAAATATTTTTTAAAATCTATCTCATTCCTTCTCATATTTTTGCAAAGAATACTCTCAATATGTGTAGGTTACTCTCATAAATATATTATTAAGATGAAAAAATATGCATATTGGTCAATAGGATTGATGTTCTCTAGATCAACCTTTTTGAACAAGAAGGTCTATTATTTCCTCTCTACCCCACCCTCCATACACACACTTTCTTGGTATCTTGCCTGGATATTTTGTAAAATGATCCCTTAGTGCTTTGAAGATTATGCTGTATATAACTGAGGGCCATCTCCAATCATCCTGATCTATATCTTTCCACTGGACTCAGATGGCTTCAGAGGAGAGAGTGAGGCTGGTGACAGCACAACCCTCCTTCACTTAAATCCAACTCACTTACAAGCCATGGTGTCTCCTTCCTGATGACCTGGGACTCTGAGAATAAAGAATAAACAACAATAATGCATATAAATGCATATAACAATAATGCATATAACTCAAATGTCATCAGTATTGATTTAGTTTGACTCAGCTGCCACTCTTGACCTTGTCTTCTTGGGTGCCATGTCAATTTCTTCACACAGCCCATTGGAGACTGAGAAAATTATAAAAAAAATTAATTTCAAAATTATAAAAAATTACATAATTTATTAAAACATTGATGGATTGGTTCATGTTCCTTCTATTCATTATCCTGCCAACGTCATTTATTAATGCTCTTGGAATGATGGACTCAGTTGGTTCTCAAATTGAGTCTTTTGTGGATATATTTTTACTTCTGCTGCTTTGCACTATTTTATGATGTAAATATAAATATTAATGTGTTTTGGGACTTCCAATAGCATATTGATTAACCTGCTTTTGGAAAAAGATTTTATATCTAATGTACCTACTATCAAGTTAATGTTTATGGATTGTTTGAAAATAATGTAAATTTTAGTGTGTTTTATCCCTTTTTACACTTTCCTTGCCAAAGTAAAAGGAAGCTGTGTGATTGAAATTATTCTTCATTTAATGAGTGTCCATGGCTAGCTACTGGCCAAATTACTGGAGGTGAGCCTCTACATAATTAGCAAAGTCAATGCTTGGACAACAAATTTAGTCCTTTCTTAAAAACTGCCAGAGCTGGTGTACAATTGACATATCCTCCGTGAAACCATTTGACCCATGAAGAGGTATCAGAGAAGAGTGCTGTGGAAGGTACTTGATTATCAATTTAAATTACTTCAGCTGATAATTTGTTAGATCTGTGATAATTTGTTGGATTCTTTAGGCTAGTTCTTAATCTGTAGTCCACAGACCCCCAAGGAAACCATGGTTAATTTTCCAGGAATATATGAGATTGGCTAGTGGAAAAAAATTTATTTTCACCCAATTTTGGTTTCCTTTTTAATCCAGTGTATTTTACTTTATGTATTTTCAAACATTACTCTGAGGAGAAGTCCATAGGCTTCAACAGATTGCCAAAGGGATCCCTGACACAGAAAGCATTAAGAAACCCTGCTTCAGACAAAATATAATTGCTTCAATATAGTCCTCCTCCTATGACTCATTGTGTAGTGAGGGCACAAATTTCTTAAAGGCTATGTGACTAGAACACAAATTCTCAAAAGATTTTTGAGCTCTGTTTCCAAGAAACAACCTAGCTAAGTGCTCAAAGGTTAGTCACTAGGTGAAGAATTTCTCTGGGGCATGGCAACCCATGAAATGATAAAACTTACTATGTTTTTTAAACTAGAAAATCATTCACCTCTACCTAGAACTTCAAATCACTTTCTTCCTGGGAAATATGAAATCACTTTCAATTAGACATTAGTTCTTTCGGGTTATCAGGAAACAACTTTGTATTCCCATTCAGTCCTGATCCTTGGGAAAAAGAAAAAGGTGAAGTTTATATATTTGCCTTTGGCATCTTCATACCTTCTATTTAATTGACTCCCAAATCTATATCTAGCCCAGACCTCTCTTTCGAGCTCCAGACTTGCATTTCCAACTGGTTCAATAATGTCCTAATTGGTATTCAATAAAAATGGACTTCTCCCAGTTAAGGAAAACGCAGCCTGTGCTATCATGCCTCAATGACCTTCACTCTTACTGATCTCTCTCCCTATAATCTCCTCCTTCCTCCTCTTTGTCAACTAAATGCCTACTATTTTTTCCTGTTTTCAGAAAACCACTTTTAAGATTGCCAGAGCTGATGACCTATACTCATCCTTTGTGTCTTCTCTGCAGTATTTGATATCGTTGACTACCTTGCAATAACTAGGTGGCATAATGGATAGAGTGCTAAAGTTAGGAAGATCTGAGTTCTAGGACAACTCACTTACATATGTCTGACTCAGTTTCCTCGTCTTCAAAACAGGAATAATAATAATACCTACCTCTTAGAATTATTGTAAGGTTCAAATGAAATACTTTATGTAAAGCCCTTTGTAATTATTGAAGTGCTACATATTATTACAACTATGTTTATTACATTTAATCACTCTCTCCTGGATAGTCTCTCTACCCTGCTCTCTCTTGGTTCTCTTCCTGTCTGGTTACACATTTTTACTCTCCCTTGCATGTGGTGTCCTCTAGGTATGTGTATATCCCTGGGTCCTATACAGGGTCTTCACTTTCTCTCTCTCTCTCTCTCTCTCTCTCTCTCTCTCTTTCTCTCTCTCTCCTTTCTTAGTGACTTCATTGGCTCCCATTAATTCAGCTATCATACATACACACATACATATATACATTTATATAGTATATATAATCTGAGAGACAGGTCTGTATATCTTGCTCTAGTCTCTCTCCTAAATTTTAAACATATATCACTGACTTTTGGACATTTCCAACCACATGCCCCATAGACATTTTAAACTCAACATCTCCAAACAACCAATTAAAAAAACCCGAACATATACAAACGTGAAAATCAAAGATTAGATAAACAAAATAAAAAATAAAAATGATTTGATGTATAAGATTGTACTTTTCCCCAAACTATCAACTAACCTCATATTTTTTTTAAATTAGAAATGACAAGTTACTAAAATAAAAATTACAGAGAATTTATGGAAAATGAAGAGAAATATAAGACTTTTTGGAACTTTTCATGTAAATGTTACATAAACAAAACTGAAAATTTAAATGAATAGATGATTATTTACAAGAACATAAAATTCTCAGATTAACAGAACAAGAAATAGAAAATCTAAAAAAAAAACTCAAGCTCAGAAACAGAAATTGAACAAGGCCAAAATGAACTCCCAAAAGAAAAATATTCAAATTCACAGACTGATGACTCAATACTATAAAACAATTGTCAATAAGGACCAAACCCAGCCTTCTACCTGTTTTTGTACAGACCACAAGGTAATAATGATTTTTACATTTTAAAATAGGACTTTAAAAAATGTAAAAAAAAAAAACCATTCTTAGCTCATAAGTCATATAAAAACAGGCAATGATTTGAATTTGGTTGATGGGCCATAACTTGTTGACTGACCTCTGCTATAAAACATTAAAAAAAATTCATATGCCATACAAATTATTTGCAAGATCAGAGATAGAGAACACCTTAACAATCCCCTTTTCTGGAACTATTATAGCCCTGTTACTCAAACCTGGGAGAGATAGAGAGTAGAAAGAAAACTACAGACCAATCTCACTAATGATATTGATGCAAAAAAATTGAAAAATATATTAGCAAACATTTGTGGTTATTCAAGTATATTTTGATTTGAAATTGCCTTCACTCCTTTGTTCTTACATGCCATTACCTTCACCTATGTCCTCCAGATAGCTATTTTCCAGTAGGCTGTCAACTTATCTCCATCAAGTTATTAGTTGATAACAGTTTCAAGCCAATTGTCTTATGTATAGCCTAAAGCCTAAATGGTGCCGATCTTAGCTGAGGGTTCACCCTGGATCATACTTTCAGAAAAAACATTTTCATTAAATTTTCTAGCATTCCCACCACAATTGTGTGCACAAGCAGGTTGCATCATATTTATAGTAGTGACCTACCCATAAGAAGTAGCATAAGAGAAAATTAATTAGGGCCTATCATATAGTAAGAGCTCAAGATAACAGAGATATTCTAAGTGATTCACTGTTATCCATGAAATGTAAAAAGACCAAGAAGACCTCCAGTACCTTAGGGAGGAGGGAAAGGGAAGGAATCCTTTTTGGAAGTTCTATGAAGCAACATGAACAAGAATAGCATTTGGTAAGGAGGTATGAATGATTTGTGCTGTTCATTAATTGAAGAATGTTGACATTGATGAGATCACCAATGTATTGAGGTACCAAAATTGGCATGTATGAATTATTAGGCTTATAAGGTCTGATAAACCAACTACCTGCCCATTCCTACCATTGTATAAGCAACTATTGCCAGATTTCAAGATGGTAAGTTTGAATCCATTAGTAACTGTAAACGTGAAAAAAATCAGGCATTCTACTTATATACAAATTTATTAACAAAACATTTACCACCTGAAATACTTACTAACTATATGACTTTAGCAAGTAATTTAGCCGCACTTAGCTCTTGTTACATCATCTGTAAAATAGGGTTGATAATACTTATACCATGTAATGACAACAATGGCTGACATTTACACAGCATGTAAACAGTTCCATGTGCATTACCTCAAATTTACATAATGCACAAATTGCTTGATGTGGATTATCTCATTTCAGCCTCACAACATCCTGGTGACACAGGTACCCTAGGTGTTATCATTTTCCACATTTATAGGTGCTAAAACTGAAGCTTGGATAAGTTGGGAGTCAAATAGATATTATGAAGGTACTATGGTACAGTGGAAAGAACACTGGAGCTGTAATTAGAAGACCCATGTTCAAATCCCACCTAAAGTGTAGCCTTTGTGACCTTGAACAAATCACTTAGCCTCCCTGTACTTCAACTTCCTCAACTATAAAATTATGGAGATGGATTTAGATGCACTCTTGTTTTTTTCCAGCTCTAGATCCATGATTCTATAAAAGCCAGAAAAGGGATGCAAACCCAGGTTCTCTTAATTGTAAGACCAACACCTGATCCATTTTATTTCCTCGTGGCCAAAAAAAGAGCCTTTTGATGGATGGAATTTTCTTCCTCTCCTCACCGCCATCTTTTCAAAATCCTTGGTTTCTTTAAAAGCTGGGGTCAAACATCACCTCTTCCTCCCACATGAGGCCTTTCTTAATCCCCCTAAGTGTTTTTGTTCTCCCATGAAATTGCCTTTAATATATGTATGTGTGTACATATACAGGCATGCCTCAGAGATACTGCAGTTTTGGTTCAAGACCACCACAATAAAGTGAATATCTCAATAAGCGAATCACACAAGTTTTTTGGTTTCCCAGTGCATATGAAAGTAGTGTTGACACTATACTGCAGTCAACAGTGTTATATATAAAAAAAGTACATATCCTAATTAAAAATACTTTTTTGCTAAAAATGAATGCAAACCATCACCTGAGCCTTCAGCAAGTCATAATCATTTTGCTGGTGGAGGGTCTTGCTTTGATGTTGATGGCTGTTGACTGATCAGGATGATGCTTGCTAAAGGTTGGGTGGCTGTGACAATTTATTAGAATAAGACAATAAGGAAGTTTACAACATAAATTGACTCTTCTTTTCATTTGAATACTTAGGAATAACTAAGTTATTCATATATATTCACATTCATAATTCACTTGTAGGGCTGTTGATTGATCTACTTTCAATATTGTTGTCTTTCAGGGAATAGGGAGACCCAAGAAGAGGGAGAGAGATGGGGGAACAGCCAGTTGGTGGAGCAGTCAAAACACACACAACATTTATCAATTAAGTTTGCTGTCTTATATGAGCAGGGTTTATGGTACCCCAAAACAATGGCAATAATAACATCTAAGATTATTGATCAGAGGTCACCATAACAGATATAATAATAATGAAAAATTTTTGAAATATTGTGAGAATTACCAAAATGTAAGAGATATGATGTGAGTACATGCTCTTGGAAAAATGGTGCCGATAGACTTATTCAATACACAGATGCCACAAATCTTCAATTTGTTAACAATATACACATACACACACAATACTTATAAAGCTCAACAAAACAAAGTGCAATAAAATGAGATATGCCTGCATATGTACACATATAGAGTATATGATTGAATGAATGAAGCATTTATTAAGCACCTACTATGTGCCAAGCACTATGCTAAGCACTGGTGATACAAATAGGAAAGTAAGAAAGTCTCAACTCTCAAAGAGTTCACAGTCTAATGGTGGAAACAACTGTATGGAAAGTTTCAGCTGCAAGTCAGAAAGGTCCCATAGTCCTTAAGGTACAGCAGTAAAGCAGTTATTAATTCTTCCACTTTTTTCATTTCTGCTGATAAAATAACATGAGCTTCTGATGTTGAATTATTCGACAGTGCCAAGAACTTTCGTGGCAAGAACTTTCTTTTCTGCGTCTTCAGTAGCTTTGGCTATAGGCTAAATCCCCACAGGAGTTACTTCCCAAGATGACTCAAAACACCAGGCTAGAAGCATTGCTATTCCAAAGTTGTTAGCTTCAGGGTCTTCAGCTATTTCCATCAGTGTCTGAAGAGAGATGATGGTCAAAGTCATGGTGGTTTGACTTGCCTGGCACAACCAACTTGCTAACTCTCCCTCATGGAGCCTTGATGCTTCAGCTAGGCTGTCTTACTTAGTCTGTGTGTGACAGTTGGTAGGGGCAGTTAGCACCTTCTCCACTGGAGCTGCTTTCCTGTATGCCTGCTGTGAAGGCGATGCTGTAAGCAAGATTGACCATCTGGGGGATGCTGGTACTCCTAGAATTCTGATGCCTATATGTATATATTGATGACTTCTGGTTAGTAGTAGTTGGTGGTGATGAGGAAATTGGGTACTTTCTCACATTCATTTCTCCCCTCAGTGATAAGAGAACTTACTTATATATGTAAGTTTTGTGTCCTTTGATAGACTGTAAACTCTGAGGGCAAGACCGATTTCATTTTTAGTATTGTATCTTCAGTACCTACTGCCATGCCTGACTTATAGAAGACACCTTATAAAACTTTTTTATTTATTCATTTTCTTCAAAACAGAGGCATGTCAAGGTAGCTAGATGGTGCAGTGGATAAAGCAGCAGCCCTGGAGTCAGGAAGACCTGAGTTCAAATCCGACCAAAGATACATAACACTCGCTAGCTGTGTGACCCTGGGCAAGTCGCTTAATCCCATTGCCTAGCCAAAAACGAGCAAACAAACAAACAAAAAAACAAAAAACAGAGAAATGTCTCTCTGTACCTGAATACAAAAGTCTTTAATCCATAGCTTAACACCAAGTAACCAAAATCATTGCCTTTTAAACAGCCCAAATTTGAGTGCTCTCTGTTTTGCACACTGCCACCTTGCAGAGAACATTGGAAAGTTATTAATATGGGGGAACTATTACACTTCTATTTAACAAAAAAAAAAAAAAAAGAACCAAAGGATTATCCCAGGAATTAAAAACTGATCAGTCTCTCTTCAGTACCAAGACTGACTAACACTCTAATTAAGGATCATGAAGCAAAATACTTGCTGTGGTATAACCTGACAGGGTCAAATAAACATAACTTTCGTACCCTTCCCAATAGTTATAATGGCAATCTATCAACAAAATGGATCTGATCAAAGGTCCTTAGTCTGAGTGTCACTGCTACCACCCAACATTTTCCAATTTTCTGCATCCCAACTTAGTGTGCAAACCACCCACATACCCATCAGTAGTTTTCTTAGATTATAAAAATGTTTTTTTCTGAAAAAGTTTTTTTTATGAGGTTCTTTGTTATGAGGGGTTAAAAGCCAAAAAAAACCCAAAAAACAAAATAGCACTAATATTTTTTGTCTATTGCTTTTCCAATGCTTTGCCTCCTCTTAGACTATTTTGCCCTGCCTTGGCAACCGACTTCCCAACAGGTTTTTCTCTGTCAAATCTGAGAAATGCTGCTCATTTTCTTCAGTTTCACAATATCAAAATATGGGATACCATATTTTGATTTTTTGTTACTGTTTGTTATTTGTTAGATACAACTTCCTCCAAAGAGCCCACAGACAGTTAACATGTTAAAATGTTATTTGAAAAAAAAATTTAAAACATAGTTTTCTTGTTTAGTTTTCCCAATTCCTATAGTACTACATTTTAATGAGTCCTCATCTTACTCATCTTCTTCGATGAGTAGTATTAATAACAGCTGACAACTTTATTACCCTTTAATATTAAACAAAGTGCTTTCCTCACAATAAGTTTATGCTGTATTACTAGCCCCATTTTACAGAGAAAAAAACTGAGGATTGGAAAGCTTAAGTGGAATAAATTTCAAAGACGGACAGAGAGCATGTATGGGTGGAGGCAGAGTGGACCTATTTCCTTAAAATAACTTCTGAAAAAAAAAAGGGTTCGTTTGTCACCTTCCTCAATGAAATGAAGCCTCGTCTATAAGACTTCTGGATGCAACCACTTTTTTTTTTAGCACCTATTATGTTACTTCCTCTTTTCTCCTAATTCTGTCTACTTTCCCAATCTCATTTTCTGGAGCTGATTAATTGACAGAATGTTAGAAATGGCAGGCTCTCAGAAACCATCTAGTACAAATTTTTTAATTATATAGATAATGAAACTAAGGCCCAAAGTCAAGTGACTTGACTAAGGTCACAGTAAATTAGTAACAGACCCAGAAGCAGAGCCTACATTGCCTGCCACTTGTGTATAGGAAAGGAAGGAAATGAGCAGACATTTTTATAACACCTTACAAATACGATTTCATTTGATCCTCACAATAACCCTTCAAGGTAGATGCTGTTAATGTCCCTGTTTTCACAGTTTGAAGAAACAAGGTGAACAGAAGTTAGGTGACTTACCCAGGATCACATAACCAGTAAGTGCCTGAAGCTGGATTGGGGGGTGTATCAGGTCTTCAAAATCCTTTATCCACTGAGTCACATAGCTGCCTAAAGACTTCTAATATTCACTGAGCATGATAGAAGTTCTAGGCCCAGTAGAAATTAAAGCAGACTTCAATATGAATAGAATATTAGAGTTTAAAGGTTACCTAGTCAAACACCGACTTAAACATGAGCTTCATATACAAAATAGAACCATAGATTGGAGCTCAAGGGGCTATTGGGGGTCATTTAATCAAATGCCCTCCTTTTGGAACTCAAAGGCTGCCCAATTCAACTACTTCATTTTTTAAATTATGAAACTTAGGACTGAAGATGTCATACTAAATGGCAGAGCCAGAATTTAGACCCAAATACTTTGACTCCAAAGCCAATAGTTTTCCATTGTGCTATACTTCCTGATTCTTCCCTTTCTTTTACCTATCGTATTCATTCAGTCTCCAGGACCTGGTAATTTTGTTCTCCCATTCTTTCTACCACACATCTTCACATTTCTCTTCCCACCACTGCCATTCACTCTGTATTCACCTCTTAGCTCCTTGCTTCCAATCATAGAATCATAGATTTTGAAATAAACAGTTCAATTCAATAAACTGGCATTCAATTAATGCCAGTCCTGTGCAAGGCACTGTATTTACCCTTAAGAATACAAGATGAAATTAGGGAGGATGATACAACAAGTACACAAGTAAGTTAATATAAATTTAAAGATAGTGTTAGTGATCAAGAATAAGAGGTGGTATTGAAATTATTCCTTAAAGTAAAGCAGAAATTCTATAAGGTGGTGTTGAGAATGGAAGGCCATTCCAGGAATGGTTGAGCACTTATAGGCATAGAACTGGACATTGGATGTTATTATTTTTCAACTTAATAGTTTTTTTCCCAATTACACATAAAGATAGTTTTCAACATTAATTTTTGTAAGATTTTGAGTTCCAAAATTTTCCCCCGCTCTCTCTTTCCTCCCTCCTCCCAATCTGATATAGGTTACAGATGTACAATTACGTCAAGCATATTTCCACATTAGTCATGTTGTGAAAGAAGAATCAGAACAAAAGGAAAAATCCATGAGGAAAAAAAATAGTGAAAATAGTATGCATCGATATGCATTCAGACTCCATAGTTCTTTCTCTCGATGTGATTAGCATTTTCCATCACAAGTCTTTTGGAATTAGCACACCAGGGAAGCAAGGAGTAGTTTACCTGTCAGATTTATGGAGAACAGAAGAATTTATGACCAAACAAGAGATAGAGAACATTATGAAATGAAAAGTGGATAATTTTAATTACATTAAATTGAAAAGTTTTTGCACGAAGTCAATGCAACCAAGATTAGGAAGGAAGTAGAAAACTGGGAAATAATTTTTACAACTAGTGTCTCTGATAAGGTCCTCATTTCTAAAATATATAGAGAACTAAGTCAAATTTATAAGAATACCAGTCATTCTCCAGTTGATAAATGGTAAAAGAATATGAACAGGCAGTTTTCAGATGAAGAAATTTTTCTTTTTCTTATTGCTAAAGCTAACTTTTCTAGTACAATATTAAATAATAATGGTGATAATGGGCATCCCTACTTCACCTCTGATCTTATTGGGTATGCTTCTAGCTTATCCCCATTACATATAATGATTGCTTACAGTTTTAGATAGATATTGTTTATCATTTTAAAGAAGATTTCATTTATTCTTATGCTCTCTAGTCTTTTTCATTGGAATGGATATTATATTTTGTCAAAAGCTTTTTCTGCATGTATTGAGATAATTGTATGATTTCTGTTAGTTTTGTTATTGATATGGTCAATTATGCTGATAGTTTTCCTAATATTGAGCTAGCCCCTCATTCCTGGTATAAATCCCACCTAGTCATAGTGTATTATCCTCATGACAAATTGCTGTAATCTTTGCTAATATTTTATTTTAAAATTTTGCATCAATATTCATTAGGAAAATTGGTCTATATTTTTTTCTCTGTTTCGTCTCTTCCTGGTTTAGGTAACAGCACTATATTTGTGTCATAAAAGGGATTTGGTAAGACTCCTTTTTCACCTACTTTTCCAAATAGTTCATATAGTGTTGAATTAGTTGTTCTTTAAATGTTTGGTAGAATTCACTTGTAAATCCACCTGGCCCTGGAGATTTTTCATTTTTTGAGATTATTTTTTCTTAGGAGTTCATTGATGGCTTGTTCAATTTCTTTTCTAAAATGGAGTTATTTAAGTATTTTATTTCCTGTTCTGTTATTTTGGGCAATTTATATTTTTGTAAATATCCATTTCACTTAGATTGCTATACAATTGGACAAAATAGCTCCTAATTATTGCTTTAGTTTTCTCTTCGTTGGTGGTGAATTCACTCTTTTTTATGTTTGATACTGATAATTTTGTTTTCTTCTTTCTTTTTTAATTAAATTAACCAAAAGTTTATATTTTTATTGTTTTTTCATAAAACCAGTTTTAGTTTTATTTATTAATTCAATAGTTTTCTTACTTTCAATTTTATTAATTTCTCCTTTAATTTTCAGAATTTCTAATTTAATTAGGGATTTTTCATTTATTCTTCTAGCTTTTTAGTTGCATGCCCAATTCATTGATCTCTTCTTTCTCTATTTTATCCATATAAGCATTTATAGATATAAAATTTCCCCTAAGGACTGCTTTAGAAGCATCTCATAAGTTTTGGTATGTTATTTCATTATTATCATTCTCTTTGATGAAATTATTGATTGTTTCTATGATTTGTTGTTTGATTCACTCATTCTTTAGGATTAGATTATTTAGTTTCCAAATAATTTTAGAGTATCTTTTCATGGCCCTTTACTGCATGCAATTTTTATTGCATCATTATCTGAAAAGGATGCATTTAGTATTTCTGCCTGTCTGCATTTGATTGTGAGGTTTTTATGCCCTAATACATGGTCAGTTTTTGCATAGGTGCCATATTCTTTTCTATCTCCCTTCAATTTTCTCCAGAGAGCTATCCTATATAACATTTTAAAAATTCTATTCATCTCCTTAACTTCTTTCTTGCTTCTTTTGTGGTTAGATGTATCTAGTTCTGAGAGAGGGAGGTTGAGGTTCCCTAGTAGTACAGTTTTACTATCTATTTCTTTCTCTAACTCATTTAACTTTTCCTCTAAGAATTTGGATACTATACCACTTGGTTCATATATGTTCAGCATTGATATTATTACTTCATTATCTATGGTGCCTTTTAGCAAGATGTAGTTTCCTTCCTTATCTTTTTTGATTAGATCTATTTTTGCTTTTGCTTTGTCTAAGATCAGGATTGCTACCCCTGCTTTTGTTCATTCAGCTGAAGCATAATATATTCTGCTTTAACTTTTTGTCTTTACTTGGTGTATATCCTTCTGCTTCAAATACGTTTCTTGTAAACAAGATGTTGTAGGATTCTGGTTTTTAATCCACTATGCTATCCACTTTCATTTTATGGGAGAGTTCATCCCAATCACGTTCATAGCTATACTTACTAACTGTATATTTCCCTCTATCCTACCCTGTTTATATTTTTCTCTCTCTTTTCACCCTGTCCCTCCTCACCAGTTTTTTGCTTCTGACAACCACCTCCCTCAATCTGCTCTTCCCTCTATCAGCCCCCTCCCTTTTCTTTCTCCTATTTCCCTATAGAGCAAGATAAATTTCTATACCCAGCTGAATGTGTATGTTATTCTCTCTTTGAGCCAAATCAAATGAAAGTAAGCTTCAAACAATGCTCACCTCCTCCTTTATGTCCCTCTACTGTAATAAGTCTTTGGTGCCTCTTCATTTGATATAATCTACCCTATTCTGCCTCACTCTTTCCTCTTCTCTCAGTGCAATCCCTTTTTTCACTCCTTAATTTTTATATCATCACATCAAAGCCAACTTATACCCATACCCTTTGTCTGTGTATACTCCTTCTAACTGCCTCAATAGACATACAATTCTCAAGAGTTACAAGTATCAGCTTCCCATGTAGACAGTTTAATTTTATTGAATAACATATTTTTTTTCCCTTTCCTGTTTACCTTTTAATGTCTCTCTTGAGTCTTGTATTTGAAGATCAAATTTTCTGTTCAGTTCTGATCTTTTCATCAGGAAAGTTTGAAAGTCCCCTATTTCATTGAATGTCCATCTTTTCCCCTGAAAGATTATGCTCAATTTTTCTGGGTAGTTGAGTCTTGGTTGTAATCCAAGCTCCTCTACCTTCCAGAATATCATATTCCAAGCCCTCCAATCTTTCAGTGTAGAAGTTGTTGAATCCAAGGTAATCCTGACTGTGGCTCCTTCATATTTGAATTGTTTCTTTTTGCTGCTTGCAGTATTTTCCCCTTGACCTGATAATTCTGGAATTTGACTACAATATTCCTTGGAGTTTTCATTTGGGGATCTCTTTCAAAAGGTGATCAGTGGATTCTTTCAATGACTATTTTACCCTTTGGTTCTAGGACATAAGGGCAGTTTTTCTTGATAATTTCTTTTTTTTTTCAGCCAAAGACAAGGTTTATTAGAACATCCGTCATATTGGGCAGACTCTTAATGAGTCCAAACATGAGTAAGCAGTGGCTAGATTTTAAGAATCTGATAATTTCTTCAAAGTTGCTGTCTAGGCTCTTTTTTTGATCATGACCTTAAGGTAGTACAATAATTCCAAATTATCTCTCTTAGATCTGTTTTCCAGGTCAGCTGTTTTTCCAATGAGGTATTTTATATTTTCTTATTTTTTTTTCATTTTGACTGACTCTTGATGTCTCATAGAGTCATTACCTTCCACCTGCCTAATTCTAATTTATAAGGAATTATTTTCTTCAGTTAGTGTCTGTATCTCCTTTTTTATTTGGCCAACTCTATTTTCTTCAGAGGATTTTTTCCCATTTGTCCAATTCTATTTTTAAGGAACTGTTTTATTCAGTCAATTTTTGTGCTTCCTTTTCTAAGCTTTTGACTCTTTTTTCATAATTCTCTTGCATAACTCTCATATTTTTTGCCAATTTTTCTTCTACCTCTCTTACTTTTTGAGCTCTTATAAGAGGACTTTTTGGTTTGAGCCCAATTCATGTTCCTTTTGAGGCTTCACCTGTGGGCATTTTGACATTATTGTCCTCTTCTGAATTTGTGTTTTACTCTTTCCTGTTGCCTTAGTAGTGTTTTTGTCAGGACTCTTTTCTGTGTCTTACTCATTTTTCAGCCTATTTCATGACTTTTAAAATTTAGCTTTGCTCCTGGGGCACAGAGGGGACTGTCCCAAGCTTCTTATGCTGGAGGCCAGGGGCCTGGTCACTGGTTTTCCATGCCAGGGCCTCAGGTGCTTGCAACTTGTCTACTGCACTGAGGTGGCCCAGCTTAGTTACACCTGTTGTGAATTGTTTCACTCCATCTTTCTGTGGGTTCTGTTGCTTCAGAATCTGTTTAGAAGCTTGATTTAATATTGTTTCTGAGAGAAACTGGGAAGAGCTCAGACAACTTCCTGGCTTCTCTCTGCCATCTTCATTCTGCCCCATTAATATGGTATTATTAAAGAGAAATTAATGTTGAGGAATATACTAATATAATTTTCAATACAAAATTGAATAATATTGGTAACACTGGGCATCTTTGTTTCATACTTGATCTTACTGGGAAAGCTTCTAGCTTATTCCTGTTATAAATAATACTTGCTAATGGTTTTAGGTAAACGTTTATTTTGTTGGTAAATCAATTTAAGGAAAAATATATTTATATCAATACTTTCAAATGTTTTAATAGAAATGAGTATTGTACTCTATCAAAAGCTTTTTCTGTATCTATTGATAAAATCATATGATTTTTAATTATTGATACAATCAATTATGTTAATAGTTTTCCTTATATTAAGCCATCTCTGCATTCCTGGTATAAATCCTGCTTGGTCATAATGTATAATCTTTGTAATATATTGTTATAATCTTTTAGCTAATATTTTATTTAGGAAACATCCATGCAAATGCAAAACATCTATATTTATTAATAAAAAGAACCAGAAATTTTGGGGATGTCTATCAATTGGGGAATGGCTGAACAAGTTGTGGTATATGGAAATGAGCAGAAAACAAGAGAACATTGTATACAGTATCAGCAATATTGTTTTAAAAACAACTTTCATCAACTAAGTAGTTTTGACTATCATAAATACCCAAATTATTAATACCTATGAAGAAAGATTTTGTCTGCATCCAAAGAAAGAACTTTTAAATAGAAGTATGTATAGAATGAATTTACATGAATATAGAACATATATAAATATATATGCACATATACACACACATATTTGTGTCTAATGGCAGGGCAAGGGAAAGAAAAAAGAAAAAGAGAAAATTACATGATAACTTTATTATATATTTAAAAGGAATATCAAGTTGTACACAATAGATTTGCAGTTTCATGTGCAATCATCTTTTTTTATTCTACTATGTTATAGAAATGCTTGTGTTATTTCATAAGTTAAAAATAGAATTAAAAAATTAAAAAAGAAACTGTTAATATAAAGGAGTGGGGGGGTATAATTAAGTGAAAACAATTCTATTTTACCCTGCTACTTACTATGAAAATGCATTTTAAATTAATGTCATATTTAGGAGAAATCAAATTCAATGAGGTGATATGGAATCATAAATGCAGGGCTGGTTTGGTTTTGATTTGAATAAGATATTGAAACTCTTAGTGTTTCTAAATAACTTTCTAAGACAAATAAGTTACAAAGCTGTTGCTGATCTACATAGGTAGGAATTTTTTCATATGTAGATTTCCCCATATTAATGAAATAAAAGGTCCAGATTTACACACATACATATACACACACTCACACACATCCACATGTACATGCCATTCCAGCTAAATTGGCCTATGGACTTCATTTTTGTAAAATGAAGCATTTAAACTTAATGGATCTAAATTTTTATCAGTGTTATTATAACATTTTGATCTGCTCATTTATTTCCCCCATGCCAACACACACACTAGACTCATTCTTGCTATTTAGTTCAATTCAATCAATGCACTTCCCACTCTGTCACATTTAGAGAACCATTTCTACCAACTTTGACCGACTTCCACCTTAGTTCATACCTTTGATATCAACAAGCAATTCCTCAGTGATGGTTTCTTTTGCAGCCTGATGGTTCTTGAATTAGGCACAAGCGAAAGTTTTCCTCTATAATTAGTAACTACTGTATCTACTACTTAATTTCCTGGAGAAATTAAGTTTTGAGACATTATGTGCCCTCCAATGCAGACAGAGACTATATTTAATGAAAAAAATGTGTACTTAAATGAATGAGGGAGATGAAAGGGAAGAGCAGGCCCAGGGAGCCCCAGTAATATGCCCAGCCAAAGATGCTGTGCCCAGAAGAAAGCAGCTTGACGACTACGTGAAAAAAATTGGGTAGGCGTGGGAGGAGGGCATCGGGTCTTACAGTACTGAAGAAGTGAGTTGCCTTGGCCTCATGTGTTCCCTACATATGTGACTCACAATCAGTGTACTCTAAATTTCTGCCCACTCTTCACAATGACACTGTGTATATTTGTGAGAGAATGGGCCCCAGGTTTGTTGGGGAAATGTATTACAGTTACTATTTTTACTATTGCACCTTGGTAAAAAGAAGCTTTGAGCTCCATTGTGTTTACTGGCTGTTTATTAAAGGTAAATGAACTAGTATGGGGTATTGAGTCTGTACTCTTAAAAGAATGCAGACCAACAGAGTGTCTTGAACCTGGAATAATCATCACCTTGAGCATCCTGAAAGTGCTAATTTGTGTACTGGGAATGGGAATCCCTAGTCAGGTTCCAAATAAAATGTAATGAAGAAGTAGCATCATCACAGACTATTCCTCTGTCTCCTGCACTGAATTTTCCTCTAGATCACTCTCTCTAACTGTAAGTGTCCCTCAGGATTATGCACTGGGTCCTCTTCTCTTCTCCCTCTACACTACTTGACTTGATGATCACTTCAGCTCCCAATACATTTAATGACCATCTCTGTACTGATGATTCTTAGATCTACCTTTCCTGCCCCAATCTTTCTGCTGACCCCGTCTCTCATCTTCCACTTCTTTGCAATTATCTCTAATGGAATATGCAGTACATATCTTAAACTTGATATGTCCAAAACAGAACTTACTATCTCTCCCCCAAACCCTTCCCCATCTCCTACCTTCCTCATTGCTGTAGAGAGCAATGTCTTTCTACCAGTACCTCAGGTGCACAACCTAGGCGTCATTCTGGATTTCTTACTATCTCCACCCCAACTCCCCCTCCCCCATATTCAAGCCTGTCAATAAGTTAAGACCTGTCAATTTCACTTTTGTAAAATCTCTCAAATATGACCCCCTCTCTCCTCTGACACTTCCACAACTCTAGTGCAGACGTTTATAACCTCACACCTTGATTACTGCAATAGTCTGCTGATGGATCTGCCTACCTCAAGCATCTCCCCATTTCAATCCGTTCTCCATTCAACCACTAAAGTTATTCTCCTAAAACACAAGTCTGCACCCATAAACACTCAAATTCTAGTAGTATATGGGCTGTTCAGGAGGACCAGTACCTCTGGTATGGGGGCTTGCCAAGCCTTTTTCAGGGCTGCTCATCCACCTTTGGCGTCTACCTTCACCCAATTCAAATGTGGCTACAAGAAACTGTAGAATATGCAGTAGACACACCACAGTGAAACCATCTTGGCAGATGGGCTAAACCAGGTTTAGGGTAATCAATGGGCCTCAAATATATTGGTAAGTTGGGGAGTATCTACCCCAAGCATGTGAAGATTTCCCCTGGAAGAATGGGCGTATGAGAACAATTTGCCTAGCTGTGTGACTCTGGGCAAGTCACTTAACCCCAATCGCCTCACCAAAAAACAAACAAACAAACAAACAAAAAGGGACAAAAACAAAAACAAACAGTTTGTTCCAATGGCCATGAAGGTGGCAGAAGCAGACTCCGTAAAGTACTTAGAGATTGGTCTGCCAACAAGGAAGCCAAAGTCCTTCACTGCATCCTGGGCCATCACCAGTCATGCTGACTTTTGTCGTGCCATTGACTTTGAAGACTCTAGAAGAGAGAGTAAGACAATGTTTTGCAGCTCTGCCTCACTTAAATTCAATTCATGATGAAGTCAAGACCATTCATTTGTAATGTCATTGGTCCTCTTCAAAACAAAGGTCAAACAACAGGAGCAAATACAAAATGTTCTGTTTGGCATTCAAAACCCTTTGTAACCTAGTTCCCTTTCCAGTCTGATTATGCCTTACTCCCCAACATACAGTCATACTGTCCTCCCAGCTATTCCATGAACAAGACAACCCATCTCTTACCTCTGGGCGTTTTCTCTGCAAAAGCCCCATGCCTGGAATGCTCTCCCTCTTCGACTCCTGCTATTCACCTCCCTGCATTTCTTTCAGTCACAACTAAAATCTCATCTTCTACTGGAAGTCTTCCCTAACACCTTTTAATTCCAGTGCTTTCCCTCTTCTAATTATTTCCTATTTATCCTGTATATAGCTTATTTTGTGCGTAAATGCTTGCATTTTGTCTCCCCGTTATATTGTAAGTTCCTTGGGGGTGACAACCATATTTTGCCTCTTTCTATATCCCCAGCCCTCAGCACAGTGCCTGGAACATAGTTGATGTTTAATAAATGTTCATTGATTAATTGATTAAGCACTGATTCATAAAAACTTAAGACCACATTTTTAAAAGCTATTGCCATGCCAAATACTTATAATCTCCAAACGATATGGAATGAAATTCTTTCAAAATGTAAAGACTGATCAGAAGAAATCAAATCCGTGTGGGACCAGGATGAAGTATATATCATCCGTATCTTCCAGTTTGCTACTGGAATTATCCCAAAGATTATTTCAGTAAGCCTACAGTAGATAAATTTACACCCCAATTATTTTTGTTGACTCTACTTACTATTGCTTGTATATGACATTTCTTTTTTCTGTGCCTTTGTATTAGCTAACCCCCACTTCTAGAACGCATTTCTTCCTCACCCCTGCCAACAGATCTACAATTTCTTTTAATGATCAGCTCAAGCATCACCTCTGATCCCTTCAGTTTCTATGGTTCCTCCCCAAAATATAATTTTTACTTCATATATATGTGCATATGTATATACTCATATATAAATATACATATATGCACGTGTATATATTTCTATATACATACATACATACTATATATATATATATATATTTATATATAATTTACTTATATATGTACATGTTATTTCAGAGACAGGTGGTCACACAGTGGATAGAGTGCTAGGCCTGGATTTAGGAAGACCTGAGTTCAAATGCGACATATGACACTTACTAGCTGTGTAACCCTGTGTAAGTCATTTAACATGTTTGCCTCAGTATCCTCAAAATGAGGTTAATTATAGAATCTACCTCATAGAGTTGTTATGAGGATCAAATGAAATATTGGTAAAAGAACTTAGCACAGTGCCTAGCACAGAGTAGGCACCACGTAAACGCTTATTCCCTTCCCTTTCTTCTCTTATTTTCCTTTATAGAATATAAATTTGGTGAGTGTGTGAATTATTTTACTTCTGTCTGTGTGTCCCTAGTGCCTCACATTATGCATACTAGTTGCTCAAACATTACTTATTGAATGAATGAATGAAGTAGGATGTACTAATAAGAAAGGGTAATTTCCTCAAGAGGTCATGGCTAACAAAAGGGCCCACGAACTCAGAGACAAAGTTTAAATAGGGAACTCCTGGAGCAACTTCAAGTCTATGCCACGTTAATGGAGTAATGTTTGTCCATGTGTATAATGTGCCCACATGCAAGTATTTATTTGTTGCATGATTAGAAAACTTGGTAGTATGTACCCAGACCACTTATGTGTGCCAAATTGCCCTGGACAGGCTGCGGGAGGTGGTACTCTAGAGAAGATGTGTTAAGTAGGGAAAGGGTTAAAAAAAAAAGGCATGGTCCCTGGGGGGGGAAATTTCCACCAGTTCCACCTCCCCATGCTGGCTGGGAAACTATGTAGTGTTAGTAGTGATGGAAAATACAGGTAGTAGACCTCCCTCTGGAAGTTACCATATCTATCTTGACATAATCCTGCAGACTACTAAGTTATTAACTATCTATTTGTAATTAGGCAAAGCACAGCCTTACCTAATTTTTTTTTAAAGGTTAATTTCAACTGAATCTAATACAGAACATCAGGTTTTTTACCCACTTGTGCCCCAGCCTCTCATTACTTCCACACACACCCTCACTGAATTTTATTGCCTCATTACTGTGCATGTGCTTACAGTAAAGAGGACTGTTTAAACTTTAGTTCATTTCAAGGAATAACAGGTTACTCAAAGGCAATGTTTTTATAAGAAAGTAGGTCTCAGGGTCAGATACTATTACTGTATATACAGGTCAAAGTGAATGGAAACCCCCAGGAGTCATTCATATGTATGCTCCAGTGGATCTGTAATCTTATCGATATGGTTCTTCCCTCTCCCATGGTGCAAATCAAAACACAATCCTGCCTTCTAACTGTATATGACATTTGTTCATGCCCTTCCATAAATCCTCCATAAGGATCTGCCCAACATGCTGAGAACCTTGCACCAAATCTCTTAACTTGCATGGCTGAGGCTACCAATGGAACCCATGGATGGTCACCAGTCATTCCTTGATCTCATTACAGGGCCAGCCCAACATGGCAATTTACAAGTTCCTTCGGCAACCTTGGGCCACCCAACAAAACTCACGTTCCAGAAAAAAAAGCCACCCTTTTCAGCTGCTTGACCTCCCTTGAAAAGTATTAAAATGCAGGTAAGAAACAACTTTTCTGGTGAAGCACAACCCTACATGGCTATAGTATTATTATGTGTTACTTGAGTCATGGCTGACAGCTAGCCAGTATTACATTTGTTAGAGCAAACAGAGATCAGCTTTAAATTTCTGTGCCATTATGTAACTGTGTTTTTACTTAAGGGATTACTTGTACTCACAGAAGAGCAATCCCACCACCACCACTTCACAGTGCTAATATAATTATAACAACTACAGTCGTATACATCAGGATTTCATATGGAAGTGTAAAATGTACTTTAATTGATGAAACTAATAGAAAACTTTCTTTCATACAATTGGACCTATGATTTATATTCACTTTTATTTATATCTACCGGAATATTTTTTGTTCATAGTACAAGTTCAACTCATTTCTCATAATATTAGTTAAGAAGATAAAAAGGATGACTATCTAATATTATAGATAATACAATTTAACACACACATTCCACATTCAACCATTCTGAGGACCAACTGAAACAAATGATTTGAGAACATTAAAAAAGAAACAAATTATTCCTAAGATTCAAATGGAAGGTGCTATTACCTGTCTCACAAGGTTTCTGTGATCAAATTAGATCAAAGGATCATAGACCCAGAGCTGAAAGAACCCTTAAAGATCATCATTTCCAGCCCCATAATTTTAGAGGTGAAAACTGAAGCAAAGAGAAATTAAAATGACTTGTTTTAGGTGATCAAGGTAGTGACTGGCAAGCTAGCATTCAAATTCAGGGCTTGTAACCCCAAGCTCCTGACTCTAATATATGTGGAATGACTTGCAAATATCAAAGTATTCTATCATTCCTACCCTCACTGTTGTTTTTATCCTCAGGGAAGGAATATTCTATCATTAGATATTATTATTCTGTTGTGTTTTCCTTGAGGGCAGGTACTGTTTGTATTTTTGACTTTGTAATTCAGAGCCTAGAACAGTACCTGCACAGAATAGTCACTTTACAAATGCTTATGGAACTGAATTTAATTGTTTGCTCTTCTACTCATAATTTTTTTATTTTTATTTTTTGCCAAAAGGACATTATTCTTCTTCAAAGGGGAGATACATGTGCCAAAGATAAAAAGCCATAGATAGATAGATAGAAATATAGATACAGAGGTATGTGTACATGAATATATATATGTATGTGCCTATGTATATGTATATATATATTTAAAACTACACATACAGAACTATTACACATAAAACTAAATGATATATAACATATATAATACAATATATAACTATGTAATCATACTATATGTATATATGTATGCATTATATGTGTGT